>NC_079291.1:93147022-93460022 GCF_023638135.1 Falco biarmicus
AGAGATGAACTTGGCACCCACAGCAAGCGTTCCCATGCTGCAAGCTGCCTTCTCTGACCCCTTGTGTTGATTTTCTCATGCAGGAAACGATCCACAGGGTGTACAAATAATGGTCTCTGCTAGCAACTGCATCATACAGAAACCCCAACTTTTATTTAAAAAAATAAATAAATGGCTTATAAAGTCAAAAGCCTTTCAAGCCTTTCTCTGTTGGAGGACTACACGATACTAGTAGGGATATTCAAAGTTTCACACTTCCAGATGTGGCGTACGAAATCCTTGTTTCACTAAGCAGACCTGAGAAATTTCTGGGTTTTTGTGAAGGCTGTGGTCAGGCAGAGGGGAGCTAATGAACCTCTGTGAGCCTCTCCACCTAGTCAACAGAAGGAAGAAAAAGTGGCAGCATGACTTAACAAACTGACCTTACGGGACAGGCCTTGCTGTTCAAGGCACCTGGCAGTGCCAAACACCGATTTTAACGGTCGGAATCCTGCAACTCGCATGTGGGACGGGGGGGGCTGAGTCACCTCGCTAGCCTGCGCGGAGAGCTGAGCCGTGGTTGTGGCTATGAGCATGAGGAGAGCGGAGCTGCTGCACTCCTATGCCATGGCATGACAGGGAGCTTGGGAAAAGAATCTCTTACAAACTGCAAAAATGGTTTAGGGCAGGTAAAGATAACCTCAAGATTTAATATTTTGGGACTCTTGCTGACCAAATAAGAGTAGCTGGAAGCTTTCTTAAGTGCAGCTTTAAAGTGCTGCTGCTTCTGAGTGTTTTACAGGGGAATTGTCTGAGTTTTGTGCCACCAACTGATTCTCAGCTTCTTAAAAGGAAAATGGTATTCCCCACTGGATATCAGTTACACAAAAAATCTCAACAATACCTAGGACTGGGCACTTCTTTACATGTCTCCTGCATTACATGTTCCCTTGCAGCCAGCCAGCATCATTAACCAAACAAATGACCAGAGAGACAAAACAGAGCTTGCCCAAACCTCTAAGGAAAAAATAAATAAATAAATCAAACCCAACAAACCCCAATGCATGAGATTGCATTAAAGCCATGGTGAATTTACCTCTTCATTTTCTTCTGACCACTTTGTTCATCATGAAGACAGGAACACCGCTAACAATTTTCATTACTGGCCATCTTGCCCTTGCAGCTCTGCTGCCACAACCCTCCCTGCCTGAAGACCCCTGTAGCACGTGCACCTTCCTAGCACTAGACGTCTCTATCAACCGAAACTGTTAGTTTGCTTTTATAATTAGATAATAACACACTTTCTACAGCATTCATGATATCCTCCCCCAAAACATCAGTGGGAACTCCACACGGGGAGCAAGTGAAGAATCTCTGCAACACAGGAAGAACTGTGTTGTGAAAAGAGCTGGCAGAGGACAGGGGAAAGTCTCAAAGCAAGCGGTGGCTGCTGGGCTGAAGCCAGCCCCAGCAAAGCCTGCACACAGACTCACCAATAATAGAAAAGGGCAACACAATTCAGACTACAGACTAACCTACGTCCTTTTCTTCAAGGGTCACTTTATGATTTCAAAAGAGGTATCAAAGTCCAGTTAAAGTTACAAAAATACTAACTTACCTTCAGCAAAACAGGGAAGTGGAGACCAGACCTTACCTAGAGCATAGCTTCTCTTTAACTTCTATACCCCAGATGATTGCGTTTCCCCTCCAGATACCCCATTAGCTCACATCCCCAGCACAGCTTGCTCTTTGTAGTAATTCTCAGAGCTGGTCAGATGCTCTCAATTTTCAGCTTTTCCTGAGGATTTCAGCATTTCCCAGCATGATTGCTCTTAAAGAATCCCACCAGCCAAAACAAGCCTAGAAGGTCTAAACATGCATATTGAAGTCTAGCGCAGCTACACGACCTACTTTAAAAACCCTAGGAGGGCAAATTCAATCATCTTAACATCCCGTTCCCTTTACAGGTATCACCAAACCCAGCAAAATAAAGCCCATAATTGCTGATTTGAAAAGCTGAGATGCTAACCTGTTCTTTTAAAACTGAAAAAAAAAAAAAAGTTATTCTTAAAATACCTAGAATTACTATTCAAAACTGGGAGAACAGAGCTTTTCTTCACTAAAAAAGCAAGTTGCAGGAAAAAAAATTGCTTTTTGTAAATTCTTGGACTAGATTCTGTACCGAAATATAAACTAGCAGTTTGTTGTAGACTAAAACAAATTCAGCCATTTTATTAAGCACTTTAACGCCACTTCTTTGCACTCAGAAAGCAACAGGTGAGGTTTGATTGCAATGCTGCATGATGCAGTTGGTGAGCCTGCAGCCCTGCAACCTTCTGCCCCTTTGCTATTTGCAAGTTACAAGTTTCTTTGGCACTGCTCAGTAACACAGACCCTGCTCTGAGGATGGGTGAAGCCACTGGGGCCGCTGCTTTCATGTCTTGCCTCTAAAAGTGTGATACAAGCTAAGAGGATAGTTTCTGCAGGATTTACCTGATAGGGAAAACAGCCTCTGGTTTCATACTGATCCTTGTCTTTCTTATTTTGAAAAAAGGTGGTATTTTATTTTCTGAGGTGTAGCATTTATCACATACCTGCAGCACGTTGGGGATGACACTGAAGGAAGATCTTTGTTTCATATTGTAGAATCCACAAGTGAACCAGCTGTATGTTAACATTGAATTTTCACTGTTGAACAGCTTTTCTAATTCTTTCCATTTGGTCAGACTAGATGGCAATTCTGTTCTAAATCTAAAAAATGACAGCACTGTGTAGTTTACACAGGTATATAGGTGGTGCATGACAAACAGCACAATGGTGTTAAGTCTGCCACTTAGCCAGTAAGGCATCCAGTGAGCCTAATGGGGTCACTGCCCTTGGTGGGCTCATGCCTGCTTCCCTATCCTTAGCCAGACAAAGCCAAAATGTTGGGAAGAGAGACAGAATGTTTTCAGAATGAGACAGAATGCTGGGTACAAATATCTTTGCACTGAAAGAGGTTTTAATTCAAATGACAAAATACAGACAATCATAGAAAACAAGACAATATGACTCTGTTTTGAAGACGGTAGTAGACTGTGGATGCTTATGATCTGGAAAAACTCACATCTAATTCATGGAGAAGTTTCAGTGTTACAGTTTGGTGTGTCTTCAAATCCCGGCATGCCCTGCCACACCTGAAATTGTCTAACTTCTTTCTCTTTCTTGAAGTCCTTTTTTTGATACCGTTCATTGATAAAGAATGTGTACATAAATCTACCAGCCCAACTATAAAAACTCTCTATGTGCACTGAAAAAGTCTTTCAGAGAGACAGAAATCTTTAATTTTTCAAGATGTCATCCCCCAGCTTACAAGAAATAAATAATAAAGTCACATTCCCTCTCTTTCCTCCTCCTCCTGCCCTCCTACCACAGGAGGAGTGGTAAGAGAAAACGCTTCCCATTTTTCAGCCCCCACCTCTCTCTCCCTCCCCCTGTAAGAGGAAAAAAGACCAGACTTTCAACTAATGTACTCCCAAAACCTTTTGGGTTTCTACAGGAAAGATATTTTAAATTGAATTAGTGGGGCGGGGGGACACACAAACATTGAACATCAAGAGGTCCTGGAAATTCAATGACATGTAGGTGTAATGAAAACTCGTGTTGTGTTTTGGTTTGGTTTGGTTTGGTTTGTTTAAGGGAGAATGTTTAAAGATATGCAAATAATATCTACCTGTTTCTGAGGCAACTAGAACCATATCCCCTGGAACAGGAATAAAATAAAAACCACAATTATTTCTATGGAAATAAAGCAAAGAAAGTGCACAAATGACTTGTATGTTTGTGTGGTAACAAAGATTATTTCAAGTCTACCTTTAGGATGAAGCTCAGTGTTGGGGAGGTTTGCATATTTTGAAACCCACATCCCCTCAACTAACTGAAAAATATTTCAATTCACAGCAAATTCTATTTTCCTTTCATTTTCAAAGAAGAAACATTTAAATATAAGCCTAGAATACAAAAAAGCCTGTAGGCAGTTTCATCATTGATTTGTTGTGCGATGCCAAGCAAATGAGTTAGGCTGTCATACCTGCGTTTCTTCATTAATGAAACAAATTATAATTAGTCTTCTTTGTAAGGTGTTTGGCACACCTTGTAATACGAACATACAGAGTGAGTATGATTTCATTTTGTGTCATTTCCCAATGCTGCTTGTAGAGTATTTACCGAGAATCAACAATGAAAAAAAATCACCTTGTTAGGAAAGGAGACGTGGTGGTTTTAAAAATTTAACTAAGGAATTATGAGAAATTGTTTTACAATCCAGGTTGTTTGTTTCTTGCACTAAACTTACACAAAGCTTTGTTCAGATTGGCATTTTAGGTTTCTTTTAGGCTTCTGCAAATCATATTTTTTGAGTTTCCAAAGAGAGCAAACCAGGTCCTGCCTACAATCTGAGTCCAGTTCGGCATGATGCAATTGGACAAATCTCTATTTTCCTACTTGATCTTATACTTGAGGAACTCAGATCAAGCACTGTTTGGATAAGACTTAGGCTCACATTCGTCAGTACTGAAGGAAGATACAGAAGTAACATCTAGGTTGCATGGCATAATTATGTACTTCCACATTCTCCTGTTCCTGAAATACCAACAGAAATTAGAACAAACTAGAAACCAAGTGACAGCACCGTAATCATGTCACATTCTTCGCAAAAAAAACCCCACAAAACAAACCAAAAAAGAGGGCAGAAAATACATTGCTGATTCTGATGGCTCTTTAAGAGATTGATGTGCGCTATCCCAAAAAATGCAGTTCTGCGTTTCCTGGCTATTATTTTTGTAAAGGTAGTTCTCAACACCATCAGTGGCTCTCCTGCGACAGCACGGCCAGGACAGCTAATGCCAGGCAAAAAGCAGCAGCACATGGGGAAAGCAGAGGAACAGAGGGTGCCCGTCTCGGCCAGCGGCGGGGGCTCAGCTGGGCGAGTTAATCTCACTGCCCTGGGAGGTCTTTAACTCCACAACAAACTACCAAACCTGATTCTCGAGGTTTAGGACCGTAAGACTTGTGGAAGTTTCTGCAGAATTATAGACTGCCCAACACCCGGGCACGGATCAATAGGCCCAATGCTGATTAAAATGATGTAGGGCCTAGGAGCAGCTTTCAGTAATGAAGCTTAGATTAGGTATCTAGAGATCCCTGACCTAACCTGACTTAATTTCATTCATTGATGTGTGACAGCAATTCAGTTAGAACCAAAATTGATTAGCGTGCTTTGAAAGAATCTACAATATCAAGCAAGAGAAGAGAGATGCAGCAGAATCTGAACAGTGAGAACAATAAGAAAATAAGAACAATCCTGTGTTTCAAGACCCACTTAGGTCTTCATATAATATTGTACATCGATACACATGGAAGGATTTACAAAAGGAGGTTAGGGCTTTTCTGTGTGTGGTTTGTTTTTTAGTTTATTGCTGCAGAAACTCAAGTATGGTACAATAAAACAAAGCTAAAAATGTGTGTCCCTGAACCGTTCGGAAAGGAAGGTTTTTGTTTTTTCTTTGAAGCATGTCATAGCCACTTGGACACAAATTCTCTCCCTCCTCTGAGAGAATGACTAAAAATCTTTAATAGGCTTTTAATAGATCTGGGAGACTTGGGCATAACAAAAGATCAGAATAGCTCTCGTGTGGTGCCTTAAATCCAGAAAAGGCTTGAAAACAGAAAGATGGGAGTTGGTTTTTATTTTGAAAAAGTACTCACACTGAGATTTAAAAAAAAAAAAAAAAAGAAGAATGCTTAGATGTGATAAATATTCTAGGCTTTACCTAGGTTAGCCACTAACCCCTACTCTGACACACATCACATCCCCACATATTTTCTCATATTAACCCAAGAGCCCACGGCAAACCAGTGCCGGTGCAGTTTTCTTTCCAAGCTGCTTTCTCACACCTTCCTCCCGGTATATTCCTAGGACAGAAAGCTTCTTGTAGACTGCCCTACAAACTACAAAATCATTCAGATTAAAACCAGACTTGTTTTTCACCCGGAGCCTCAGGTGTGAGGAAGGCAGTATTCAAAACAAGTTGCCCTTTAGAAGCACTGAGCAGAAGAAGAAGGAGACATTTCTGCAAAGGTGTGTGCCCTGAGAAGGCACCTGCTTTGCACAGTTCTGATCACCACAGCAGGGAATAACCGGTTTCAGAAGGATTCAGGAAAGACGTTTCTGCCAGAACAGGTCAACTGATGCCACTTTTTTCTTTAAAATAAGAGGCATGTCATTTCAGCATCATTATTTCAGTGTGACGAAAATGTTTTAGTTCTAAGACACTGTTATACTTTTTGGGGCTATACTGTAGTTTTTGCAAAATGACATGAGCAGTTATGGCACATTTATAGAAATGGAAAAGTCAAACCAAAATATTTTACCTTAAAAGAAAACATTAACAAAGCGCTTTGTTATTCTTAAATGCCGATACTCATTTTGGTGTTTTGTCTCAATTTTCATTTCAAAGGAAGTGTTGACAGATTGTTTTTAATTTTGATCTAAAATGAAAGCAAAATTTCCAAATGTTGCTATTCCTTTTGAAGCACAAATAGCAACTCCTTATCTCGTGCCAGCAGGAGGCTGCAGCCTGCATGGATCCTGGCGTCGATAGCCCTTGCCTTGAGAGCACAGTGGGGGCATGTGTCCAGCCTCTGTGGGAGACAACCCACGTACCTGTGCCATCCCCTCTCTGGGTGGGTACTTAGTGTCTCTTTAGTAGCATCGTATTTGACTATATCTGATGGAGCAAAACATTCTCTGAAAGGTGGCCCCTTTATGGTTACAGGTACCTGATTTTTAGGAGAGGAATCTCTTCTTGAAGCAGTGGGAAGGAAATAATTTGAAGTTAAATCACAGAATCCAAGAATCATGTGGGTTGGAAAGAACCTTCAAAATCCTCTAGTTCCATCCCCCTGCCGTGGGCAGGGACACCTTCCACCAGCCCAGACTGCTCCCAGCCCCGTCCAACCTGGCCTTGGACACTGCCGGGGATGGGGCACCCACAGCTGCTCCGGGCAGCCTGGGACAGCGCCTCCCCGCCCTCACAGGGAATTTCTTCCTAGTCTCCAATCTAAGTCCACCCTCTTCCAGTATAAAGCCATTCCCCCTTGTCCTGTCACTATCTGCCCTCATAAAAAGTCCCCCTCCAGCCTTCTTGTGCCCCCTTTAGGTACTGGTTAATCATCAACAGTTCGTGCTAAAGTTGATAATGTGTCAAGATTTATCCTGGTATTAGTGTCACTTTTTTCTTTTCAATTAGTTGTTCTTAATTCCCAGCTCTAGGTGTCACAGAACAGGCAGAGAAGTTGGCTCTACTAGGAGCGTACGTATGAGGATGAGAGAGAAACGATAGCTGAGCTCCAGTGAGACAGTGCTCCATGACAGCCCCCGCAGCCCGAGCCCTGGGTACCGATGTGCGCGCAGCGGGGAGGGCAGGGGAGCGCGAGGCCACTGCAGTACCCCGGCCCCTCAGCTGCGGGTAACCGAGTGCCAAGGCCTCGCTTCAGTCAACCGACAGTTTATTTTTCCCAAACAGGAGAGCTGCAGCTGAGACTCAGACAGATGTCACGGGTCCAGCAGCAGGGACATGGGAAATGAAGATCAAGTCCCTTCCTGTGATTCACCAGCAAGTGGTAAATGCCCACCAGTGCCCGTTCCATCTGCTATTGTGCCCGCATTACCTCTGCCTACCCTGCACCTTGGGAAAAACAGTGTCTTCTCCCCACAGCAATACTGACCAAAGCCGCGTTTGGGAGTGAAAAATCTTGGATCAGGACATTGCCAACCAGTTTGATTATGGAGCACGTAACCGAACACCACACAGGCCAGAGCTGAAGCAGCGCCGTACAGAGCACTATTGTTTTACAACTGGCCATACTTTTTCTCATGAATATCAATGGGAGTTTTATTCTTGACTTCAAAGAGAGCGTGACTGAGCCCAACATACCATACAGTTGAGCAAGCGAGAAAACAATTTCATCACCAGGCAGACAACTGGTTTGGCTGAACAGACGACTCACAAGCTTCTGTCACACAGGGATGTCACAGCACAACCAAGGATGTTGCAGCAGCAACTGTACAAGAGTGTCAATAAAATAAAATTAAATACAAGAAGGAAAAGGAAATTATGCTAAATGACCAAATCCTCTAAGGAGCAAAAGATAACGGAGAAACACAAGTAAGAGTAGAAGTTCAGTTTCCTTAGTTGACAGTTCTGATAGTTCTGATCTATGGTCACTGTAACACAGCTGGGGTTGCTCCATAACATGGGAGCACTTTGAGTAAAGTTAAATACATGTATTTGTCCCTTTCAGAAACATATCCCATATAATACTGTCTCACTACGGTGCACGTAAAATTGTTAAAGAGGGACATTTTTCTCTGCTTGATGCAGAGATACATGTATACATACACTGTAACATCACTAACACAAAACTCCATCCCAGCCAGATCCAGTACACACACACAGAATCTTGTATTTAAAAGAAATCTATCATAACACAGAGCGTGCTTAAAACTTCATTTATTTGTACTGTAAGCCAAAGGATCTTAACACAGAAATGCACTGCTAGGCCTCCTTGGGAGCTATAAACAATTGGTGCACTTGTCAAGTAAAAATACACAAGCAATTAAATGACTGAGAAAAGGTACAGAATTCTTTACACACACGCGCTCATGTTGTGTACACACACACACACAGACGCACAGAGCAGTTTCCAGTTTCCACCTGTAAGCGAAATGATAGCAGGGCTATCTAAGCCTGCTTTGTAATAGGCAGGCAAATAGCCTAGAAAAACTCTCACATTATATAAATGATGCAACAAAATGCTTCCCACTCGGGCAGTTCTTTGTTGTACAACGCGCACTGGTAGCCTGACACTTTATTAAATGGCTTTGGGCTAAATGGAGGTGCTCAGCAGCTCTTAATATAAAGCCCCTATTTATCTATCTTCAGCAAGTTCAAGTATAATGTAGCAAATTTAAAACCCGAATATTTGACGCTGATACAGCAAGGACTTGGTTACATGCTGAACTTTACGCATTGCATAGAAGCTTACTGACTACACAGGCAAAATTCAGAGTATCAAACGTTTGCTGGGTTAGGGCTTGTGTTCAGACAACCCCCACGCAGTTGTCTGGGCCATACCCTGCTGTTCCTTTCTCAGTGTGAAAGGTGATTCTTTCCCTTTGTTATCCATACATTCCGCATGCTGGAGCTTCTGTTCATTTAAAGAAAACTATTTTCGTTTCCCCCCTGTGTTGTGCTGCTGCTGCTCAAGGTGTTACATTAGCAAAGGTGTTTTGGTTACATAATACCATTGGAAGTAACTAAAATACATGACAGGAAGGGGAAATGAGGGTATAAAGTCTATATAAATATTTACACATCCCATTATTAAAATAAATGAAGGCTAATTAGCAAGGAATTAGCCACAAGTATAAAATACAAAATGAATTAAAACTGATTCCTAAATAAGACTAATATTAGAATCAACTACTGTTAAAACCAAAATATAACATGGTTTTAGAAGCTGGAATATAAATTAATAATTCTAACAGCAACAACAAAAAAAAGAAGTTACATAATTGTTTTAAAACACTTTGGAGTACTTACATTATAGCTTTTTTCCTCAGAAAAAAAAGCACAGCAGGGGGGAACCTCCCCCATTCTTCCTGCAAGTTGATATTGCGTTAACAAAAATGTTCATGTTAAAGCATATACTTCATATATTTTAACAGCTGTTGAGAACATAACACAGTTCTTTCTAAGCATAATTTAGCACCTCTTGTAAACATAAAAAGCACTGTTTTAATCTCTAATCATTTTATATGCAGTAATGCCTTTGTTTTCTAATGAATTCCATTCCTTCATTTTAATGTGCCCATAGTTGCAGGGTTCTGCTGAATCATAGCTTACACAATCGCAGCCTCCTAAACTTCAGAGACTCAGCAGAGTTGCAGAGTTGCAACTGTCTGGGCAACAAGACTTTTGCTCTGCAACTCTGTGTGGCTTGTAGATACCACAGAAATGAGGAATTTGAGTGCCCAGCATGCATCTCATTGAGCCTCATTTGACCTACAATCAAGCTTCACCCTGATATTTGAAAATACAGACCAAAAGCAAGCTAATATTTTTTCTAAGTTCTCAGCATTGCTAGTCTAAAAGGTCTACCTATCACAAGTTAGGCTTACATTATCTTAATCTTTTTAAAAGAACATGCTTAATTTTCCTTCATTGCCTTCTGAAGTCTTCAATGTTCATTTGGGTTACATTTTCAAACTTTTCTCTGTAGCTAGAAGCATACTGTTCTTTTTAAGTGGCAACTAAAACTTCAGCTGAAATAGAAAATACTTAGGCAAGTTGGAGAGGCAGCAAGATCTACACTGAAGTTTAAATGCCTTTCTGGGTCTTGGGCTTTCAATCAAAATAAACACAGAGCTGCCTCTATCCTTTGCATGTCAATTTATGCTTATGTGGCAAACACTGTCAGATAACCCAGCTGAGTCACAAACACGAACGAATTAGAATTTGCAGCACGCAGAGGCGCAAACAACAGACATTTCTGTCTGTCCTGCCTGTGAGGACTAGCACAGACCAGCAGTGAAGTTGCTAGGACCAGGATGACATGGCCTGTGTTCCAAGCCTCTATCTCTTCACACCTCCTCTGCTCAGATGACTCTGTAGCAATGCTGTTTGCCATGCTGTGTCGTTCACCCAGCATGCTTACGGATGTGTCACAGACATTTTCACACTTCAGTGTTTGGGAAAAGTTTGTCAGCACCTCATCCTCTGTACAGGCTGTTTATCTGGCAGCCTGAGACGCCAGCAAGACCTGCGTTTTCCCTCCTCTCATGAGCTGCCACACAAGGAGAGAGGAAAGTTCAAGCTAAAAGGACTTCCTTTTGGAGTCTGTTTTCTTATGAAGCTGTGTACCAGTCCTGACTGGAGAGGGTAGAAACCCCCAAAACTGCAATTCTTCAGAAATCCTACTTTTTAACTTAGGAAATACATGCTTTCCCTCATCCACACACCCCAAATATTTCTCTCTCATAAACGTACAGGATATATGATCTGTATCGGTTTTCCTTCCATTAATCATGTATCTCACCCTTCGCACCCCTCTCCTACTTTGCCTATTAAATGTAAAAGTGATTAGTTCCAAGTAATGGCTGATTTTTTTTGCTGAACAGACTTGAAATGCAAGATCATTCTCTCTGCTGTTTTCTTCAAGTGCTTACCTACACACACCCCTCAGGCTCACACTTAGAAAATGCCCTCTGGGAGTCCGCTCAGGTATCACTGCTCTTTAAGAGGGTCCTCACCTTCAGTTCCCCAGTGACTTGTCCCAAGACCTTTCAGCTTCTGCAAGTTTTAATAAGCTCTTGTCTGTGCATATCATAAGATGATCATCATACTTGCGAAATCTAAACTAAATGAAGTATTTTAAATAAACATCAAAGCCATCTTGTATCCTCTTTCACTTTGAGGTTATTCATTATGATCCTAGCATAAAACTCAGCTTCCAGGAACAAAAGAGCCAGGCAGAAATAGATTTCTGTGCCGCCAGCTTCTGGTGAAGCAGAAAAGAGGAGTCAGAGGCAGCATTTGCAGTCTCCCAACGCAGGGATGGAAGAATGGTTGTCAGTGGCATATCACTGTTACTGTGGTGTAAATAGCAATTAAAGAGACTTAATTAAAGAGGAAAACAGATCAACAGTACCTGTTTTCGTACTCTTCATTCACAACCTTCTTGGACTGTGTCTGATGTAATTAGCATTACCAAGATAGGGAATACTTTCTTAAAACTGTAAGAGACTGGAGGGGAAGACCACAACTGTATTCCATGGAAGAAAGGAGCCTCTTGCTCCATTAGCTGTGCAGGTGCCACAGCTTCCACTGCATCCCCCTCCCATTACTTGTACATAGTTTTGCTATTTATGCTGTAATTGTTTTCCTTCTAATTCCTGCATGAGAAGCCCTCATAAAACTACTGAGGAGCAAACGGGAAAAATGACAGTCACTAGGCAGAAAGTGCTGTAAAATACAAAGTGAAGAGGCACTTCTAATCCCCTAATCTTTTTAAGTAAGAGAAATCTTCGGTCCTACATGTGAAGAATAGCAGGAAATAAACCTTCAGACAGAAGTGCAAGTTTAAGGAAGTCCTTTCCCTTTACTGTAGTAGATTTTAACTCATCCTATCGTGAGTGATCTTTTCTGTAATTCAGTATTCTCATGGTAGTCAAGAATTTATGCCCTACCATCTCAAGTTACATACCCTACATTATGTAGCTCAAACCGTAACTTCTCTGTCAAGCCTAAGGTCAGTACAAGCTTTTGCAGAACTTCAAAAATAGTTACAGTGAATACAGCTGTACTTAAAGAAATAAACTAAACTCATCAAAGTGAGACTCATCACCTCTCCCTGCTGCAACTAAGAGTAAACAAACACAGGAAGAGAACAGAAGACCTAATAAAGGACAGTTCAGGTAGACTTTGAGAATTTCCTCTGGTTTGGTAATTTCAGGGGTTATTAGGAAATCAGATAAGGAAAATACTTTAATTCTGAGTTTCAGTAAAGAAGTTCATACTCTTCCTTTATATGCTTCACAAGATGGGATGCAAGAATTAAAAACTCTGTAAAAATATAGCTACATTTAGTATCTGTGGTTGGCCCCCAAGTAGACAATGACACGATTTTCATACACCTTCTTCATAGTTTTCTCAATTTGCTTCAAAAATACTTGTGGAATTCTCCCACATAAAGTGTGCACTGTATCCAGAAATTTAGACTGCAGAGGGTAGTACAAAGACTGGAAGAGATTGTCTTCAAATGGGAACTAAAGAAAAGAAAAAAAAAAAGATTAGTTTTCACTAGCTATAAAATGGCATTTCAAAAGTTTCTGTAAGATAAAACCTTATATAGGTTGGCAATGACTTGGCCCTCACCTTCCCAAAGCATCATCAAAGCCTATCAACTTAAAACACTGGTCTGCTTGACAGTGCTTGCTTTCAGAAAAGTGTGTCAGAGTGTATTACCCAAAACAGCCAACCTCTCAGAAACCGTACTTCTAGAGTCTGTATTTAAAGAAAGTTTACTAACACAGGGGTACTGTTATGAAACGGATATTATTAGAGCGTGGACTTGTACACGTACAACATTCAAAGTGGATATATGGATTGTGCCTGTACACAGGCTTCTGCCTTCCACATGCCCAGAGGCTCCAGGTGCTCAGGGAGGACAAGCTTTCATTGGGTATTTATGGACCAGAGTTGCAGTACCACCAGGAAGAACTCCATTCAGACACTTTTCTTCTGCCTCCAGTACCACAGAAAAGCAATTTATCAGCCTTTTTGATTAGAAGTTTACTATAAAGTGAAGGAAGATCATTTAAACTACCTCAAATACACGCATGCAGTCAAACAGGAGAGGTGAAAGCAACCTTGTCATTTTGTGTCTGATGGATATACATAAAGCGCAACTATGCTCAGCCTGATCTGCTGGAAGAGCAATCTGAGTGACCCAGTTAAAGTGGTAATCTACATTGAAATAAAACAATTGCCTCTGTTGAGCTAGAAGACTTACATCACGTATCACTTCATAGAGTGCCTTGAATGTAGGCTGTTTGTCATCGTGGTAGACACCTCTATTGCCATGCAGAATAGAGACACCTTCTTCTTCTGCACCTTTACAGTTGCTTCCGTACATACAGTGATCAGGCCGGTAGTTCCACTGACATGGGAACACATAGAGACACTCTGACAATGTCAGTCAGGGGAGAGAAAAAAAAGACACATCAAACAAGAGTTACAACAAATTAAACTGTGTTTCTATAAAAAAGCTGGGACTGATGATCAGAAACAATTCAGTTACTTCTTTTGCAAATATCCCAGCTAGATAGAGAAACTTCTTTTCCTCAGAGGATGACTATACAAAGCTCGGCACTGACCTGAACTAACAGAAAGAGAGGGCAACACAACTGGGTTCAAACATAAACCAAGCAAGGATTTTACAAAGCTAAAAATGCCAGAATTAAACCCAGAGAGTATGCACCAGGTGGCACTATCTAGGGTCCTCTGCCCTAGCAAGAAGTTTCTGGAGCTACAGAAATGAGAAGGGAAGCACACATAGCGGTGAGGGTTATGCAAAATCCTGAATCCTGCTGGAGACAGCATGGGAAAATTTGCAAAGCGTACACAGTGCTTGCTGCTGGAGCTTTCACTGAGGTTATGATAATCTGTTATACTGACAGCAGAGCATAAGAGGTTGTGTATTTTATCCACAGTCCTTCTAAGGGTTGTCATCCATTAATTTCACAGGTCTACGTTATTTAAAGATGAGCCTAATTTCTCAAATGGGCTTGTAACTTCCTGTCTCCTACTGATATTTTTTTTTAAACTTTCTCTGTGCACCCACAGCATTTGCAATATGCTTAAAATAAATCATGCCAGTCCCTGTGACCTTTTTGCTTCAGAAATGGAGTACAGTGTATCATTGCACGGTGCTGGCAGGTCACATCAGGAGCACTGAAGATTGAATTCTTCACTTGGCCTTTCCTAGCTTCCCAGGAAGTCTGCAGCTGGTCCTGTGTGGTTCTTGAAGAAGTAGGAGAAAAAGTTTCTGAAATGTTTCCTCCCTTAAGGCCTCTCTATCAGGAGACTTCTCCAGAAAGGGTAGATTTTAAGGGGTTTCCATTCAGTCTGACCTGTCACACACCTGGAATTGCTCCCCAGTGTTGCTAAAACGACAGGAAGAACAGTAATGCCTGATCCAAACCCTGTTACAGTTAATGAGGATCCTTTCAGTAACCCTGAATAGATGTTTGCAAGTACAGCTCATCAGCAGGTCACTGTGGGGCGAGGATGTCATCAGGTGCTTACTGGGTTTCATACATGTCACCTGAGTATTCTTGGTTGTCTCCCCACTGTGATGTTTCTGTGCATTTTTGCTGTCACAGCTGGAGTCAAACCCTAGCTGCTCTGTGAGCCTTCAGATCCATTAATCATCAGAACAGTCTTCGGAGATGGGAGGAAAGGGGGCCTCTCTTGAGGCCCCAGGTAACACAGTTCCATGTATTTTTAAGCCAACACACTGCATCTATAAAAAGCCACCTGCAGCAGTCTTGACTGATTCCTTCCCAGGCCAGTCTCAACAACCCAGCAGTTTAAAACCTCGGGAAAGACTAGTTTTGTGTTTTAATTGTATCCAGTTCTTTTGTTGCCTTTTCTTGTGCAGTCTGATGTTACTTAATTTGTAAACAATTATTTACCAGTTACAAGCAAGAGACAGACTATGGTGCAGAAAGAAAGTCTCAACATGTGGATTTCAGAGAGAATACTCTCATCACAGAATTAAATTATTTTTGCAGTCTTTGGGTTTTTTCCTCTGCACTGAAGTTAGCAGCTTGAGTTTGACTTCACAACTGATCTGATTTCATCATTTTCTTCCTTTGGTAGACCCTATTCCCATAATATTAATTTTGTTTTGGAAATTAATTTATCATTTCATAATGAAGATTTCTTCCACTTTATTTTCCCTAGGCTCGAGGGCAATAACATGGTGTACCAGGGACACTGATGTCTGACATCTGTCTGCAGTAAACAGATGTTAGCTTATTGCTTTGCTTTTGCTCTCTCCTTTCATTTGCCTGGATTTGGGTATATCCAATTACATACCCTATGACTCCTTAGAGAAAAAGAAAAAGGAACAGAATAAATAAAGATAAATCTAAACTTATTCCGTTAAGATCACTTGAGGGAATACAAGGTCACATAGGAAACAAAGTAAAGCAAATAAGAATGAATACTTAACATCCATTTAGAAGCACGAATAAGGTTCTCAACTTCTTTGGGAAGCACATACTATGCTACAACTTTGAAATCCTCACATTTCTCAGATGTTACTGTTTTCAGAAGTGCCTGAAGTCATTTCTGTGTGATCAGTGCAAAATACTTACAAGGGGCTGAATTTCCAGAAACTGTCTCAGCACTTGTGGAAAAAGGCTCACCCTTCTAAAATAAAGATACCTAAACTTGCCAGTTCCTTGGAAGCACACACTTATGTGAATACAACTCCAATTCAAGAGGAAACAAAGGACAAGTCAAGAATATTACACGTTGTTTACAGAGACATTGTGCAAGAGTGATAGACAAGAATCAAATACAATGTTTTGCTGGGCTGACAAGGACGTACAACATTGGTCATAACCTGGTCCACACTAGGATGGGTGGGTTATGCCATCTCTTCCTTGAGAACAAGGTTTTGAGAGACTTGAAGTCCTCCACAGCTCCTCACACAGAATACAGAAGAGTAGAAAACACACAAATCTAAGCAGCAGAATAGATGACATTATCCTATTGCCTGCTGAGGCTGGATCATTCAGCTGAGAGGCTGGATCGTTCAGCTGAGAGGCTGGATGCATCCTTCTCAAAAAGTAACATTGAGTAAAGGAGAAAAAGTAGGAAGGGAAACAGTTTTAGCAGAGAGATTCCAATGGCTATGTCTATTTTCTGTTTATATTAGCTTTGTTACTCATTTGCATCAATTCAGCTGGATTTCCGAAAAATAGAGCACAGCTTTTCAGAAAGTTTTCCAATTTCACATTCCTATAAATACCTGAAACAAAAACATTTTTTCAGCTAGGCCGTGGTGCAGTGGCACTCTTAAGCACGCACACACCTTAAACTTCATTCCTGCATTTCATCATTGATGTTATACTGCCTTATTTTCTAAGAATCTCCAGAAAAAAGATTTACTTATTCCATGGAACCAAGTCTGAGTTCCACTACCTGCACCATTTTCAGAAGTATTTTCATAGGTTGTGAATCCTAGGTGTACTTACATTAATATCATGCCAGAGTACATTATGCATATTATAAATAACAAATAGCACTTTTAAAAATTTTCAAGTTCAAGAGATTTTCTTAACACAGATAATCATGACTCAAGAATCATAACTTACCTGGGTTAAAGTAAAAAATTATATTTAGTAAATCCTGGTCTCCCCATGTAATATAGTTTTTGTACTTTTGATATAATGGATATAACATTTCCTCCCAAGTCAAACCACTTGGTATCATGCTGTTCTGCAGAGCAGAAAAACAGAAGCAATGGGTTAATACTGTGAACAGTGATGTCATAAAAGACTCAGAGTGCGACACCCACATATTAGGAAGTCTGCTAAGCTATGTCAGATACCTAAGTGAAAAATGAAAAACTTCCAGGAAATGTTAGACCTGGACAGGGCTGGAACAGCAGAGCTGACTGTGCTCCTGTTTATCTAAACAGGAAAGGACGGTCTCCTGGGTCTAGCTCTGATGTCAGCTCCTGCTATTCACAATCTTCCTATTCTGAGCAACAGGAGGGAGAAAAACTGGTAAAGTGGAAAAATGCAGTGACAAGGTGAAAACTGAGATACAGAAGTGAGGAAAAAAGCAGACTAAAAATTACCTTCCGTGTGAATTATGATATTAAGAGCAAGGGCTTTTGTTACTCAAACCATTCCTATAGCAATATAGGAAACCCCTGGCCTTGACTAAGAAACAAGACCACTTGGGGTAAATGAAGTTTTTAAAGAGATTAGAGAATATGTGCTTAATGAAACAAATAAAGATTTTACAAGTCATGCCTTTCACAAAAGAGGGGAGATGTCAGATGTCAATGAAAATGTTTCCTTCTGATTTATATCAATTCATGGAATCACTTGATCTGCAGCAGGATACAAATTTCTCTAGTTAATTAAATCAAGCTTTCCAATTTTAAAAACAACACAGTGACTGCACCGAAGATCCCCGAGTTTATTCTTTCATGTATCTTTCAAGGGAAGATGAAATGTGGAAAAAGCCATTTTCATTACTGCTAACAGACTGCTTCATCTGGCAAGTTCTCAGTCCTCCAGCCTCCTGAGGAAGTTTTACTTGTTTTAATAATAATTTTCACTGTAATTGCATTTAGTACCCAATTACATACATCTTAAATTTTTCATATTCTTTATATTACAAACTTTATGTAATTTTATACTAAGATGTGAAAAACACATAAAACATTAGTTTCTGCAACAGCTGTATTTCTTCTCACCTTGAACTGAGTGTTGCGTATCCGTGTTAAATTCATTAGCATCACTCCAGAATTGACTCCTGTTGTCCCATAATAAGGGTGACGCGCAAATCGACTATACCAGCCAATCTTTGGTATTTCGTGTTCTGGGGCCATAGCAGCTAGCTGTGTTGAGTTGAACTCTTTCAGGATGTGCCAGATGTCATCGATGGGCCTCAGAAAGAGAACATCAGTGTCCACATAAAGGAGAGAATCCACATCCTTTAAAATGACCTTTTGGGTTTGCACAGTAAGAAAAGAAAGAGATGAAAAAGAAATAACAAACAGGAAGATTATTGGCAAAATTTTAAACTGATAGATTGAAAGAGGTTATTGATTTATCAGCTAAATGTAATTACACATAAGAACAACAGTTATCAGGTTATTGGCTTGTTGTTTGTTTTGTTTGGGTTGGTTTGTTGTTGTTGTTTGGTTATTGTTTGGGTTTTTTCCAAACTACACAGCAAAACAGCTACCAAATTACAGAAGCTGGATTCTAAACTTCATACAACAGTAATCCACTGAGCTCTCAAAAATACCTGCAAGGACTATTCAGTATCAGTTCAGAAATAGAATGCAAAGAATATATATTTACATAGCTCTGTCAGTTCTTTTCAAGATGCCTAAGTGGTGAAACATATAGCTTCTTCCATAGTCAGCAAGCGTAAGTTAGTATAACAGAATACTTTTCATCTCCATTTAGTATCATGTTTCCTTATAAGTTTCTAATGACTGTTTTTCCTACTACAACCTTGTGGTCCTAGGAGACTTATATTCAGTATTAATATATACAAATATTTCACATTAATTAAGAAAACTATTGATCACAAAAACGTATATGCATCCTGCTGAAGACCAAAATTTACTTGGTAAATACAAATGTCGTATTAAAACTTATCAGGTCAGATTCTGATCTCTGCTGTCAGACTCTGTATCAAGAATAACCACAGTAAAGCTAGTCAAGTCAGAAGGGTGTAAACTGTAAGTTAGATCCAAGATATTTAATCTGTTCTTGTGGACAATGTTCCCCCTTGTGGCTATCCAAATCCTTACATGCTCATTCATTAATTTTTGTAGGGCAAATTATATATATTTTATCAACAGTCCAAGAAAACTCCCTTGATGTTTGCACCAGCTATTTCTAAGGCTGTTTTTTAAGGAATAAATATCATTAGCTAAAGCTGACCATCAGTTTCAACTGTGGTTTTATTGCTGCTCTTCGTTATTTCCTAGAACTGTCCAAAAATTCCTGATGGACTAGAATTTTCTTACTTTGGTCTCAGCCAAAAGCCCTATTTCTCTCCTTTCTCTGAAAAGCAAATCCAAAAGGCTACTGATTTTCACCATGTTACAGAACAGAACAATCACTCTGTTATCCATTTGCAATGATACTAATGACAAACTCTCCTATTTATGCGGGTAACAACAAATTCCAATAAAGAACTTGAATTTTACATAAATTGAAATGTATTGTGACTGAAGATTACCTATGAAATAGATTGAACAACATTAAGATTTTGAACAAGGTGGTGGTAGTGAAATTACATTTAAGCACGTTCAACAGGCAACACAGAGATGCTAAACCCATGAGTACTGACCTAAATGAGATTTTTCACCTGAATGAACACTTTGGGATTCAGACTGACATTTAACCAAGTTTAACAAATCCCTGAGCTATATTTCTGACATGATAATTACATGTTCTTCCTAACAGCAATACAAGCAGGAGAAGGCAAGTGCCTCTATATTTTAAACAAAAGTTCTGTTTACAAGAAACTAAGTAAACAAGTCCAACACAATCCAGATCACGCTGCTGGATGGAAGGTTATAACAATACCTCATTTTTCCACAAAAAGTACAAAACAGCATGTGGAGATATCAATAAATCAGTGATACAAATAATTCAATAACACATAAAGAGCTCAGAGGTAAATATTTGCACATATTAGATATCCTAGAGTCCACTACTTAAAAACAAACAAACAAACAAACAACAAACCAACCACAAAAAAACCACAACCAAGTAAAAAAGACAGCTACTTTAAGAGTAAAACAGCAGAAGACAGAGAGCTGAAAAGAAGAAAGGGGCTTTCAGCTTAAGGATATCCTGGATATTGTATATTATTCTGCAGCACCTAGGAGCCCTAATTCATACAGGCCTACTATATGACATCATATAAAATCAAAATATATTGGGAGGGAGAAAATATTCACCCCAAAATTTAGTTGGAGACAGGAGATGACACATGACTACAAAGAGAGCAGAAGCTGCTAGACTTTGCCCGAGGCATCCACAGCACACTGTACACCACGTAATATTTTTTCTAAGGGTGCCCTGTTCAGGCGTTTGCCAATAGAGAGTTAAGGGGGAGGTTTAATGGGCTCATACAGGCACTCCTCCCAAGCGTAAGTGACAGCCTGGGCACTGCTTCTTCCAGCAGAAAACTGTTCTTTCAGCAAACTTAAATATACACAATTTACTGTAACGTTATTTTTGCATTTTTATTTTAATTGTAATCCACTTACAATGGACTGTAATAATTTCCCTATATATAACAGGATTCAGGCAGGTATTTCAGTTCTTTGTGAAGTGGGTGCCTACCAGCATTTGACCCCACGCTTTCCATCTTGTATTCCTCCACTCAGGCTTCACACGCTCTTCCTTTCTCGTTTGTCGTAAGATTCTCCCCTCTCCTGTGTCTGAGGTGTTGCCCCACAGTGACACTTAACAGGCTAAAAGAAAAGCTGTGGTACTTGCTTTAAGCCCTTTCACATGTGAAGAGTTAAGACTTATTTTAAGCCTACACAGGCCAGTTTGAATTGATCACATCCCCTTCTGGCAATGCATTTAACTTCACCTTGGGTAGGAGAATTTAATTTCAGAAACTGTGTCTGCAAGAGTTCTGTGCATAACTCCCAGGATTTCAATGGAGTTACACACTGGGGATAAACTTCATTTAAATAACTCCGGCATTCCCAGTGTCCCATAGCTTTCAGGTAGCTCTGTTCCTAAACTAAATAAAAGTTTTCAAAATAATACATTTGACTTTACGCAGCCCTTAAAACAATATTTAGCTTTTACTTATTCAAAAGCATACAAGAAGAGACAATGAATTTTTGACTCTGCTGATTTTCAATGTCAAAACCAGGTGAGCATGGGCGCAAGGCAAGCTTGTGGTCCAAGGGACCTTGCTCCAGCTTGCTCTGCCTGAACCAGATGCTGCACAGCTCATTCTGGGAGTGCACCGAGCCCGCCAGCAGGGCTAACCATAGGGACATGACTGCAGGTTAAAAATGACATGCATCTGACCTGGAGCATAAGCAATGCAAGACTGTGTCTGGTAGTCCGAGTTCATGCTTACTAGCACAAACCATGTAGACATACCTGACAGACTGTGATTTTTGAAAAGAATGGTCAGGAATATGGCTTGTCTGTACTTGTGTTCCTCCTCCCTCGACAGGCGCTTACAGCTAGAAGTGTGATCTTTTTTTTGCAGCTACATAAAGTATTCTTAGCAAATCTGTCAAAAAGTTCTGCACAGAACTGACTATATTTAGCCTGACACTTCACTTAAATACTCAATTATCTATAATTTGATTTCACAACTTCTGTCTCCATAGATTCTCCCTGTGTTAGCAAGGTTGGCAAGTAATAACACACTATTGTGTAAACACATATTGGTGTATTGTGAAGCTGTGCTACCTAATGGTTTGTAACGGCTAGCGTGGCAGTTTATCAGAGCTTTATCCAAAATCAGTGACAAATCACAAATCTTGATGCTAACGTAGCAGTACCAAGAAGTCAAATTACTAAAGTCAATTGTAGCAAGCAATTAACTCAATTTACAACAGAGATGGAGACTTTTATCTAGATAAGGTCCTGGCATCTATTCCCAGTGCTGCCACTGATCCACTGGGTTGGATACTTCAGTGTACTCCAGAGGACAGCTATAATACAGGGATATTGCTAATCTACCTTAAAAGCTCTTCAGTAGATTAAGTGTTTTGAGAAGGGCTCTATATGTTAGTTACTATTAGAACTAAAATAATCCAAAAATCCCTTAAGCATTTCATATAGCTCCAAAACAGCAATATAGAGACAGCTGCAAGCCAGCTCTCTGGTATGCAACATTCGTGAGAACAGAAGAGTTTTTCACCTGGTGTCTTAACAACCATGTTAGTGTTACAGAACAGTTTCAAGGGATTGCTGAGAGCATTACCTTCCTACTTTATTTTTAAAGTTTCATTTTGTGCTCATGTTGAGATCCACATCTCTCTTATTATGTCTTTGCAAATCCCATTGATGGTTTTATCATAGTAGACTGCAGCAAGAGGTTTAGACTTGTGAGATTACATGGAGGCTCAATGTACTTTCCCTGCATATAAGTGGCAAACACGATCAGATGTCACTGAATGCCTCTACAAAATGCAGGATGCCACATGATCTGTCCTTAATATTTTAGCAACCCAAATAGATTGATCAAACTGGGAATGTGTACATCAACCTGTTACCCAGGACAAAACAGAACCCTACTACAAGCTGCAGGATCACATCCCAGAGCTAAGCTTTATCAGTGAGTAAAACCATCAAAAGATTCTTCAATTTTCCCTTAACACATTCCTCATACCCTCCTGTCCACTTTCACATGCCTGCTGGTGCTGCAGAAGACAGATTTCTTTGGCAGGAGAGGCACTTGTGAATCAAAGACTCGCATTCCACTCAGGCTTAGCATTATCAGGAGCAAGACAATTTGCACAACTGAGAGCTAAACAGCTGATAAACTCAACTACTGCTCTCCTGGGGTCCTCCCCATATCCAGTCACACTTTATGCCACGGTAAGGGAAAATGCTTAGTACAGGGAAGGATAAGAAAAAAAGGATAGATATCCTGCTGGTATTTATTTAAAATAAAAGTCAAAATAGTTCTCTAAACAGTTAACACTAGAAATCCTCTGCTCCCACTGTGTGTGGACCAGATTTCTACAGCATTGTCTCGTTCAAATGGGATATCAAATCCTAGTTATTAAGCACTGAGAAAAATAATGGTGGCTGAAATCACCCAGAAACAGCCCATGGTTCTGTCAGCCTTCAAACTTGAGTACCAAAGTCCAACTGGACACTTGCCACTTCAGCCATTACTACAACTTGTTTACTTATCCACATCACATTAGTGTCAGCTGCAACTGCTCTCAGACAACCACTCCTACTCGAAGCCATAAACCTCAGCCTGACCACACACAACATTTTGCAACTGCCCCAAGAGAAACAAACATTTACAGTTCAGGCTGCCTCCTAGTTTTGCTAAGACAACATGCAGCAGTCTAATATTCTTTACAAGAAGTAACTGGAGAACTGTCATGGCAACGTGCAAGTGACAAAAAAGGAAGCAAAAAAGCACTGCCCAGCCTAAAGGAATCAGCATGAATACATAACCATTTTCTGTCATCAGAAGGGTGCTGACAAATAAAAGTGAAACTGTTTCTGTGAATGACAGTCTACCAAAATGACAAAAAATACTACCGAAATACGAACAGAGAATTGTGTTTACCCAGTGAAAACAAGCCCATCTGAGTACATACTTACAAACAATCTGTACTGAACAAGCTAATGCTTAGAGATTATTTTCCAGGTGATACAAATATTTACTCAGGGAAGAGAGGGTCCCTGCTGAAGCTGGAGTTACTTTCAGCCCATCTGGCCTCTGTGCATTTGATAGTCTAACCCTAAAAGGCAGATAAACAGAACTGCTGACAGCACATATTTTCTCACATATGTATTCATAGTCTACGTATCTGGATGTGCAGCTGTCTCCTGATTGTTTCCATCTGAGAAAGTAAAGATTTCTTTGTGTGTCCCCCCATTTCTCATAAGACAGCAATGAAGAAATCTGGATCATGTGAAGAGCATGTCACTTTATTGGAGCCACCCCCAATCAACAGCAACACACAAGATATTTTTGATAGATGATCTCAATTCCACAGAAATCGCTTTATGCAAAAGTTCATTCAATTTCTGATATTTCTGCATATGCAACATTGTTATCAACACCTTCCTTCTCTCCAGCAACCTTAAATATCTTCCAAGTTTATGACACTAAGTATTATACAGCAAAGAATACAACTTTTCAGTGAATCTGAAGATCCCATCACACACGGGGCTCTTGTATGAAATCTGACTTGGAGCACATTGGAATTCTCACCTTAAGGGCAAATCTGACAGTGTTGGAGAAAGAAATAAAACTCAAGGAAAAGGGACTGCTGAAAGCATCAGTCTAAGGGCTAACATATGGAAAGGGAGATACCAGGTACAGACAATATGATGACTGCACACCGAGAGGAATGTTATTTATGGAAGGCATGCAGCATCTACCCTGAAAAGAGTTCTCGCACCGACTCTTAGGAGTCCAAGAGGCTAATGGAACTAGAGACAAATAAGAAACACACATCCTTTGTTAGCAGGAGAAAAAAGCAAGGCTGGATTTCTGTTTTTGTTTGGTTGGGGTTTTTTTAAGTGGCTAAAGCACAGACTAAATTATCTTTAAGCAGATGTTTCAGCCTGAAAATAGTTTTAATGTTATACCAGTAAAGTTTCCTTTCTGTGGAATTAACCTTTTCTTGAAGCAACGTACTCAGAAATCCAGGTGCCTTACCGGAAGAAAAAGGCGCTGGGCAGCACATGGTTTGAATAACTTTTTCCATTCCTGAGCATTTCCTACAGAGAAGGTTATTGGGTAAATGTTGTGTTGAAACTTCTTTGTATATGAGGAAGGCCATTCCTTTAACTGAAAGACATGGGGGAAGGAATTAGACACTACATGTTATATAGCTTTTTCTAGGGAAAAAAAACATGCATAGGGAATTTACAAACAATGTGCAGCAGAAAAAGTGCTTAAGTTGCTACTTGTTGACATCAATGTAATTTTTCTCAGAGATTTGTGACTTACAACTCATTCATTTAGCAAATGACAATGAAACTCACCTTCTTCTCAAATTCAGGCTTAAGGGAGTCCTCAGAAAAAATGTGAAAACAGAGCCTCCTGTTGCTAAAGAGAACTGCTGATTTCAGCATGATTAGCGTCTCTTCCAGCCGGTCCCCACATGCCACCACTGCCAGATGCATGCATTGCAAAGATGAAGGCTCTTTTGAATGTTTCTGGTCTCCAGGCTTCCTGAAAATTCATCAACAGGCATATAAAAAATACTGAGGTAGACATTAAGAGAATCCTGCATTAGCAGATTCCATGGCTTTTTTCTTCCCCTTCATTTTCTAAGGGTTCAAAAGTTTTTTTCTGACTAGGTATCCACAGAACATGCAAGTGGCATGCCAATTTTTGTCAATGATACAAATCAGGAGCGTTAAAATTACAACACAATGAAATATGCCATTTTCAGAAGTTTTCTGGTTACTCCTATGTTTTTGGATTTGCATAAATCACTGCACTACATACACAGATGAAACTAATTCAATAGCACCTCAAACCAGACAGCAGCTTTCTCTGTGCAAATGACAAGCTTTTTTTTCCAGCTTAGAGGTTATGAAGCCAGAACGGACTTATTACAACCTAGCCAACTTTCTAACACAATGCAGATCACAGAACTACATCCAGTAACTTCATTACTAGGCTCCTAATGGTTAGGCGGGAAGAAGACATCCATACCTTAAAAAAAATATCTATTCCATCCATATGTAAATTATTCTAACAGTTAATTAATTTTGCTATTAAAAGTGCATGCCTTAATCCTGGCCTGAAGGTGTTGGCATAGTTTCAAAGGACTGCTCTCCATTTCACTTGATGGAATCCCTGAGATTTTCCTAAAACAGAGATTTTTAAAACCAAACATATTCACATGTCCCAGACGGATCAGACTGGCCCTTGTCTGCTTGTGGAATATAAACTCTAACTTTTTCACTTAGCACCCATCTGTGCGGGCTTTAAATAAATTCCAGCTAGACTACAAGGGAATCTGCATGTAAAAGGCACACTGAAGCTACTTGCTTGCCAGAAAAATCAGGGTTCTCTTGGGGAGTTGAAAACATTTTGAAAATATGGCCTTTTGGGTTTGTGTGTGTGTCCCCATCAGTATGGGGGTAAAAATCACAACCTCCAGGAATGCTTCCTCCGTATTGCATTGACATTCCAACACAAATAACATTTCTACTCCATTACATGGATGTGTGCTGTCAAAGCAACTAAAAGTACAAGCATCATAATCAGTATTGGAGAGTTCAAAGGGCTAATCATAGATCACTACCAGTTCTTGACATATCACTGAACAGAGGACATCAATCCTTGCCTCTTCTCAATTCACAGTGCACACAATTACACACATACAATTACTCAGTAAAGTTAATACTAGAAACAAAAGTTCTAAATAGAGAGAAAAATGAGTTATAAAGCTGCCATCTTTTTTCCAGACATTAAAATGCTGCTCTGTGTAACAGCAGCATTCTATACTACGGAGTAACCCACCTCTGTATTAAGGAATACCAGCCAATGATACTTTACTAACTATAAAACGCAACATGTTTCATTAAGGGTTTAAAGTCTTAGGCTTTAGCCTTAATTAAACTCCAATTTCATCGGTGTATAAATAATGGAATACTACATCTATGTGAAATGGTATTTACTTTCCAACCTATTAGTGTAAAAACCACTGAATTATTGAAGTGAATAATTAGCTGCTCACACAGATCCCCTTTCCCCCCTTCTCCCTATCTGTTTAATGTTTCCTCTTAATTGAGTCTCTAAATCAAGCCATATGCAGGATGAGAACTGCTTTGATACAGCTTGTGGCAATGGAATTCACTGGGAGAGGGACTAAACTCTAAGCTTTTATTGAAACACTTCAAAACTCAACACCAAAGCACTAAGCTTTTCTTTGCAATTTTAGCTACAGTGAACTCTCCATTATGCAGCTATTTTGTAGTGAAAAATCCAGTATATGCAGACAACCACTACCAACGAACAGCCTTAGCGGAAGCAAATGTCCATGAAAGCAGAATGCCCTGCAAGCCCATGACAGCTACAGATGAACAAGAGACATGCTGTCTGCCAACACAGACACACACACCCCCAGCCCCAGAGTGTGGAGGAGAAAGCTGAGCCTTGGAGATAAAGAATTATGAGTTGTGAAGGCCTAGGCTGAAACGAGTTCAGGAGCCTGCAATGCCCTAAGTAGGAATAAGAAATTCTGAGGAAAGGAGCATGAGGTGTATTTGAACTACCTCAGTAGTAGTCCAGGACACTGAAGGCAAGTTAGTGAGGGAAGCAGCAATGAGGTACAGAAGAATGTTGGGACACAATATTTGGCATTTTTTTTTAAGTAGGAAAACTAAAGGGCTGTGAAAACAAAGGCAAGCTGGAAAGGGAGATAAAAGTGTGCCACAGCAGGATACATTTCACAGCTATTTCAGTTAGCTTTTACAAGATCACTACTATTATCCAGAAGTCTGAAAAGTGGTAGGTGTAAAGGCAACGGCAAACTGCTAGGAAGGCAAACGAGCAGATTACAGCAAAGAACATCACAACTCCCCTTCCCTCCTCTGCTAATACATGCTGGTACATACAGTGCAAAGAAGAATGGAAGGGACTGGGAGAAATAACATTGGGATGAAAGGTTATTCCTTAAAGATCTGCAGCATCCAACCAAAACAGTTCCAATTTGACCAACACCATCTAGGATGCTTCACCCTCACACAGAATACATGGCTATGCTGGCTTATCCGGATCCCCTCTTGAAAATAAGAGGGCCTCCACCACGTGTCATCAGAGACAAAGTGGAGGTTAGAACTTGGCTTATACCTGTGAAGCAGCTACTTCATTTCTACTGGAGTAGGTCGGGCTGGGCACCAGGACCCTTCTCATTCAAACAAACTTGCAGCTAATGAAAGGCCTTCTTTAACCTGAGGTTTCAGATAAAGTTAAGGTACACACTGAACTATGCATCGATACAATGTATCTCCTCTAATAGTAAACGTTTGTTTATCCTGCCGTTACCAGTGGCTGAGCAAGCATACTGGGAAACTAGGACTTCTCTGAAACACTGCCTGCTCAGATGTTCCTAGACAATACAAAAGGAAGATGAAAGGTGTGTACTTTGTTTTTAAAGGTTCATACTTTGTTTTAAAGGCTGGAGTACATTAATAACTGGTAAACTGTACAAAGGATACAATTTGTAACATAGAATAAAAAACAGCTGGCAAGCAAGAAAGAAGATACTGCTAGGTTATCAACCTAAGATATCGATAGGCTTTTGACATAGAAAAGATTTCAGGCAGTAGTTGAAAGGCGGGTGAGCACCATTTTTGGCTCTATTTCAGCAAGTCAGCCCCTGAAAAGCTTTGGGTGAGTCAGTAATTCTTTATGCTTTAGTTGTCCTACCTGTAAAATGGAAACAGCTGTTACAGTAGTAATAGTTACCTACCTCAAGAGACTTCCAAGCACATTAAAAAGTACATAGGTCCACACAGTGTACTACAATCATTAATAGTAACCTGTTCTTGCTAACATTCATATGTGCATGCACTCATTTATAGTTCAACTTATTGGTTATGGATCGAGTCTATAATTGGATTTCATAACCTAAATTAAATGTTCAAATGCATGTAAAACAATAGTGACCTGGGCTTTAAAGTTTAATGTGTTTGACAAGAACAAATAAAGAAACTATATACACAAGGTCTTTGTTGCCTTGTTATCCGTCTTCTAATTTCAGTACAGAAATGTAGCTTGTTGGTATATTATACATCTATCTTACATAACATGTCCAACTCTGTGCTCTGTTCCCTGTTTTACCTATTTGTGCAGAGAAAATTGCTTCCTGCTGTCCCTTACCTGCTGTTGTTCTATTATTATGTGTCTTTAAAATTAAGCACTGTTGCCTAAGATTAAGAGCTACAGAAAGCATCAGGAAATCCTTGCAGAATACATCCTTATGAAACAGCTGAAGGCAGACTTGATAATACGTAGCACATTAAAATGTTTATAGCAAAGGCCTTCCAACAATACAGACCAACTCCCACCCAGTTGCCCAATGGTATTTTGTTTACTCCATACGCTTTTTTCCTGACAGGCATGGGTATTGACACAGCAGAAGAAGCCTGAGTGCTCAAGCACAATAGTGTACATTTCTAGGTCTTAAAGTTTAGATTACATGCAATTTTCTTATTAGTCACAGCCAAAGTGTCTCAAACGTAATTAACCCAAAACCTGTCTACATCAATCTGGATCCATTCAAAATAATGCATTCCCATCTCATTACAGAGCCTGCTAATCTATTCAAGTGTTCAAATTTATTCCTGAGAGAAAGGTAATGCATGCAGATTCTTACAAAATGCAATATAGTTGTTAGTTTTTAAAACCTTCTTCATATTATGATCTCATTTACTCTTGCAGCCTAAACAAGGTTAGATTTAGACATTGTATCAGAACTGGTGATTCACTAAATAGACTCCTTTCCCGACAGTCAACACTGAGTCAATGTCCCAACAGTCACTCAATTATATGAAACACATTATCTCACACACTTTAAAATATAAATTACATGTTTCTAAACAAAGTTTTCTCACTTCAATGCAGTTGCACAAAACTGACTGTGGCTGCTGACCATCAAAAACTTGAAGTTTCAGCCTCCTTCTACTGCTCAGTGAAAAGGGAGAAAACCACTGAAAACTAGAATGAATGTTTCTATCTTTTCCTTTTATCAAGTGAGTTCTTTGTTAGACAAGTTATGAGCTCTTCAGGCCTTCAGCATGTTATTATAGGCCATCAAACTCAATCCAAACTCATGTGCACACAGGCTGCAAAGAAAGAAGTATCTTGACAGGTTGCCATATAAGACATGTTTTGCTTTGGAAAAGTTACTTCCAGGGAACTAAATGTGCTGGCAATGGTTCACTTCCCGAGCCTCGCCACGCTGGTTTAATAGAAAGTGTGGCCACATCTGCCCTTCAAATGTAAAATAACCCTTTTGCTTTTTGATACTCTGTACACATTGGTTCGGCATGTACTTAGAATTCTTCATATTAAAAAAATCTTACTGAAGGCATAGGACTCGCCACTTCCAAGAGGAAGGATCAGTAAAACCACCGTCAAAAATCAGTTTTCACTGCTAACCAGAAACTCAAATGCAATGCTCATCTATGTTTGTCAAAATTATCTAATGACCAAAGCAGGACACATGAATGTATTTACTAATAATTGCTAGGTACCAGCCAGCTGAATTGCAACTAAATTAAGGTTTTATCATGTATTAATACTCACATTAAAAGAAACCTGCACTTCTTAAAACTTAAAAACTAATGTCTTCTATCATTATCATGTGACTACAAAAAGTGGTATTGCAAAATCCCACTTAAAATACCATTCACCGTGCCTCCAACATGACTAATTCTTATAAAGCGAATACATATCCTAGATAATGCTTCTGATTACTTCTGAGTTCAGCCCAAAGTCTGCATCCTTCTGACAAAACTACACAAATCAACTTGGCAAAACTGAAAACTTTTTACATTCACATAGAGAAAACTTCACTGAGGTTATCTGAATCAATTGTGCAGTCTACATATAAGTACATATACCACGATCAGTTCAGAAGTTCTTACACAGTCATAATCAGATTTTTTATTATCCTGAAGGAATATGAAGAGATCATATATGATCTCTCACATCAAATAAAGAAAATAATCTTCCTTTGCTCATGAGGAGTAACTAAAATAATCATTATTTGTATTATAGGAATGAATAGGCAGTAACAACCCTGATTCAGCATGTTACACATTGGATGTGCTTTACTGTGAGCATATGCATACACAAAGCCTATCAAATCAATGGGAACACTCACTCCTTGAGTTAATAACTTGTTAAATCATTGTTTCTTCCACTCCAGATTCCAGCCCCACAGAAACAGCCTCACACTGCTTTCAGTGTATCTTGGATTAGGCTTTTTAAGCAGATTCCACCACCTGATGCCTTCACTGTGCAAGTGTGGATGCAATTCATTCCAGAATGGCACACGTTGGTGGGTATTTCTGCCCTTCCAAGAAGACTGGCATCTGCTTGACTTTGACCACATTATGTCACACTGCCACCCCCCCACTCCCCCCCAATTTTTTTTTATGGATGCCCTCACCTACATAGATTTTATTTTACTAGAATCTTTCAGCAAGGGACAGAACTGGACCCACAGAATCGTGCTTCTCAGTTATACTAACTCCTGCTAGTGCCAACAGTGTGGGATCATGCCGTGCCAGCAGATGTGAGGGGGGGAAAAAAAACCAACCACCAAACCTCACAAAAACAAACGAAAAAAAATTGAAGAAAAGGCATGGTTTAAATACAGCATTCCTCTCTTTTGGGTTTTTTGTTGTTGTTGTTGTTGTGTTGTAGACCTTGTAAAAAGTACTTGCAAAGTCAACAAATAATAGAAAAGTTAGATAACGTCAAATTTTGGACCATGAAGATGCTCATTGAAATGGAACAGTTGTTTACACTCTCTAGCAATTTCATACTTTCTGGGCTCCTTCCTTCAGTGTTCTTCTTGATTTCCATGATAATCGCAGAGATATGCCTTAAAGAAAAATGACTTCAGGAGGTACAGTTGCTAGTGGAAATAATCCTGCTTTAATACATGCATTTGAATTCTGTCCATGATCCATTCTCAGCCACAGTAAACATCTCTTGCATTCAGTAGGGTAACAATGCTCATAAGAAACCAACTGCTTTAATAAGTTAAGGAATAAGAGCTCAAAACCCAGGAATAGTCTTTCATTCAGAACATCTCTGTGAAATCATGAACCAAAGACACAAAGACATACCAAGTTAATTAGATATATGAGGTCACACTGACCATAATATAGTTGGAATGCAAAGGGGAAAACAGCCCTCCACCCACCAAAAGCACCCTGCCCTATCTTTTTCTGAAGCAATTAGTTTTCAAAAAATATTCTGCCCGTAAGGCACTGAAAGAGGAAACACACCACACCACGATTTTAAACTCTTTTTTTAAAGTTCTGCTAAATTAATTTACATATAAAAAGCATTCAAAACAAAAAGATCAAGAGCTTTAAATCCACTGGTGCCTTGCAGTTCGGAACATGGTAGTTCCGCACAGAAATAGCCAGGCACCTTCCCTGCAACATTAACGAAAAATTCGCAGAAGCACAGCTTCCGAGGCTGACAGCAGCTCCTCACGGACTCCAGCCAGCGAGTACCACACTCCCCACGTCAGCCTCCAAAACAAGGCCAAAACTAATGGAAATGCAGCTATTTCAGAGGCCGCCCTCACACAGGCACGCAGAGGAGGTATCATCCTGCTCGGACGTGGGGACCAGAAGCGGAGGTAAGACCTCCACGCACTTTCATGGCATCTCTGGCAACCATGCTCCAAGTGAAAACACACAGGAAAGTTTGTCCTTCTCAAGCCAGAGCAGTTTGCACGAGGGTTTCTGATCACCAGCCACACGCGGAGACGAGGGGAAGGAGATCTGGGAAAGGGAAGGACGAGGTGGCAAAGGGACACCGGGGAGCGGCCACAGCCGAGGGGACCCACGGGGCGGGAGAGCCCGGGCACGCGTGGGGCTGGGGCACGCCTGACAGCGGGCAGGCTCCAGCGGCCGGGCCGGAGGTTGGCAGGAGGGACCCGTCGGGCTCCCCCGCCGAGGGCAAAGACCGGGGGGGCGGTCGCGCGTGGGGCGCCGGCCGGTCACGCGTGGGCCGGGCGAACTTCCGCGTCCCGCAGCCGGCACCGTTACCTGGCGCTGGCGAGTTTCCCCCGGGCAGGGCTCCTCCGCGGCGGGCTGCGGCTGGGCCGCGGCTGGCGGCGGGCGAGCGGCGCGGCGGGGCGGGCGGGCGCGGAGGGCGCGGGCGGCGGGCGCGGGGGCGCGGCGGCGCTGCCCGCCAGCAGATAGAGCAGCAGCAGGCTGCCGAGGCACAGCAGCGCCGCCGCCACCTTGCAGGAGAGCCGCATAGTGCGGGAGGTCAGGGCGCGGGGCGCGCCGCCCGCCCGCCGCTCAGCCCGCCCGCCGCCGACATCGCCCGCGGCCCGGCGCGAGGACGTGGCCGCCGAGCCCCGGCCCGGCTCCCGGCAGCGGGGGCGGGGCGCGCCCTACCGTACTCTCTGGACTAGCGGCCCCCGCCAGGGGGGGCCAGCCTGCCGCCGCACGGGCCCGGGGCGCCGCGCCGGGACGCCCAGCTCGCCGCAGCGCTCGCCCGCTGGCCGCAGAACCTCTGGGAGACGGCCCGCAGGCAGAGGTTACGGGGCCGCGGAGGCTCAGAACGAGTCTCGCTGCTAAATAACGCCGGTCAAACAGCGTTTCCGCGTTGCAGGAAGGAACGCTGCCGGCAGGCTGCGCGACTCACGGGTACCCTCCCTTTCCGCGCCCCGCGGAGACCCCGGCCTGATGCGATGTGCGGGGCTGGGAGAGCGCGAGTGTGTGCGGAGGGGTGCTCAGGGAGCGGTGAGCCAAGAGGCTGGTCTCCGCAGCGTGTTTCACCTGACGGGGCCACAGGCACACGGCTGTGCATCCCCCCACCTCGCAGCCTCTGGCCATCACCTGCCTACACACCAGCCCGGTCACACCTGCTACTGCACCGCGGTAAAGAGCATCACCTGTAAGAGCAGTGAGGGAACAGAGCCGCTCACTTACCTTGGGGGCCTTTGAACTTGTCCTCAAATGACTGGCCTTAGCCTGTCTTCTGTGCCTCATCAACAGAGACTGCAACGCTGTGAATTTCACAGAAATAAGTCCTGCTTAGATCCATAACCTGATTTATGACCTTTAAACGTACAGCATGACAGAAATACAAGCCATATTGCTGCTCCATGGAGCTGGAGCAGAAACGGTGAGAAGAATGGAGACACCAACCTGGGAACTGGGAAAGCAGAGCCCCCCACGTCCCTCATGGTGTCAGTACTGGAAGCGAGCTAGACTGCGTGGCGGTCTCAGCCCCAAGGACTGCCCTGCAGAGCGGTGACCTCACACTGCTGACCCACACTGGAGAAAGGCCATGGAGCTGAGATGCCCAGCGTAGCTCTCAGCATGTCCCTCACCTCTGTGGAAGTGTGCTCTCCGCAGGGCTATTTCATCTGTTTTAAACAAATAAATGCTCAGTTCTGCAACTGTCCTGTGAAGGCTGAAGTCACAGTGCTGAGAGAAAGTGTTACATTTCAGACAAGTAACTACACAGGCTGCGAGGACAAAGTCTCCTGAACAAGAGATCGACATACTGACGTGTGGAATCGAACTCTACAACTCGAGGAGAGTCATAATGTGGGTATGTTTGTTTATTACGGCGCCGCGTGCAAGGGGGATCGCTCCTCCTAACTTGCACACCGTTTCAACAAGCAGTCCGATATTTATTACACAAACTCATGCATATACATAAGGTTTCCGAACAGTCAGCATCTCCTCCGTCTGACGCCTCTACAAGATGTACTTTTCATCTCCTTGGTCAGTTACCTGAAGTTTTTATCTTTGCACACATTAGCAGTCTTTGTTGTTTAGTTTCTGTTATCTCAAAACATCTGCTAACTAACGATTAGTCCTTCCTTATTGTCCACTCTAAACAGTCAAGCTAATACATGCCCACTGGGCTGTTTTTTATCTGTATCAGCATGATCCCCAGGCGGGGGGATCCATCTTCATTGGGGTGGGGGCCTTTTGAGTAGGAAGTTGCTGATCTCCTACTACCTCCATTATTTTACCTTGTTTTATTTTCTTTTAGCAGTTAGCACGTCCTTGTCAGAAGGCTCCTTATTGACATTCTTGTTAAGCTCATCTACATCGGTACTAATTGTCCCTTCTCGAAATGCGAAGTGCTAAGCTTCGCTCTTTCTCGGGTGTTAATGTTTCTGTTATCTATGTAGCTTCAGTCTGCAGCAGAGTTCTAGGTTTTTCACTATATCAATACTGTAAATGATGGATGTCCTGCAAAAGGGGTGAACCTCCAGCTGCACAGCTTACTCTGTAAGGGCAGGTTTACTTTTAGGATAAATCTTCCTAGAGCTGGTCCTTTGCTACTTAAATGGCATTCACTTGGCAGTGAAACTATGCAGCCTGGCCATTTTATGCTGCTGTCACCACATGCCTTCACTAGTGGTGTCCCAAAAAGTCCTTTGCCTTAGTATCAGTGAAAATGCAATGAATGATTACTGTTTCAGGATTTCATCCAACTCAGATTCTGAGCAGATGCAAAATATAAATTACTTCATGGTATGAGAAAATAGCAATACCAAATGAGAAACTACAGAAAAACCACAATGCATGAACATATGCTCTTTTCTGAGAATATATATACTACAATAAAACCCTACCAAACATTAAAAAAAAGAGTACCAGTAGCAACCCCCTAAAATCCTCAACCTGTACAAATGTGTGATTTTATACTGTCAATAAAACCTATTTCATATGCAGGAGATGTGTCAGCAGTGTCTGCATAAAAATACTAAGGTAAACATTATGAAATCTGAAAAACATTCTAAGAGATTTTTAGAGACTTTTCCCCTTGTTTCTGTGACATGCTGTAGTATACTGCTTACCTGCCTCCTTGCGCCATTTTCTTTCAAACTGAGTTGTGCAAATATCCACTCTTCCATGCCACCAGCATGCACACTCACCCAGAATCAGTTCCACTGCTGGACTGAAACAAAATTCCATTGCACAGCTTCAGACCAGCATTGCTGAATACACTGTTCAACTTTGGCAGCAAAGCTGTGGACTGGCCACGATGTCAGTGTCTATACGTGATAGTGGCTACGGAGATATTCAGTTAAACTCGTGGCTTAGATCTAAAACAATAGTGACAACCAGCTTAAGTAAAACTTCACATATTTTAGACTTAAACAAATTTATCAATATCAAGTGTGTTTGGCATATTTTGTATTGCAAACACAGTAATGTGGCATTGTTGTTTGTATCAAAAGGCAAATCATTCAGAGGCCTGTACTATAATGTAACTCTGTAAGGAACTAATTTAAAGTATAGTTGTATTTTGAGAAAATCTTAAAAATGAAGCTTTCTTAGTAATTTTTTTATGACAATTTCTAAGGTTGTGTCAGAGGTGCTATTTTCTGCAGCAGCCAAAGATTCAAGCATTAAAAGAGCCAGGTTCCTGGGAACAGGGCTGTAATGGAAGTACACTCTCTACAGATTAGACACAGTAAGAAAATTATACACATGCTATCTAGTGAGTAATAAATTTTAAAAATTCACTGTCCTACAGCTGATCTAAAAACCCAGATGAAGGTTTTTATATGCTACTTCTGGAGTGTAAATTGAACAACTCCAAGGGCTCTTAACCCCAGCAGATCCCTAGGAAGCTGTTCAAAAACCTGAAAGCAGCTTCAGCACAAAAAAAACCACGTTTGCCACACATAGAGCCATATGCAATGTGCCTGCCTCTGGACTACTCCATGGGCCACTGATCTAAGAACTCTCCTGCTTAGCAGTGGCAGGTCAGGCTCTTAGGTACTGATATTACACTCAATGTCCTTCAGTCACTAAGAAGCTAAACTGTGAATTGATCTCTCCCATGCAAGTTTTACATATACCTCCTGCAAAGCAAGTTGGACATCTGCCAAGCAGGTAACACCACAAAAGGTAACACCAAGAAACACATTACGTATTTACATCCCTGCCTGTTACAATCTTATTCTTGTAAAGACTATTGCAAGTTTGATCCTGAATTTATAAAGACCACCATCCTGCCTCTAGAGACCCATGCTGCTATCCTCATCTGAAAAAGGACAGAAGGTCTTCATGATCTAGGATCCTTACCTCCTCTGGAGAAATAAAATGAGAAGCTTCATTATCTTTGTAGAATGGAGACTGCAAGAGGAAAGAGGGACAATAAAACTATGAAGATAACATTGTATTATGAACACAGTACTTCTGTAAGTGAAATTGCTAAGGATTATAAACTCCTGGAAAATCAAATCTATGGGGAAAGAAAACTCAGATTAAAATGCGTTAGATTTGGAGGAATGCTTCAGTCCACTTAGACAAAAGAAGCCAAAATACTTGTTTTTCACTTCTTTTCAAATTAAAGGGAAGAATAATATGCATTTTACGCAAGTGTACAATTATATTTTCTATTTCCATCTCGGGAAAGGCCCTCAATTATAATTTACATTGTTCATCTACACTGATTTTTTGCCAAGTGTAAGTTTGACAATTAAAGAACTACTTCTAGTTGTTTATAACAATTATAGCACTGGCAATTCAGACAATGGAAATAGTTATGTATTATATTGTATTTTATAATGTATTTCATGGAGGAATATATTTCTGATTGAAACATACACCTACTGCATTTCCATTTGTTTCCTGGGTAGAGAAACACTTTTATTCCTCTTTTTACATGTTAAACTAAATGCACATTTTGTATCTGATTACCATTTTTATGTACATGCCAATTATATATCTAGAATATAGCATGTATTGTGTCTGTGGGATTATGCGAGATTTACTTGTTATTATTAGCCATGTAGAGTCAATCGCGCTTGTAAATTGCAAAGCTTCATGTTTCTTTTTTTCAAAGGGATAGCAAGTCTTGCTAACTACTTGCCCAAGACATTGTAGGTAATTGTAGATACTTGCATTTTCATTCTTCAGTGTTCCATTAAATATATAGCAGCCAAATTCACTTCTTCATTAGAAAGATGCGCCAGAAGAGGTAGTCTTTTTACATTTCTAGATAAGACTTTTTCATTATAGTTCTAAAAAACTCAGTATGCTTTCTATGGAAGAAAGCAATGTAAATTTCTTAGAGATGCTTCTTCATACTTAATTTGGGATGGAAAAGCCGGGTGGCTGATGCACCAGCTTTGTCACTGAAATCAGCATATAAATATTCCTCTTACAAGGAAAGTATTATCAGACAAAAAAGGCTGGGAGTTCTTAGACTCTAAAAATATAATTCTGAGGCAGTCTTGAAAAGTGTCAGTTAGGCAAGAATAAACTCTCTGATGAAACATCATCTTTATCTTTCATAGACTTGTCATGCAAATTTAAATATACCCAGAGTAGATGGCGCCTACTGGTTCATAACTCAGCTTCCTGTCCAATATTCTTACTATAGATTGCATTGGCAAGGTCCAGAGGTTAAATAGCGCTGTTCTCTGGAAATGCGTCAAAAGTTTCTGAGGACTTGATCAAGGCCTTGGTCCAAGTCAAACCAGCATCTGAAATTAGATGTCATTAACATCTTAATATAAAAAAATGCATTTTATATGCCATGCATCTTCAATTTCTGCATGTAAAAAACTGGGACATAAGAAAATTTAGGCTGAATATTAAAAACATCCATCAATTTTAGATCAATGGGGAGAATGATCTATTTTGAAGCAACTATTTAATTTTTGTGCAGTATTTAAACTGCTGGTTCAGTTCTTTACAAGAGTGAAGATGTTTTCTCGTGAAAAGATGGTATATTCAGTGGATTTCCCCCAAGAAGAATCAATCTTTATTAGCTTGAAAGATTGTTTGTCTTTTTTTTTAATAAAAAACCTTCATTAGCAGAGGTTACATAATTATGTTTTTTTCCCGTCAGGAAAAATGTTTGAATGCATTTCAGAGGAGGCCGGGAGAGGAAGAGTCAGAGGAATTTAAAAATGTAGAAGATTATCTGGAACCAGAATACCTTTCATGGTCTAATGACAGAAAAATCAGATTAATCCTACATTAGGTGCTATATTTAAAGATACGTAAATTATGGCTTTTAAACCAATTTTTCTGCTTTTAGCAATTTTTTGAGCTGCCTGTTGTATTTTCTCCTTGATGCTGTATTTCTTTTGATTCATCAGGATTGACTTTTATTTACATTGTCTGTCTTGTTTGCATTTATCCGCTGTCTTAGAAGAGACTTATGTAACTGGGAATTCCTATTCTGACTTGCTGGCGAGGTCACTCTTCCATTTATTTCTGCAGTCCTCCACTTTGATGCATTTTGGTTCTTGAAATCATTTTATCCTTACCACCTCACCTTACATTAGGTCCAAACCTTCTATTCCTATTTACTCAGTTCTTAACTTCATTCTGTCCTCTCCAGAGGTATTTGTTCTCACTGCACGCTTTACTTACACACATACAGGTATTTCTTATATACTTAGTTGTGAGACAATTTACTTTCAGCAGTATCTGACCACGTTAGAAACCAGTTTTAGGTATGGCTGCAGCTATCATGAAGGAGAGAAGAGCTGAGGTTAGGCAGGCAATCCTCACACTGCAGCAGCCCGGTCTCTGACTAGCATTCCATAGATGTATCAGAATGACAGTAATTTGAGGGTTAGGATCTGCTCAAATACTGCTTTTCTCTCTGGAGACCCTTAGACCTCCCTTAAACCAGGACATCAGGCCCACCAAATCATCACTTTTGCTTTAACGTAAAGCCTGCCGGGAACGGCCCTGTTCGCTGGCGCCCCCGACGACGGTGAGACCCCTGAGGGAGCGTAAGGGAAGGCCAGGCCTGGTGTGTGGTAGGGGACCCTCCCCAGGCCTTACATCGCTCTCTTATCGCCGCCACTCTACCCCGTCCCTTCCATTTTTGTTTTTTTTCCAAAGGCGGGGAGCGGCGAGAAGGGCGGCCCCTCAGGGAGGCGGGAGGACCGGGGCGGGGCAGCCCGGCGGGGCGGCGCCGTTTCCCGCGCTCCGGAGCCGCCTGACGCATGCGCGTTCCCTGTCGCAAAGCCACGCGCGCGCGGTGAGGGCGGGCAGCGGCGGGAGCCGCGCGGGCGCGGTGAGTGGCGGCGGCGGCGGGTGGGCCTGGCCTGAGGGCAGCGGCGCGGCGCTGTCCTGTCCCCGCCGGCAGCCGCAACTTCGGAGGGCTCCGTCACCTCAGCAGGTCTTGGGGCGGGCGGCGGCGGTTCGCGGCCCTCAGCCAGGGTGCGGGTCTGTTGCGGGGAGTCCGCGCGTGCCTGCCTGCCTGCCTGCCTGCCTTCCTTCCTTCCTTGCGTCCCCGCTGTCTTAGCGGCTTCTCCGCCTGTCCCGGGGCCGACGGGAGTACGGCCGAGGGGCTTCCCTCTTGTGTGCCCCGCGGCGCGGCTTGAGAGTCCGGTTTGAGCCGGTTTAACGGGCAGCGGGGGGGAATTGTGCCCTACTGTAATGACTCTGAGGGAAAGCAGGGCAAAGCGTTCGACGTCCCTTTTCCTGCCAGCTCCTGCTGCAAGGGAAACGGTTCAGTTCTACTTGCTGTTTGGTTTTTGTGTGTGTGTGTGGGGGGGTTTCTTTAATTTTGATGTTTTGTTTTCTGTGGTGCATAGCTGTCTCTTTTACAGAAAACGCAGGGAAGCTTAATTATTTTGGAGTACCTGACTTTAGCTTGTGGCAAGCGCTGCTGGGGATTGGAACTCGGTGGTTCTGAGATTGTGGTCTGGGAAATAACAGGGATTTGTGTGCGAGCTTCCAGGTTGTTTTGGGGTTATTTGTGTTATGGCTTCCACAGGTGCAGCAGCGCTGAGAAGCTCAGAGCAGGAACAGCTGGGCCTGGCTTTGGGGCTACTGTTAAAATAAAAAAAAAAAAAAAACCAAAACAAAAACAGACCTCTGATTTGAGAGGATAAAAATACAGGTTGGCATATTGTTTTGAAGGGTCTAAATGAGCTAGTGGGTTTTTGTTACCTTCTATCCTGTGTTGTTGCACAGCATGTGGTGCTTAAATGGAGAAAGCCCGCAGCAATGTAAATCACTGTGCAGGTGTTCTTTAAGCCAGGTATTTCCTATCTAGTTAGAGCTCAATAAACACGTGGCAGGTTCTCAGCTTGGAATGGATGGGAATGTTGCCCTGGAATCAAGTGATGCGGTGAAATGGGGAGTTTAATTTTTTTTCATACCTGTTGAATGAGGTAGATCTGTATTTTAAAAAAAGGGTAATCGGTTTGTCGCAGAAATATTTAGGTTGGAAAAGACTTTCAAGACGAAGAGATAAAGGGCAACTGTTAACTCAGGACTGCTAAGTCACCTCTATGGTTGATTTCCTGTGTGTGTTCATGAAATTGTCAGAATGGGTATAAGCTTAATAAAGATAACTGCGAAAGTCAAAAGTAGCTCTTTTCCAGATAATAGCTCTGTTTTGCAGGTTTTGATAAAAATATTTTTATCTTAAAAAGATAATTTTAAAAGAGTGTGATCCTTCCTACCTGCACGCCCCCCCCCCCCCCCCAACTGTATTCTAAGTTAAACTTGAGGAATTATCTTGCATTTAGAAGCTATTGAAGAGTCTGACAATTTATATATAAGGTGAATGGTACTGTATAAATTCCTTCTCTCATGCTAAATATATACACATGCCCATGTACATATGGTTCTGATGGATGTTTATCTAAATTGCCCTTAAAAACACCTGGTGAAGGAGATGCCAGATATGCTCTAATCCTCTAGGTAATTTAGTTCAGTTACAACTACTGTATTAGTTATGTTTTCTCTGACTGAATCCTCAGAAGGAATGTGAGGTTTTTAGGATACTTCAAGATTTGTGAAAAGCCTGCAAACTGATCAAAACAGTAAGCATGTTTGCATTGGACATCCTGAATGTGTCAGCTGCTCATGTTTAAACGGTTCAGATGGCTCTTGTGTCACAAGCCCACCACAAAGGAGCATCTTTCTCTTACTGTGCATGTACTATTCCAGTGGCTTGTGTATCTGAGCATACACACTAAGCATACTGCTCTTCAAATTTAATAATCTAGGGTGTACTGAATCTATTGCTTGTGTTAGGACTAATATGTGTGTGAATTATAAAATACAGCTCTTAATTTTTTTGAAATGTTACTGTTTTTCAGTAATTTTTAGTAGTGGTTTGTGATCAGGTCAGTAATGAACTGTAAAGATCTAACATCCACTATGTATGAAACTGTAAACAACAGTTGCAAAAAGGTGCTGCGTTCTAGGACTGAATTTAGTGTGTTGTTTGTACGGAATTGAATAGGCACTTTCCTGTGCTCCAAATGTTTTGCCTTGATGCATGTTCAACTGTTTCATTAAGGTGCAGAGAGGTGGTACCTTCAAATTAATGATAACGCTTTTTTGTTTGTTTAATTGCTGTTGTCGTGAGTGTTTTCTTCTTGAGCATGTGGAAGATAATTCCGTGAGAATCTGATACGTTGTTCTTAAAGAATTTTGAAGAGCCTCTATTTGCTGTCATACATCGGAAACTACAATAATCTTCTCTTGTTTTCCTGTTTTGGTAGGGCCACACAGCCAGTGGTTGCTTCTGCTGGATTCATCATGATAACTCCAGCTTTTGAACTTACCCAGGATCCGGATTTTCTTACAATAATAATCAAAGTACCTTATGCCAGACCTTCAGAGTTTGATGTGTATGTTGAAGGGGAAGATTTTAAATTTCATGTTAAACCATACTTTCTCAGGTAAGTAGTGGAAGAGTTAAAAAAAATAACTTAATAAGTCAGTAGAGAATGAACTTCATTTTGGTCTCTTCAGAACGCTCCTCATCTGCAGCTTTTACACTGTGTTCTGCAGACAGCCTGTTTCATGCAAAGAGTTGTTTTTATGGATCTGGCCTCTTTGTTTCTAGTCATTAAATCACATTTAAGGGAGTTTAAAGAAAATTTTATAAATTTACAATAGATTGTTAATTGTAAAATGGCAAGACAATTCTCTGGATATATGTGTGCCTCTTCCTTGTTGAGAGCCAGATACAGTATATTTGGTAAAGAATGGATTTTGATAAACTTGTAATAATATAAAGGGAGCAAAGTCATGTGGGTGGAGGCAGTAGGAAGTGAGGTTCTGTGCTGTATATTTTTTCTAGATAGCAAGTTTCCTACTACTCTGTAGAAAAGGAAGAGACAATCTCGGTGTTAAAAGTGTTAAGGGAACCTAAGGTGTGCAAGAGCTGACGAGCTATTAACCTTCATTATTTTTTGTTCCCTGTATTCTTGCACATGGTTCCGTAATATGCATTAGTAGACCAGCTGCAAGGGGTTTTAGTGGACTGATAGAATGCAGTGACCTAGGTGTTCTGAATAAGAAATAAAAGAACTTTGGATGACTTCTCATATTCTGTCACTGTGGGTTATCTTACAGTTCTTAAATTGCAGCATTTTCGGTGTTGCATGTAGTGCCGAGAGTGTCACGTCTGTGGTGGCTGTGACCTCATCCAACCTGGGAAACCAGGAGTCACAACTTCGGGTGCTGATCTCTTCTGCCAAGTTAGGGAAAAAGATTTTGAAGTACATGGGAAATCAGCTGCATGTCTCCCATTACTATTGGAAGGAGTCATGTGGTTAAGTCCTTTGTGCTGCTCTTGGAATGTGCCATATGTTTTTATAGGCTGAAATGTAAAGTTATGGAATTAGTCAGACATTCAATGAGGTGCCTCATTTTTTACCCACAGATTGACACTTCCTGGAAGAGTTGTAGAAGATGGCAGAGAAAAAGCATCTTACAATACAGACAAAGGTATTAGTTAATGTTATTAGTATGTGTATAATTTATAAATTACTGGAAAGTTAGTAGCATTTTTCTTTGCTGCACTGGAATTGCATAGAACTTCAGTGAAGTGTATGATACCATAAATGTCAAGTTTCTCCTATGTCATGTAGTATAAAAAAAAATATCTTGCACAGGATTTATTGTATGTACTTAGGCCATCCTTAAGCACCAAGGATGTGTTCAGAGCTGTCCTAATAATGAAAACAACAAGTACAAGTCCTCTTCGAGCCCTGTGGGGGCTAGATGTGTTACTGTACCAAGATTGTTAGTCTAGTAAATCTACAAAGAAGTCAGGTAGGGCTGAGTAGAAATCAGAGAATTCTAAGGCAGTCTCTTGGATACCTCTTAGGAGAGAAGACATTAGCCTTTCTCAGCACCTTCGTGGAAGATATGTCTGGAATAAAATATATACCTTCTGGAATTAATGTATTATTTATAAAATAACACAATGATAAACCTATAATTGGTACTTGCAAAGCCTTTATTATGTGCTTGACTTAAGACAATCGGATTGTTGAATGTAGTTAGGTTTCTATGAACTTCTGTTGATTGCCTGATTGGTGGAAGGATTAGTAATGAAATAAAGCTTGTATTTTGTTGGTTTGTGTTTATGCCATGTGAGTCAAGAGACTACAGCTGGTTAAATATTTTCTTTAATGCTCTATTATCAGAATCTTTTATTTCTGAGAAGTTTGTGAAGTAAGGTTAAAAACATGCACAGAGATTGATGCTTAACAACATGCTACCTGCATGTGACCCAGTTTCTGTGAGCTTTTCATCAGAGGGAAAATGCACTTTTTTTTCTGGGATATTTTAATGTAATAATTGTATTTTTATTTTCCTTTAAGGAATTTTTACACTTCGGTTACCTAAGGAGATTCCTGGTCAATATTTTGAGGGACTGGACATGCTGACATCTCTTTTAGCACCAAAGAAATTAAAAACAGCAAAACATTTAGTGGAAGAGATAGGTATGACAAAAAAAATCTTGTCTAACCTAGTGGTACATGTACATAGTGAAATAATTATAGAACTTCATAGTGAGATGTGAAAAAATACATTACTTCGGTTATTGTCTAGTCCAAGGTACAGGAATGGTGTGAATGAATCTGAAAATACGGATGAGCAGAGAACTAATGTGTTGTATGTTATATACGCATCATCTTTCTAGGCATAGTTATGTTTACATTTTCAGAAATGTGCCCAAGATGCTAATCCTCTGTAGATCTCTGTGCCCCTCTAGTGGCTGCATAATGCACACACATTTGACTCTTGTGCTTTCTACAAGCTAGTAAAACTGGACTTTCAGCTCGAATGGTAGAAGCTAATTAAAACCGCAGGTTCCAGTGGATGACTTGCTTAACATCAGTATTTAACAGACAAAAATGTTTGACTACCTGTGTTAAATTTTTTAATATCTGTCTTAAATAATTGATAATGTCACTTTACTCCTGTCAGGGTTCTCTTAGTAGAAATGGTGATCTTGTTGAAATCAGTGGAACAATTACCTCAGTCTTTGAGGGAGTATACTTAAAAAATTTAGTGTTCCTGGTCTTCATTTTTGAAAGCAGGAGAACTGGGAGCAGGACCGATGCATTACTGATGGAAGCATTTGCCTGTATGACCCAGTGTTGTCTAAGACTTCTTAAAAGATAAACTAAAATGAGAAAGGCTTATTGTGTTATCAGTGTTTTCCTTTCTATTAGATCATATATATTTTCTATGTAATTATCTTTCTCTGACTGTGTGATTTTATTAAGGTGCCTCTGCCGAGTTGTCTGAGGAGGAAGAGGAGGAAGAAGAATTTGACTGGGAAATAGAGCAGACCCCTTACAAAGCAAGCACAGAAAACACTCTACTAGTACAGTACTGTTACGGATTTGGGAATATGCGGTCAGGGGTGTTCCAGCGTCTGCAGGTAGATGCATATTTGTCCTATCATAAAAGTTCTGGATAACTTTCTCATTAGGTGGGCTTCCTGGCTCACTTCATAGTCGAGAGAGGATCATTAGGTAACTTTTCCATTAGCGCGTTCTGTGACTGAGAATATTCTGCTTTTGCCTGTGGTAGTCAAGACAAATCCTTGTTCTTGCAGAGGTAGCAGGTAGTTGAGACAGAGTTCATCTTGTAGCAGAGTCAACAGGCTGATCTGTTTCTGCAGTGATTGCAGTGTTGGAGGAAAGGGTTGAGTGGGGTCCTTAGTACAAATGGCCTCAGGAAGTGGGCTGCTGTCACCAACATGGTTCAGCTAGCCTGTGAAGACACGGAGGAAAAGGCCTGTATGAAGTAGGCCACGTGCCAGGTGAATAGTTCTGGCAAGCTGCAAACAGTCTACAGGCTGTTAACAGTGTGCTGTTAACACTTCTGCTTTATATTTGTTATTGTCTTCTATTCAGACTTCAAACATACTTAACATTGGTGTAGAGTATATTTCAATATACTTTTGAATTACAAAGAAATTACACAATTAAAAAAACACATAAAGCTGGCTAATCTATAGGTCCTGTTATTGTTGTGGCACTACATTTTTTTTCACTGTGAAATTCATGGTAACTATATGATTGTACTTTTTATTTTAGACTTGATTTTTCTCGCAAGGCAGTAACTTTTGAAGTGTGTACTTTTCAAGATGTCTGCTCACCTGTTATCTGTGAGATTTACTAGGGTTATGCTGATGTGCTGAAATTGCTTCTGTGGATTACTTGGTAGGATAGGAGCTTTAAAATGAAGTTACTTCGTTTTTGTGCGTTCAGCAGCTTCTTTAATTCACAAATAGATTGAAGCTTATCTGTACTACCTAGCATGCTGCAGTTTGCAGTAATAGTATACACAACTTCTAATTGCAGATGGTAACTTAATTTTTTGTGGTGTTCTTAGAGCAATTGAAGATGTAGCTGTTAAAAGCAATTATGTAACTCTGTAACTCATAATTGCATGAATTGTGTTTTTGGAGTTTGGAGCAGAAGGGTTGCTATTCAGGAGAAAGTATTTACATTCTGTTAGGGTATATACACTGTTTTATTACTATGAAATTAATGAAGTTTCCCATCAGCATTAACGTACTGCCGCTTAATGATGCATAAAATGACAATGCAGTTGCCCATTAATGAATGTATGGCCACTTCAGAGTGTGAGAATCTCAAGACACAAGAACCATAGCTATGATTTTTACCTTGTCATTGTTGTGGTTGCTTGCTTTTGTTAAAGACTGCAAATTTTAGCATAATGCAAAATAATGGGCTTGTCTTATGATAAAACAACCTGAATAGACTTCATAATATCATGGAATTCTAAGGACCTTCAAATAATTGAATTTCCTTGGAATTCTTATGCTGTATTTGTACAATGGAGCCTGAATTTGGAAGATTTAAAAGGGAGACTGAAGAGCATCTAGGGATTTCAGTGTAATGCTGATGAGCTTTCTTCCTAAACTCTTATTAAATAAATGTTGCTTGTTATACCTGTGGCTGGGTCCTATAATTTTCGTTGCATTTACAGGATGAATTCAGTGATGTTGTTGACATTAAGCATCCAGACCAGACTCCTGTAGATGAACGCAGGAAGAAACGCCTGGCAGCTGAGGCTGCCAAGTTTGACTCTGATCATTACTTGTGAGTATTGAATACATTCACTTTTTCTTTTCATAATGATTGGTTTTAAGATCACTTTCAGAAGTAATAGCTTTACTTTATTTGCCTGTTTCTTTGTCTCATCACAGCAGGCCATAAAAGGGTATTCTTAAGTGTGACACTGACACAACATACTGCTCATCTGTTTGGGGGTAACTCGACTGTTTAATTACTGCTTAAGGCTGTGTTCAAGCAGGGGCTGCTATGAACTGTTGAACGTTGTTTTGTAGTTTGTCTGTTCAGCAGCTGAGTAGCCAGTCTCTGCCAGCGTATTGGCTTGTAGATGTCAGGACGTTGTTTTGCTCTGTGAAACAAAGATTACTGAAATGGCCTGGTCTGAGGAAGAAAAACTTGAGTTTTGAAGTTATGAAGACTTTGTCTAGGCCACCATGGTTTTTGCGTCCCATCATGTGAAACCTGTTTTACAGCAGAACAAGGAAAAGTTTCAAACCAAGACTTTGTGTTTATTTGTGCCTTCTACATTCTATGTAATGAAGGTGTAAATGATTCTTTGTACCTTTCAAGTTGGAGTATTTCAGGTCAAGTTAGGTTCAGAAACTTCAATAAAGTAAATTGAAGCCATGAGATCTGTTAATTATACGGTGATTGCTGCAAGATTGATTTGGTGGGACAAGAGTCTAGTCCCTAGTAGGGACAATTAGTACTTGTGGTATGTTTTGTTCAGGGAGAGGTAGGCTTAACCCATTTTGAGTTGTTTCAGAAGATATCTTTGCAAACGTGGCCTTTTTCCCCAGGCAGGTGTTTCAGAGGCAGCTGTATGTCTTTCTGTAGCACATAAAAATTAGAAACACTTTCTTGAAACTTCAGTTGGAAGCACATATCACTAGAATTGAGGTAGTTCCTAACCTATAATGTGATGCAAATGATGGTAATTGTAAGTTTCCATCTTAGACCCTGTATTCTGGCCTGGTAGGTGAGCTACAAACAGTTTAGTTTAATGGCTGTTTTAGTTGCTTCAGAACAGATGATACCAACCTTTCTTCAACAAAGATTGTTTTCCTGTGTACCCTGGTAAGGACATCTCTGGGGGAAATGGTGGCAAACAAGTGTTCTGTTGCTTTTGAGAGAAATGTATGCTGGCTGATATCTAAGTTACTTGATAAAGACACTGAAGGAAGGCAACAAAAAATCTGTCAGTGTGAGTAAAGCAAATTACATTGTGTTCAGTAGATTTGGCAGTTTTTTTATCGTGATTAAGAATGTATTACATTTCTGTGGTTTTTCTCAATTCTCACTATTTATACTATTGTTCGGTGTGAAGAAAAAGCTGAAATGGTAAGAGGAGGCTTAGAAATCGAATCCTTTAGTATAAATCCTCCCAGAATTACTATATTGAGATTTTTACCACAGCGGCTGAGATGTGCTGAGATGGAGGTAATTTCTCTTCCAGAATTGATGTACAACTCTTCATTTTTCCACCTTGCTACAGCATGCCCTTGTTTACCTAAAAGTCAACCCCCATGCCTATTTCATTGTTGTCTTTTAGCTACATTCCCTTCCTTCCCAAAGTATACAGACTTAAAGTGGGAGAAGTTCTCAGTAAAACCAAGTTTGCTGCTAGTGATATTGTATGAGAAGTCTTCTCTTTGGAATGGTTTCTTTCAGATATATCCACAACAATTCAGGTTTCTTCACCTTCATGTTATGCTGCAAGGTCAGTAATTTCCTAGGCTTCTTATCCAGCTCAGGAAAGCTGGAAAAATAAAGGAAGGGGTACTGTAAGATAAGAGAATATTGTTTATGCTTTTATTATTTCTGGTTTTAAGTCAAAGAACTTATTTCTAATGTATGGAAAATGTCCTGGAGCTAGGTCGTGTGTACTAAATGTATGGCTTAAAATATACCCACATACACTATAAACTGAAATAAATAGCACATGACTTTTTTTTTTTTTTCCCAGAGCTGATTTGTTTGAAGATGAAGCTATTCAGCATGTTTTAAAGTACAAACCATGGTGGGTTGATGCTCATAAAAAAATGACAGCCTTGCAGGGAGAAAGTCATCAGGAGCATAACACTGATAAATTTGGTGAGAACATACATATATTTATATATATATACACACACAAAACCACTTGTTGCTTGAATGGTACTTGTCGTGATGCCTGTTACGTTCTAGGTGGCTGTTCTTACAGGAATAAGGATGGTTTTATCCTACAATCTGCAGTCTTAACCATTCTTAATAGAGGAATATTCTGTTACATCTCCTGTCTGCAAAGTTGGTTTTTTTTTCTGAGGGAGGGTTATATACTGAAATCTTTGAGGCAGTTGTGTGGAGCAGTTGACAGTATATTGTAAAGTGGTCATTTAATCTTAAGCATTTCTGTCAATTATGTAGTGTAGTGTGTGATTTCTTAATATTTTTTTCATCTGCATAACAAATTTTGGAGTTAACTGGTCATCAAGGCCATTCTAGAAACTCAGGTATCAATGAAGAAAAAGTTTACTTTCAAGGACATGTTGTAATCTTTAGGATTTCAAAGGAGCTGCTAGTGTCAGTAAGTCATGGCATCTGAAATCAAATCAAACTTATCTTCGTGCATTGGTTGTAGTAGCTAGAAAAGGGGTCCTTTGGTGCATCTTTTTTTTTTTCTTTTTCTCCCCTCCAGATTTTTTGAGTAACTGTTCTCCCTTTCCTAGTTGTACTTTCAATGGAAAAAATAGTTAAAACTGTTTGTTGTGCCCACTTCCAAATATGGTGCTGACAATTCACAGCAGCTTTTCCAAGGATCAGCTGTGGAAGATTGTGCTATTTCTGATGAGCATGTCTTCTGCAGGATGTTTTATTTCATTTACACAGTACCACAGAATTTCATAGTATTTATTACTCTACTGTTACTTTTATGGGTCTTGGACTTCTTTCAAAGGAAAATCTTTGTGTCCTTTTAGAAAGTAAAAGGGATGGTTTTAGGTTGAGTAGATGACTTTGTAATAGTATTGGTAAGAGAGAACTTGCTGTACACAGATCTGTACGCAGTGGTTGCAGAGAGCATTACAAGTTACTATTATGTATATTCTTTTATTGTTTTTTGTTCATTTCTACATAGTATGAAAATCCAATATTACTAAAATAGGTAATGATAATCCCTTCACCAGAGGTCCTTAACAAATATTAGTCCACTCATAATACCTGCACTTTCACATCTCCTACAGGAGAACAATGGAATTAGGGTAAATGTTGCATATTTTACTGTGAATATAATCTGATCTTCATTATTGGTTTCTTTTCAGCCTCTGAAGTCAGAAATTGTTAATTACATCTATCATAAGCATTTGATTTAAAAAGCATTGGACAAAGGTGCAAGAGGCTTGAAAATAGAATAATGAAGGGTTCCTTTGTTCATTTTTATCCATTCACTCCTTAGTAAATGAAACAAGCTAATGTTTGCCTGTGTTAAGGAATATAATGAAAATGAATAGCTGCTGGATGATTTCATTTGATAAAAGTATGTTTTTACTCTAAATTGAATTTCTGAAGAAAACCCAAATATATTGCTGGGTTTTAGGGGCAACAACAACAACAGACAAACTCCTTGAAAGCCTGACAGGCCTGCTGCAAACCAAGTTGTGCAGAAAGTGGGGCTACGTAAATGATTTTTTCCAAATCATTTGTTATAAAACATATATTTAATAAGAATGAGCAAAAAATTCAGCCTGACCTTCATATGGCTGAGTGAGGAGGCTCATGTAGTTTTCTCGATCGTGAGGAAATAAGTAATGTAAGAGGGCGAAGGGTGTTTGGGTGAAGTTAATGACAACGCCTCCCCCTTTCCCCAAGAAAGGCCATTGTTCTGGTAGCATTGTTAGTGCTGTTTGACTGGCAACAGGGACTGGGGATGGCAAGTGGCTGAAGATCTGAAACCATTGGAGGTTCTTTAACCTGTGTGAGTTGTGGTGAAAGAAACCACCATGAGAGGGAGTACAGGTTCTACTTGAAGATCTTTTATGAATGGAAGTGCAAAAGGGCAGGAGATGGGTCCAGGCTGTTGGACTTGGAATCTGATCATCAGTAGGATGAGTTCCCTGTGGTTTTCCATTGGTTTTGTGCCTTATTCAATCAAAGGGGATGGTGCAGCTAATCTCAGTTACAGATTGAGGAATTTTTACAAGCTGAATGCAATTTGACTGCATTATCTGCTTTAATATATATTCCAGTATGCACGCTTAGTAAATCGAAGTGACATAGAAAAGGCACATTAAAGAAAGATGGACTGTGCTAGGTGAAGGACCTTCTTTACTACTTGAGAATTTTTATGTTATTTTCACTAGAACTGGGTAGAGTTCTGACTGCGTTAAGCCAAGGTGTGCTATACGGCTAGAAGGGTAAGTAGGCTGTTGTTGGTACTAGTGTGTGCTTGTAGTAAAAAGCCTTTGAACACTAGTGCTTAGCTATAAAAAGCCAAAGTGTACTTGAGCACAAAAGTTACATGTGTTGCAGTATGTTTTGGGGTGTTTTATGAAGTGATGTGCAGTGATTCTTTGAGCCTGTGTGTGCATGTATCCTGCTGCAGGTAGGTGTAAACTCAAACCATTTCATTATAAAAATCAGATACAAATTTCCCCTGTGCACTTTTGAACCTGTTTAAGGGCATATAGGAGGGGTTGAAACCTTCATGCAGTTTCTTTTCATTGCTTATGGAAAAAAGGCATAAAACAGTACCCAGATTTTGTACTCTTCCTGAGTTAGAAATTCATGTCTTGTGCTAAGGAAAGCATCAGAAATAAGGTCATTTCCATAATCTTCCATGATGAGAACTTCCAAGTATACAGCTTGTAAAGAGACTTCAAATATTGGGGTGTCTAAAATGTGTACAACTAGTGGTAGGTGGACTGCCATGACCAGTTTGCAGAAACACTTGTCTGTCCTGTTTGAAGAAAAGTGATATTCTTGATCAAACCTGTGCTGTCCAAAGCTGTTACACAAGAACATAGAAACAGAGAGACGGAATGGAAGTTGCAAGATGTCCAACATGCAGCAGCTTGTACTGGAGAAGTCTGCTACCCTCAAACATGACATGGTGTATCCTTTTAGAGGGTTGTTTATGGAAGGTAGATGACTGGTAAGACAAGAAGGTAGGAATAGTAATGTTAAAGCTGATGGTACATTACAGTACAGGCTACCACAGTATTGGAGTGTCAGCACTAGAATTTGACACCTGGTACCTTTAGAGTCCCTGTATTTTGTGCTCTGTTACTGCTCTTGTTAGGGAAGTTCCCACCTACATGGTGTCTGTGGAATCAGGAATGTCACTGGGAACTGACTCCTCAAGTTACCATGTGGGAAGGAGAGTATTTCACTGTGTATTGTCTCTTCTTGCCCTTTGTGGGGTTTTTTGTTTATTTTCTTCGTAGGCTGGTCAATCACCAGGCAGCTAAGATGATTGCTTTTGCAGTATGGCTGAGGAACAGAAGAAATACTAGAGAGCAGGTTTCACTGTCATGTTTGTATCAAAATACCATTTTTGGAGTGGTCTTTTTCTAAAGCTGAAAGGCCCAGTTTTTGTTCACACTTAAAATATCTAATGGAAGTCAAGTAATACTCCATGAAGCCTAACTAATTACACAGACTTTCCCATGAGGGAATAAAGCTTTTGGAAAGCTCGGTTGCTGCTGCTGAAGTTTACATTAGAGTCTTGCTTCTGCAGATTCCAGACAAAAGGTTTTGTATTTTGTAACAATCACATTCAACTTAATTAAAAATTCATTTTTATTCTACTTCAAATTACTCTCTGCTGGCTGATGTCCTCCTTTATCTGGTGTTGCCAATTCCTTAATTTACAGGGACAGAATGACACATTTAAAAACTTAGTATTGTAGCAGGATATTTTAGTTAACATTTAAAAAGGGGGGTGGGGTGGTGGGGGGCGGACAGGCAGGGGGATCAGTTCTGCTCAGTTACTTTAATTCCACAGCCATCTCGAAGGAAAGACTTGGCTTGATGGACCATAAGCCAAGGCTCTGCTTTCACTGGAAGGCCAGACTATCTGATTATCAGAGGCCCTTCCTGACCTATACTTTCTGTAATTTTCTGAGTCTGACCACTGAGTCAGGGATCTATCTAGATAGCATGGTTTATCTAAGTTCTAAAACACGTAGAATTGTAAGTGTCATAGTAGTCTTGAGATAGAGATCTTACACTGGCTTGATTTAAGTGATATGGTCAGCAGCATAAAATATCAGTAAGACCATAACAAAACACTCTCTAGCTGTCAGACCTCACTCTCCCCTTTAGAGGTTAAGCTGTACTTCATTGACTGAAGGCAATTTGAAGTAAGCATTTTAACGTGATTAACAAGTAAGGGTAGCCTTTGTAGTCTCATCTATCGATAATTTTGTATGTGGTTAGTTTCTCTGGTTCCTTTAGACATATGTTAATACACAGTTATACTGTGGCTAGAAGAAACATGATTTTGGCGCTAACAAATATAGAAAACATTTTAAAATCAAACTTCAGGAAAAATTGCGAAGTTAATACTTGATAAGTAGCAGATATTGCATTGCATTAGGTTAATTGTTGTACAGATTTTTAGATGGAACACTGGTAACGCAATGGTGCAAAAGTGTACTGGCAATATAACAGAAAATGTAATTACAATTTCACTTGTTTTGTTAATCTTATACTATGTACTTTTGAATTGGAAAAACAAAGTAGGTGGTGGTTTTGACACGTTAATAATGAGTTTCAGGCCTGGATCATTTATTAATCAAGAACTTTAAGGAATGCGTAGATTTTTATTTGTAAAATTGAAGTATTCTCTCCAGAGGGAGAAATTTTATTTAGAACACCTGGTACTTTGCGGTGAGTTAATGAACATCTTGTAACACTTAGCTTTGCGAACTATCTGGTCTGTCTTGTTTGCTGTTGTCTAGTAGACTTGCAGTTTCTGTGTTTATGGTCCAGTTGTATGTGTTATGATGCTTCAGAAAGTTTGAATTTTAGCAGAAGAAAACTATCTCTTAGATTTCATGAACTTCATCAAGTGTTTCTTTGCTTGCTGCTTAGAAGTATGGCTCACATTTACATATTCCTCTGGAATGTGGATTTTAGAGAATCTAACAAATACTTGCTAGTAAAACTATAAAGTGAATTTTTTGTTCTGTGTTGGACTGCATCTTCTCTCTGAAGAAAGTCATTTAATTTTGATCAGCTATGAGGCAGAAGCAAACTTCAGGTTGTGGTTGCTGATTAAGAAGAGTGCATTCTCAGAGGTGGGCCCAGTACTGAATATACTGAGTTTCTGAAGGAGGGCAGTTGCATTCTTGATGCATGTGCATCTTGACTGCGAACTGTAGCAAGCACATTGAGGTAGGCTTAGAAATACAAGAGTGCTGGCATAACTATTTAACAGGTATTCTGTCTGTGATAGTCTCATGTGCTTTGAAGGAATTATTTTGCCTCTTTTTAATAAATCTTTATTACTGTAATCATCAGAAGTGATCTTAACATTTATAAATGTGATCTGCTGTAGTGGTCTTCGCTAACAAACTTTTGGCTGTTTGCTGTTCAGAATTGCTTTTCCATCTTTAGCTTTAGTTTCAGCTCTACTCTTTTGTGCTGCTCTTCAGGGTGAAGCTGCTATTTGTGTATTACTTTATAATAAATTGTATTGTACTCCAGGAGAGGGTTTTCTAGTAGAAGCTAGCTGAAATTGGAAATGCCTTTTTTATTTCCAGTTGGACTGTCTAACTGTAAACACCCTGTTGTGATACCTCATTAAACCCACCCTACTGTAGCAACTTACAAAGTGGTTTTATGTTTTTCAGAAGCTGTTTCTTTCAAATGTGCTACAAGGTTGCATGTATGGGTTTCTGGTTAATTTTAATATTAATGATAGAGGTGACTCGCTGAAGAATCAATGCAATTTAAGAGCTTCGTAAAGAAATTTGCTGTATACTGTAGATACATCATCTGTATTTGTGATTTAAGGGGTGATGCTAAACTGCATTGTATTAACAGAAAACCAGAGTTAAGCTGCCTTGGTCTGGCTAAATTGTCACTTTGTGATGAGATCATAGCAAGTGGAAGACACTTGCTTTCTCCAGAGGTTAAAAAAGCAGGAGTTTCTTTTTGTGAGAGCTTGTAAATAAAGGGAGACTTGCTTGACTTCAGAGCAATATTCAGGGATCTGTGTCGGGGAGCTACAAAGGCTGACTCTACAGCTGCCTGTCGGACAGCAAGGACTCTTTGGGTACTCAGTCAGGGGTTATGAACATAGTAACGCTTAACCAGTATCACATCCTCATCTTAGTGTTAACTGTTTTACATTTTAAAGTTTGTTAATCTTGCCTACAGCTTTTCTCTGCCCCCAGGTAAGTATGCCAGAACATAGTGACTCGAAAATGGGGTGATAAAAGAATAAATGATGAGAGATTCTGCTATTTGTAGCATTTTGGGTTTTGTTCCCCCTCCCCTTCCCCTACAAAAAAATAATTGAAAATCAATGAGTTAAGGGGTACATCGTGTATCTACCCTGGCACTTAGGGTTTATTTTGAAAGAGTAACAAGAGTGCTGCATTAGGCTTGTTCCTGTCCTCAGAGAAATCTCTTTCAATGAGTGGTATTTTAAACTTGGTTCCAGTGTAATTGGTGCTTGAACAAATCATGGGGTTGGACTTCCTCAGCGTAGCAAAGCATTAGCTGTCAAGCTAGTAGTATTTCCTTCTGTGGTGTGACCAAAATGTGCGCGCTACATCTATCCTATTCAGTAAACTGGAGCCTGTTGACATGAAATGCCTGTGCTCTGGGCAGCCTGGATGAAAGTCTCTTAGCTCTGGTTTCTGGCTGTTTTAATTGTACTAAATAGCCAACTAGAAGCCATCTCTGAACAAGTTCAAAAGTAAATCAAGAAGCCATCTTCTTAATCTCTACTGTTACTTCAAGGCAATTCTGCCATGCTTTCTGAAATGTTTTAAGTGCCCTTCAGAAGGATTACTATTCAATATTCAGTCTTAGCTATCCATGTCTGTATCACTGTTTCTTTGAGAAATACTTTGATGGATTGTCACAGTATGCCTGCAGTGTTGTTGTCTTCATTATGCATCCCAAAGAGAAAGTACTGGGTAAGAAGATTCTTGGGGTTGGCTCAGTGTAACCATTCTTAACTAAATGAGGTACACTGAAGATATAAAGAGCGAAATATGACAGGCACTGATGGTAGATACCATAGCTCTTTGGAAGGAGATGCAGTTTTCATACCAGCGTTGGTGGGGTAAGGTTTTGATGTTTGATCTTCCTCAAACACTGGAAGGCTGTTATCAGACAGCACAAGAAAAGCTCCTAAATCACACCTAGGTCATGAGTTGAAACTGGTGAAGCTTGGAAATACAGAACTGTATCTTTTTTTTTTTTTCCTTCCCTATTTCTTTAGTTCTTACCCTTTTCTACAATGAGAAAATATGTTTTTGTTATCCTGTTTTTAGTTTTGTCTCATACAATGTGGACTTAAACTTCAGTTTACTCAGATCCTGATTGTGCATTTATCTTTAAGATACTCGGGCATCCACAGAAATCCTTGGCACGTTCAGAGCAGTTCAGAATTGCTCGTATGTACGTGTAGTACACTGCACGGCTGGAACTTGAATTTGAAATCAAGAGTTTAATAAGAGTTTAAATCATTCTTACTTTCATTTTTGACTTTAACTAGGCTTTTTCTTGAGTGAGTGATACATGATTAGTTACATGCTTCGTTTTAAAGCGACTATTGCAGTAGTATTGCCACCTATTAAAATGAATGTGCCAGCTTTAAGTTTGTTATCAATTATTCTTTTACTTTTTATAGTTGTCTTCTCTGAGGAAGAGAGAGAGCAGCTGAGAAGATTCACAAATAAATCTTATCTTCTGGATAAAAGAAGTCGTTACCTTGTATATCTTGGTTTAATCGATATCCTTCTGGCGTATTGCTATGAAGTCTATGTCAATGAAGGAGAAAAGAATGTAAGTTTAAAAAAAAGCTGTATGTTTTAGGGACCTAGTGTTGGACCCTGTACTGTCATTTAGCAAACTTACCTTTTAAAATGAACTTGCTTCTGTGCATTAAAAATACATAATTGAGTCATTTAAAATTAAAGGCTTTATATGTCTAGATTGAGCTGTTAGGATGCATGTGGGAATTAGTAAGACTTCTAAGTATTGCTGCTCTTCTGGAGCAGCTTTTTAGCTGTAGGTGAGAAGTGGAGTTGCAAGAGACTCCAGACAATTCTGTTTGTTTGTGATTTGTTCTGTGTTGTGATGTGTCTTGATTCTTGTAAATGCAGAATTCACAAATAGTTATTATTTTATGTTGATGGAACTGTACAAAACCACCATGTTTGACTATGATAATACCACTACTTTTTTGGATTCTGAGAAAGCATGGGAAATAATTTAGTCTGTAGGACTGAAACTGTAGTGTTTTATATAGGCTACCATTACATGCTTTTTAAAAAACTGATTTTTGGGGGTTTTGTTGTGGATTTGGGTTTTTGGGTGTTTTTCTTGGGTTTTAGGGTGGTTTTAAGCTTATGCACTGAGTATGGAAGGTGTATTCTGAAGCATGCTAGAACCTAAAGTGAGGCATTAAAAATTTTAACAAGTAATACGTATGTAAAACCAAAAAAAATCCTAATGCAGAGGTTTCTCTAGTAGTCAGTCACTGAATGGAAGTAGGAAGGCAAGTGTCAGTTTTCAAGATTCTGGTGTTTGTCCATGTCTTACACAAGCAGCAGCTACCTTGATTTTGTGTTCTGTATCCTAGTTTTTTCACAGGATATAAAGAATTAAGAAAATAGAAGAAGTTCAGAATGGATGCCATGTTGTTCTGTGGTTAGGTTGCTGTTTTGAAATAGACATGCTTCCCAGATACAGCTCTGTGCCTAGCATCTCCTTGGCTGGTGTTAACCAATTAGATGTTCTCTCAAGGCTTTTAATCAAACTATTGGATCACATAATTGAAACCATTCTGACCATAGACTAAAATGAGGGCATGGGTTTTAGAATGGTAGGCAGAAATTTCGAGACCCACTTATTTGACAGAATAATCTAGGATGGTTGTTGTATCATGAGTTAGTGTTGCACAAAATCGCAAATAGGTGATGAACACAGTTGTACAGTTTGTTACTGATATTCACAATAACCAGATGGTACATGTGGAAAACACACTAGGTTTTTTCTCCTTTTTAATAGAAAAACCAAGATTTTCAGGCCATGCAGATCTTTACGAGAGCCAGGATTATATATCAAGGCTTCCTGGCTTTTAACCCTAATCACCTCACTAGACCACACTACCACACAAATAGTCTGAATCTGTCACATGTTAAAAACAATGATATTTCACATGTACCGCTGGCTTTAGGACCCTCTCTGAAAGCCAAAAGTCTTGAGCCATTTTCACAAAACAAAGCATTTTAGCTTGAGCTTTGTTGATTCAAGTTTCTGTTGCTTGGTGAAAAGGGACAGAATTCCACTAAGATACTGGTTTTCTGTGATTGCTGTTGTATTTTGAAGCCTCTGTGCATGGGCTACATAATCCCAATATGGAAAACAATTCAGTTATTTAACATCTGCATTGCAATATAATTTTTAATCCTGTCCTGTGCCCATTTCTATGCACATAATATAATTACTGCTTCATATTCACAAAGGTTCTTAAATTACTGCCAGAATGTTATCTTAAATAGTTTGCTGGCAGTCTTGAATGTTGAATTACATAATACTTGTTTTACGGTCTTCTCTTAAAACCAGGTTGAATCAGCTTGGAATGTCAGGAAGCTGAGTGCAACACTGTGCTGGCTGGAGGTAAGTTAAAACTTAAGTTTTGCATCATGTGTTTGCTGTATTATTTGGTTTTGGTGTTGTGCGTTGCTTTTGTGGAAAGCTTGCGCTTCACATTAAGTGCATGTCCTCTGTTTAATAGTTATAAGAAATTGATTGTGACTTCTGGGCTCCCAGCTACTAGTAGCTTCAAGAGGCTGGAGTATGACCTTTTATCTGTCTGGGTGCCAGGCCTTCTAGCTCATTCTGGAAAAGCTGAGGATAGGCACTATGAAAAAAGCTGCTTGTCTACACATTGTTCCTAGCTCTCCTGGGTTTGATTCTCAAGTCAATGACGTTTATTTAGGAAGTAACTGTAATTGTTCCTTACATCTATCCACAGTGTGTGTGTGCAGCTCCATGCTTAGGGCAAGAAAATACAGCCTTCTGGCTCCTTGATCAGAAGTCATAGATACCTTCCCATTTAACTGGCTGAAGTATATCAAAATAAGAAGAGCATAAAAAATAGGGAATGTAATTTCTTAGTCTTCTTGTGTCCTTTAAGTCCTGCCTTGGATATATATTAACTTAAGAAGATGGAAGCTTATTGCTCACTTCTGGGGGTTTTGATTGCTGAGCCTTTCTTCAGCCTTCGTAGTTCATGAATGCACTTCTAGCTTGCTCTTTTTCTAGGCTGCAAATCAGGTGGCTTCTGGCTTCTCCTCCATTCTGCTGTGTGGCTTCAGAATGCATTGGAGAGTGGAACTGGGAAGCCCAGAAGTAAATGCAAACCCAATGATAGGAAAAGCTCTTAGAACTCAATCAAAAGGTGGTTTGGTTTTGTGTGGCGTTGTCTGTCCCCATATCCCCCCTCGATCATGGAAAAGTCGAATTCCATGTTCTTGTAGCAAAGAGACCTCAGTTAGGTAGTTGTAGAACTGTTGTCTCATTAAGGCTGTAATGTGTTGTGTGACATTTCAGACATAGGCTGAATACTTTTGTTTCAGGCTTTATGGAGGGTTAGAGTACATGTGTTGCTTTGCCCACTCGCTGCTTTTCAGTGTTATTGCCACGTCCCTATTTGTTTAGTTGCTGCTAGCCCTTTGAAACCAACATAGATAGAGGAAGGAAACTTAACTTCTATTCTTTCCACTTCCAGACGGTTTACTGAAAGCACACAGGCCTGTGTATGTAATTCAGTTGCTACAGAGCTTCAAGTGGGAAGGGACTTAATCTGGCCTGTAATCCATGATTTCTTATGATTGCAGTAAGCTAGAAAGGACTATTTGTCCTCATTCCCAAAATTACTGAGCCAAGTCTCTGTTTACAGGATCGAAAATGATATTTGACGGGATTTTTGGGTTCAGTCCTTCAAAGATTTCTAGTAGTGGTGAATCTTCTGTTCAGTAAGAACTTATGTTATGACAACTGGTTTTCTAGACCTGTCAGTTTTGTGTCCAATTGAATGTTCTGCAGTAGCAAGTTACAAAGGAGTGAAGTTACAATTCAGTGATTGCCTTGTCTCAAATTTTTTTCAGATCCATGTCCTAACGTAGTGAACGGGTTTTCTGTGTGTGCTTATCCTATAATATAGCAGATCCTGGTGCAGCCTGTGCCAACAGTATATTTCACACCCAGAAAATTCAGTCTCCTGGCACCAAGCTGTTAATAACTATATCTGTTCTACAAACCATGTAGAGGCGGGTGTTTTCATCAATCTGTAAACAAAATCGCCTCAGCTATGGTTTGTTTGAACTGACTGCCATTTTGCTGTGCATGACATGTACACACCTTAGACTCTAAATATTAAATAACAAAACATAAATTATTTAAATGCTTAATGTCGATCCATTAAAATGAAAAATAGGTTGAGGTAGTCACATAATGCAAAAAAGTGCTGGCTGTCAGCAAAGCATTTTTATTAATTTTAATAAATTGAGAGTTCAAGATGGAATAGGTATTTCTTTTTGGATTCATAAATGGAATTTTTTGTCTTGAAAAGTGAAAGCTGGAAAGGAAATCACTGTCGTAAAGTCTTTAATAAGTCATTAATGCCTCTGGCCTAAGTAAATTAGAGGTCTTTCTCACTTGTAAAGGAGGTCGATGACCTGCTTTCCCTAGGCAGATATATTTATCCCTGTCTTGAATATCTAACTTTCATGAAAGGCAGTCATGGATCATTTTTAGAGATCTTCTATGTACACATGTATTTTGTTAATATGTGGTTTTACATTTTCTTTATTCTTAAAAGGCTTTTGATAGCTTCCCCTTAATATATGTAACTATGTGGGACAGATGTAACTTACTGCTTTAATCTAAAGGATGGCAAAGCCTTGAGTTATTTTATTCTAATGTTCTCTATGTTCTTTAGTTTTAATTCAAAACCAATAAAATGTATAGGACTTCTGTTATCCTGCCATGTAAACTATTATATGATTTTTTTCATAAAAGGAAAACAAAAAATAATTCCTAGTATCCAAAATCATACAGGCTAATTCAGATTTTTCACTGGTATGCACAGAGTTTCACTAGTGTTCATGATGTCCTGGTATCTTTTGGAAGAAGAGTGCTGTGCTATCCCCTATACAGACATTTTGGATTAGTGACACGTGCCTTCAATGATACAGTCATGATACTGCAACTAGGTAAGTTTTTTGGGGATAGGAAGTAATGCCTGTATAGCCACATTGTCTGTGTGTCTGTGTTTTTTTTTTTTTTTATAAATTTTGAATCCTTTAGCCAGTTTCACCAAAACTTGATAGATCTGAAAATGGGGCTGGGGAGAGACAAGAACAAAATTAGTCTCCTTAGCAGGAAAAAGCCCCTGAAGCAACTCATTTATTAGGCAACAGTTGTGGTGTAAATTCAGCTGTATTATTCACAACAGAAAATCTACTCAGAAGAAATGTTTTGAATGACTCATTCTTAGAAAAGTCTTTGATCAGATCTTGTTTCTGGATAAATCAGGATAGTCCAGCCACGATGTGTAAAGCTTTAGGGAAAAAGTCTTTAAAGTATTTTTCTCTATACTGTTGTTAAACTGTAAAGAGATTTTTCTGTTGGACAAGAACATTTTAATGAGGCTTATGTTAAAGTAGGTTATATACTATGATTTTTTCAGACCCTATTCTTAAGGTGTCTTAAGTTTTTATTTCAAAGCAGAGTTTCTTATTGTATAAGAACAGTCCTGTTGTTTTCTGTTATTCTTTGTGTTCTTTAACAACCTGACTGAAACCCTGTGAAAAAAAGATCATGGAAGTTGTCAAAAATCCTTCCAATTTGTCTGTACCTAAGGGAAGTTTTTAAAGCATCGTTGTCTGTAGTTGTTCCAACGGTTTAAATTCTGCTCATCATGGTTTTGAAGTTGCAAATCTGGACAGCCTTCATGCATGTTCTACTGTTTGGAAGAATTACTGTTTTAATTCAGCCCTTGTCAGTGATGTTAGGATTTTGACAGAAAGGAAATGTATCCTAATGTTGAAGTCCTGTTCTCCTTGACAGTTTTATTTTCTAGGATTAGATTTTTTTTTTGTTGGTTTTCAGCTTTGTAACTGAGCCAGTCCATTAATTTTGTTTTCTTGTTCAAAATAACTATTTGATATCTAGCCATTTTAATTTTTAAACTGTCTCATTGTATGTGCCAGTTTGGTATTGCCATACAGAATCACAAATTTGAGGACAAGGAGGGTTTTGTGTTTCATAGTCAGTGTTACAGTTCTCCATAGGATTAAGGCAGAATGGTTGAGATGACTCTTCGGTAAGTCCAGTGGTAGTCTGGGAAGAACAGAAATTCTGAATTTGTGTCAGCTTTAAAACTTGTTTTGCATCATTGTTCTTTTAGTACTTCCTATATAATTTTTCTCTCTTGGGAGCAGAGGCCGAAATCTCTGACTCGTGTATGTTATCTTAGTTCTCTGCTTGCTATTAGGAAGTAAGGTAGTCCTAAATAACAGCCAAGTAAGGCTGTTCATAAAAAACCAAGCAGTGAATATCATTAAAACTATTTTGTCAAAAAATAAATGACAATTTAAAAAATACTTTCTTTTAAAACTGAAGAAAAAACGGACTACGCACTACATACTTGCAGCTTTTTTGTTTCATTTTCAGGCGTGGAGCTGTCATTATCTTAATGCTTGTGCATTATTCTTTCAGCAGTGACATTCTTATTATTATAGTTTGGTAAGGGAAGTGACATCTACAATAACTGTGTGCCAGATTTCTTGCTCCATCCTCCTGTGTTGGTAAGAGGCAACAGCAGCCACATGTCCCTCTGGTTCTAGAACACAATGGCCCCAGTAGGGCTTACCATTGTGGTCTCCCTACGTTACCCACGATGGTCTTGCTTCAACAGCAAAGTCCCTGTCATCTCTGGAGGAGTAGTTTGGGTATGTTAACTCATTCTCTACTGGACCAGGAGACATGCTAGGCTTGTATTTTCTGACCTCAGTGCTTTGCATAAAAATTACTGCCATAAGCTTTAAAATAAATTCAACTTAATTTAGTTGATAACTTCTGTGGCTGCTTCTAAACCATTCTAGCTAAGAAATGCAGCAGGCCTGGCTTCATTCTGTGCATGTCTGTGCTGTGCTGGTTGCCTGGGAAACGGTGCAGTATGGGGTGACTGGCTGCGTCCACAGAGCTGGCCGTGGATCAGCAAGATGCTGAAAAAGCACAAGCAAGCCTCAAGAAAAGAGAATGTGTGCCCATTTCAACTGGTAGTGGAGAAGACAACACTATCCTGAGTATGAGCTGTGACATTCTCCAAGTGCTGCCTGGGAAGCAGACACAAGTGCGCTGCTTCCTTCATGTGGTTATAAATCTGTTGGGAGGGACTTCGCAAGTTAGTAGTTTGGTGATAAAAGTAACTCTGATGAACTTCTGAAAGTTCTGGGGTTTGTGTATCAAACTAGTATTTACTATTATGGTGCATGTATAGTGTGAAAAATTTTAAGCTTTTTAAGTAGCCAACTACCAAAGAACTAAGATACAGCGTGGATGTATTGGCTGTTTATAATCAGAAGTGGGTGGGGGGAAGTGTGTGTGTATATATAGTCTTAAAAGAAGTAATTTTTAGATTTCTTAGATAATCTTTGTACTGCCAAGGCACACCTGTTCAGTCAAAATGTTTCCTCCTTCAAACTTCAATGGAAGTTGAGCCATGCTTTTGAGGAATTTTTTTTTACAGAATACTTGGCAAACTATTCAATGTGCAAAGCTAGCAGTTATAGATAGCATTAAATACTGTTACCCTCTTTGTTTTCTGGAAATGATGCCTCACCAATTTGGCACTGTATTGTGATATGTGTGATGAACATAGGTAAAAATGACTGAAGTAACATACAATAATTCAATTAAGTAGTAACACAACTTCCTTTTCAGGTAGACGCAACAGGAATGGTGTTTAACTTAAGGGATCAGTTTGAGTTGACCTTATCCTGACTTGAGGTTTCTTTCAGGATGCTGGTAGAGGAAGCTGGGACATAGTATAATACAAAGTTTTGATAATAATAATAAGCTAAGTAAATTATTTAAAAATAGAAAAGAATTCTGATGGGACTGAGATGTTATGCCTCAGGTTGTGTGACTTGACTTCTAAAATACTAGTGTTATGTTGGTGGATCATTTCCAAGGTAGAGGATAGTGCATTCTTAAGCTATTAAGGATCCTTGCATGTGATTTAAACACTTTTTATTTTGAATTAAGATTTCCTGCCAAAGCATTAATTGTAAAACAGATGCATTAAGCTGATTAATGTTGAGGTCCTCAGCAGATATTTTTTTTCTGATGCTGTTTTAGTGATCTATAATACTTAACTATGCTGAATTGTGAACTATTTTATCTGCTGTATTTATCTGTTCCTGGATAGGATTAAAAAAGGGAATAAAATGTGTTGGTGCATCCAGCTACAATGCTATCTCCAACATAATGTGTATACTGCATGTGACAGTTGACTAACAAATATCTGAGGTGTGTTTATGTGAAAACGTGTAGCCCTTTTTCTTTTCAGTAGACCGTAATATGCCAGTGGTGTGGGCTGGTTCTGTCAGTATTTACTCAAAACTGTTTTACCTTTGCGTAATACTGATTTGAAAGTTACTGTCTATGAGCTAATAATAAAGAGAATTTATTTGTGCTCTTTGCTGCAACATAAAACATACTTTGCTTCTTTCCATACAGAAGTTAACAGTAACAGATTTAGGATTATATTACCCATTAAAACCAGATAGTACTGTTGCCTAGCTGTGTAAGTTGTTACCAGGGTGTTTTCATTTAAAAGTCCGCAAGAGCTCTTTTCTTGTTTTTAAGAATGCTACTTTTTTCTTTTTATTTTTTTTTAATGGGACAGTAAAGTTCAGTTTGTCTTTTTAGTTGAATGTTCCTCCTTCTTGAAAACGTGGAAGAACGTGCTGAAGTCTGCAGGAAAAATAACTTCATGTGAAATAAAATGATCGGACTGTTAATTTCCTTTGCTTCCAAATACTCAGTACGAAAGCTGGTAGAATTTCATGATGGTGTATCAGTAGGTTCTTCTATCAAATGGCAGATCCAGAACTGGGGTCAAATTACATGTTTGTTTGAACTAATCTGTAGGAGGAGGACTGGCTGTGTGAAACTGGAATTGAAGTTGCAGGCTCTTCTCTACCAGCTGTCATAGCAATGAACTCCAGAAGAATCCAATGTTCTGTGGACATATGTATTACTCTTCTGTGATATTTGCCTTCTTTGCTTGGTTTCTCTGCTGCTTTTCCTCTGAAGTTACAACTCATCCTCTCCCCAACAGCAGTGTAATCATTTTTTAATGGCAGGAAAAGAAATTCACATTTTTCTCAGAAAAACAATGGGTTAGTACATAGGCTTGATAACCAACTTGAAATCCATATATACTGCAAAATGGGATATTATCCTCCTTTACCTCTAACACAGATCTTCAAGCCAAAAAAATAGAGGATGTTGGAGTCTGTTTTAAGTCATATACTTTTAAGTTCCACATCTTTAAAATTTAATGGCTTAGAAGATTATCAAACAGTTTTGATTCTATTACAGAAGTTGGAATCTTTAAATATAACTAGTGGGGTTTTTTTGAGTAATCAGGAAATAGTATCTGTATGTAAAAAGCAGTGTGTTTATTGATCGGTGTAGTGCAGACCTGTAACTTTACACAGAAGATAATGCAAAAATGGGTTTAAAAATACATCATTAATTTGCCTGATACTATCAAAGTTTTTTGTACCAGCTCTTGAACACTTACTGCTGTTTTTCTAAATAGACAGTTTTTCTTCTTCACCCTTGAACTTAAAAGTGCTTGCCTCTTTAAGCTATGTAAAGAAAATGAAATCAGTTGCCCTTGGCATGTCTTCATCTTCTATTCCATGGCTTTCTTAACTCCAGTATACAGTGAATTTCAAAAAATGATCATTCTAGGGCTACAAAAGAAGGAAGACTTTTAAAACTAGTACGTTTTAGGTTTGCTTTGATAGACAACATTTCAGTGAGTTGGACTGACATAGCTGCCAAAAAAGCCTCTAGCCGGTTCATCTTTTGGCTTCATCAGTTCTCTGATCTAGTACACTGTATGGTTTCGCAGATACTTGCACTGGCACATCAGAAAGACCTGTGGGAAAGAGGGAGGCTAAGGAGTGTAACAAAGAGAGAGTACTTAAGCCAGTGTAAGTAATAACTGAATACATAACTACAGCCTGAAAGTTAAGACCAGATGTCTACTGAAGACTGGAGTAGATATCCAAAGACAGAACCTGTGGTGTGGAATTTCACAGAAATAGGCCAAGAATCATCTGTGTAGTATGGAATATCCTACATTAAGGCTTAAATACTGTTTGCTTTTAAGCTGTTATTTTTTTGTTCCTGTAGTAAGATGTTAAATGCAGTTTCACATAAGGACTTCTTGTTTATAAGGTGCATGTATGAGACGCATTTTCTGAAAGCAAAAGTTTAGTAATTTGCAATGCTCCATGTGTTTGTAGGTAGGGTTCCCTGTTTAATTAAAGCCTGGTTAGATTTGCAACCTCTGATTAGAAGCCCATTAAGCTACCATAATCCAAAACTTTATGAAGAAAGACTACTTTTTATTGAGAATTGGTAATATAGTTGCTAATTTACATTGTTACTTGGCAGATGAGTAACAGTGGTTAATGTTATAAATGGTTTGGGTTGGCAGCTTGACAGCTAGAATCTTAAAATTTTGCTCTTTTTAATTCTACATACAACTTTTTTTTAAAAGAGCCCATTTATTTTTAGTCAAAATAGTTAAGTTTGACAAGCTTGGCTTGGCACGCATTGATCGTGATGCAGTCTAAAAGTTCATCAGTTATATTTGGGATTCTATATTTTATTTCCTGACCTTTTTCAGTTAATCTTTTCCAAACCAATGGGATTGTCACTTCTGTTTCTATTGCATTTTACTCTCCAGGTCCTTCCTTATTTCCACCTTCCACATCCTTTAACTCTCATTCTCTGTCAACATTTTTTCAGCAAGGTATTACTTAAAAACAAACAAATTTCGTGCTTGAACAGCAGGGGGAGTTCGGATCTCTCTCTTTTTTGTGCGTGTGCTTGTTTTTAAATCTTTAAAATGTAATTTCATCCATGTTCAGGTTTCATAGCCTAGGAGGAGCCAGCCTCTTGGGAGAGGGTTATTAGATTCCATTTGCAGTAGTGGCTGTTTTTATTTGAGCATTTGGGGGTTTTGGTGTGGTGTCCCCCCCAACACTGAATAGGAATATTTATTTTTTAGTGTTCTAGCACTTAACTCTTTAGCAATTTTCATCAGAAAACTGAGGGAGGGTATTCCAGCTAGTTGGTGGGGTTACATTAATCAGCCTTCCTCTTAGAAACTATGGCTGCATGTGAAGAAAATCAAGCTGACTACAGAAAGTTTTCTGGTTGTGGTATGAAAAAACATTCAGGTTCTTAATCTTTACTGCCTTTATCAACTGTGTGTCAAAGGGCATCTTTTTGAGCCTCAAGTGATTTTTATTTTTTTTTTTTTCTTTCTTGGGGCTCGGTTTGCCAAATGGTTCTGTAACTAACAGAAGCAGGAAAAGTTCCGCTTAATTTAAGGCAATGGTTAGATGTTAGGTAATGGTATTACTTATACTGGCTTACACAATGGCTGTGGCTCCTGCCTGCTTGACCCTGCTGTGGGCTGTGTGTTCCCAGCCTTATTATTTTCCAACACAGGTATTTCTGTAGGCATACAGGGAAATAGGATTTCTTCAGAGAAATGATAGGGCATAACTTTCGGTTATTTGCGAGATAATTTTTAGCTTGCTGCTTTATTTGGTGCACTACATAACTCTGCTAAAGTTTGGGCTAGCACAGCTCTGGGAAGTGCAGAAGCTGGGGGAGGGGGCTGCTTCAGCTGTACAGAATTACATGCATGAGTTACTATGCCTTGAGGCTTCAGTCTTGCAGAGAGGTTCCTACTGAATTCAGAGGCTCCACATCCATATAGATGCAGATACTGAAGGGCATAGTCATATTACTGCTGTTCTGAGACTGTGAATCAACTTGAAGTTACAAGATGGTTGTAGATAGCTGATTATTAAAGCTTGAAAGGTGAGAAGATGAAGATTATCTGTTACAATTTCTAGTGTATTACAAAACTAAATATTTGTTTCCAGGAAAAGCTGCTGTTTTGAAGTGTCTGTTGGATGTTCACCAGATTTTTAAGGAGAATGACCCTGCCTACCTCCTTAATGATCTCTTCATTACAGATTATTGCATCTGGATTCAAAAAGTCAAGTAAGTTCTTAAGTAGTTATTGATGTGGGTAATGTTTTTAGTGTACTTCATCTACAAACAAGTATTGGTAAAATCAAAAGAAATGGTATTTCCTATAAATGGAAATGTGATCAGTCTCTTCCGTTTATTAACCTTGCTTATCCAGCTATTTTTACTATGTAAGCGAAGACATTCGGTGCATTTTTTAATGCAGTGACATCATTGGAGAAGGGAGAGAGGAATTGCATTTTAAAGAAAAATGTGAATTTTCAGTAATTACACTTTTTGTGTGCGTGGGAAACAGGTTCTGGGGGATTTTCATTATGATTTTTCTTAGGAAGAAAATGTTTATATAGCACTTGTGTAACAATAGGAAAAAGGTTGGAAACAACTCCTAGTTCAGGACTGAGTTTATAACTTCAGATAGAATTGACAACTTCAAATCTGGTCAGATGCACATGCAAACCATGTACATTTGTGTGAAATGGTTGATGTAGGAACTGTAGCAGTTGTACCAGTTGATGATTAACACCAGAGTAAGTGTCACAAATTTCTGTGTGCTGTGTACTCTTGCCCCTGTAGGCGCTTGCCAGCTCACTCTGCTTGGCAATACACTCTGGCCTCTACTTCACTTGAAACAGTGACTCTGCCACTTCCAGGCAAAGTTCTTGCCCTTCAGTGCTTTTGTGTCTCATTTTTGTTCTTTGAATGGCATCAGCATGGCTTTACTTACTTTCAGAGTCTTGGGAGCTTCGTAACCAGACTGGTTAGAAGTATCAGCATGCTTGAATGCAGGGCTCATCAAACTTTTTAAACAGGGGGCCGGCATGCAGATGAAGTGGCAGGCAGTCATCTGGGCCTGCTTGGTTCTGCCCCCCCAACCCCTGGTGGGGGGTGGGCAGGGGGGGTTCTGTAAATACAGGGGGCTGGATTGAGGACCCTGGGGGGCCCTATCTGGCCCGTGGGCTGTAGTTTGAGGACCCCTGCTTCAATGCTTTAAAAACAGAAGTATTGGTAGGAAAACAGTTAGGAATGGATTAAATGAATGAAGCAAGCTGCATGTTCAAAGCTTACTGAGCTTTGTATTGTGGTGTCAGATTTACTCTTTCATACAGCTTTTGTGTTTTTCTTCCCTTGCTTTTTATGTTTTCACAGCCTTCTCTGAAGGCCCACAAAAGTATGTGAATGAGTTGAAAGTAATATTTCTCTGAAAAGGAAGGCATTACTCATATAAACAAATATGACAACAGCATTTTTTGTGTTAATACAGCAACATACATATAAAAGAGTGGTTAAAAATAGTCTTTGCGTTCCAGCTCACAATTTAACAAGAGACTGTGGGACAAAACAATAACCTCTTAAGCGCACAACACGCAAGAAGCAGTGAGGCGATATAGAAGGAACTGGGTAATAATCATAATCAGAAAGGGGAATACGAGGGAGAGTTGAGCCAGCTTGCGTAGGCCGTTATGTTTAGGTGTGATCTTACCCCAGTATTTGGCGAATTAAAGGCCTTCAGTTCAGAGCTGCAGCATTCATATGTGGTGTACGTATTGCTGATTCTTACTTTTTTCTGTATGCATTGAGTGACTCTGTAACAATGCCCAAAATATTATAAAGCAACTAGAGATGTTTCCTAAAATTTTGATTCATCAGTCCTGATTAGCTACAGGAACATCCAGTTCATTTTACACTGTCTTTTTGAGGAGGCCTTTTTTGACTGCACCTGAACTAAAATAAAAGTATGGGGGAATTCATGTTGAGGTTTAAGTTCAGTTGAAAAGGTGCAGTAAATGAAGGAGAAAGTTATTTTGTGCATCTGTCACAAATAAATGAGTCATAAGACAGTAATATTACTGCTGCCCTTATCAATGAATATAATGTCTAGCAAGTCAATCATAAAAACCAAGGCTTTCTTTAAATAGAGCAGAGGAAAATGTATGGTAGGTATAAGCGACTGATATATTAACACATTTACTCCTAGACGCATACATTATGTACCAGTTAAGCAGAACTGACAGCTTCTGGAAAGAGGGCAATTAAGCTATCTTATTGGCATAATGACATGGCACAATAGTTGTCTGTCATTAGGAGAACAGGAGAAAGAGGAACTGCAGAAACTAGTCCTATTTCTAGGGTCTGAATTGGGCAAGCATTTAAGTGTATGCTTAAGTCATTCCAGTTTAGCAGCGAAGCATGTGCTTGAAGTTAAGCATGTGCGAAGCGAACAGGAACACTTCTCATTTTTCCCCTCTGTGGAAGGGAACCGCTAAGTTCACTTGTCATTCAGAAAATACCTTAACGTACAGAAATGAGTGGCGACTTATCTGTTAAAAGACAAGGGTTTGCAGCTTCCCAGGGGTGAGCAAAGCATTTGGAGACGAGGGTAGTACAACTTCCTTTGCAGGGGAAGAAGGTTATGACATCCCTCTGGTAATTGGCTTTGTGGTGAAAGAGTTTTGGGAGGGGGAAGTATTCATAAGTATTTTTGTGGTGGTCTTTCAGTGAAGTTATTTGCATGTCTGATCAGTCTGGATGCTTTCTCTGTTTTGTTTTGTATCTATTCTTTGCTGTGTGCAAGCTTCATTAACTTCCTTTGTCTCCGTGTTCTCCTGTCTTTTCATAGCTGTAGTCCCAGGGCGCTCTCAAAATCTGTGGAGGGTTTTTTTCTTCCCTTCTTTTGCTGGTATGTAACAGAGCCTTAGTGGAGGTTGGGGCCCTGTTGTTTAAACAGTTGAAACAGGCTGTTGTTTCTTTTTAGTGAAGAATCTGGGCACTTCAAAAACAGCTGGAAGCAAGCTTTTTAGCTCACCTGTACTGACAGAGAAAAGTCTGGGAGCTATAGGTTTAGAAAAAAAGCTTGGCACAGGCAAAAATGTAATAGCTGTATTAAGTGGTAGCAAGCATACAGTCCTATTCTAGGTTAAGCCTCCAGGAGAGGAACACCACTGGTAGGTACTACCTTTTAAATGTACAGTGAGGAAGCAAAAACCTTATAGCCAACAGTGCGTTAATAGCTGATCCCAGATTTGGTTTGAGATCCTAGTTTGGCTGTGGCTAAATTAGATGAATAAGCAAATGTGTCACTGGGCTGGCAAAAGATGATTTATTTTAAGCACAATGTATCTGGAATTGGAAGCAATTAAGCTGCTGAATAAAACACATGCAGGTGGCTAATGGTCCATTGGGTATGGTGAGTACAAGCTAGTTCTAATTCTAAGGTATTTTTAATTTTTTTTTCCAGAAAAAGGATTTCATTCAGGTGCCTATTAGTAAGATAAAAGTAGATCCCTAGAAGTCTTAAGACAATGCAAGACACAAGTGTAGCTAAAGTTTTGTCTTCCTGTTTGCAGTCTTAAAGCTAACTTTACCGGCTTTATAGCTATCTAGTATCTCTCTTTGAGCTGTTTGTGAAGTTGTTATTATTAATTTGATCTATTGTATAAAGTGGTATGTAAATCCTTTTAACTCTTCATGAGGTTTTGAAGAAAGGGAGCACATTGATTGGGAGAACTTCAAGAAAAGAGGGGAAAAGTAAATGTTAACCTGGGTAACAAAAGCTAGACAAAGACCTATGGAGGCAGCTTGTAGTAAATCTCGGCAGGTGGTGTCAATATTTATGTTGAAAAGCCAGATGCAGCCAGATGGAAAATTGCCTCTTTAACCCCTGAGGTCATAATGACATGTCATCACTTCATTTGATCCCCCTGCTAAGTGAGCTTATCATCCACCCTGCTGTCACTTCTGTTATTGCTTTCATTTCCATAATAAAATTAAATTTAATTTGTCTGGTTTGCATGCTTTTTTCTTTAGGTCAGAGCTTTTACAAACCACTATGCTACATATGGCAGCCTCTCCAAGGTGAAGTTATAGCTGAATCTGTATTCTAAGTCTAAGCTTTACTCCCATCTTTCATGCCTGCCTTTGAGCAGAAGGAAATGAGGGAGAGGAGAAGGAGCTTTGGGGAAACCACTGATTGTTTGGTTGCTACAATATGAGCTACTGAAACCAGGGGAATATAGGTGTGGGTTTGTTGCAGGAGAGCTTTTTCCCTTCTGCTGGAGGGATTTACGTGTCTGTGACCCCGTAGGAGTTGTGTCCTTTACAGAAGTTGGAGTAGTTCTCCCCACTGACTCTTGCTGTGCTGAGGTTCTTTTGTGTAGCCTGATGTCTTTCTTCAGTGTTTTGTATTCCCCTTTGTGCCAGTCTCTATTCATGTTGCTTTTTATTGTCTGCTGTTGTACATATGTGCCTTCTGGTAGCTCGGCTGCATGATGCCTGCTGGCCATAACATGAGTGGCTAGGTGGAAGGCTGAACTGCTTCCTACGAGTCCTTAGCTGCCTGCCTGGACAAGTGCATACTGTTCTGTATGCTTGCATAAGGGAACAATTGAGCCCGTATGGATTTAAAGTGTTTTTAATTAACATTTAAATACATGTTTAGTTTTAAACATGTACCACTTTAGTATCAGTTAATGTGTATTCTCTGTGTTCCTGAATTGGAGGTGAAGCTGTTAGTATTCCTGGCAGTTTTCCAGGGATTAGTACACTTAGTTATGTACTGTTGCGTGGTTGTATACTTCTCAAAGTTTTGTGGGTGTGAGGAATACAGGAGAATAAGCTAGGGATCAAGCAAATACAAATATAATTTTTACTATATTTTTCATTATTACTATTTTACTTTTTAAAAATTTTCAACTTACTGTTTCAGCTTTTATTCAGGATCTGTTCTACTACAAAAAATTACAAAATCATTGTGTTGTGTATTGTAGTAGCTTCAACTGGTGCGGTAAAGGAGGTCTGTATGTTGAGAGATGAGCTGTTAAATTGCCTCAGTGTGTCCTGTGGAACCAGAACTGCAACTTGGTTTGTTACGTTGGTATATAGGCCACTTTAATGTATGTGTGCTCTGTAGTTGTACCTTCATGTGTATGTGCTCTGCAATGTAAGGCAAATGTAATCTTACTAGTTTTGGTGACTGTAGGTGTAATGTGTCAGTTCAAGCATGGGCTATTTGCTTTAAAGTAAAAACCAGGATTCCTGGTGGCACTTATACAGTCTCTGTAGAAGCTGCTATCTTTATTGGAACTAAAGAAATTAAAGCTAAGTCAGATATTCCTTAGTATGTTATATTTGCTTCTCTTCATTTGCAGGTAAGACATACCCTAAAAGATAGGCTAGCTTCATAGGTCGGTCTGTCTTTTCATCTCTTTCTTATAATCGAAACCTCATCCTTGTTACAACATAATTAGCTAGTCTGAAGCCAGCAGGGAGTTGCTGCTTTATGTGTAGGGTGTGAAGTTCTCTAAATAAATGTAGGATTAATTACATTCACAGCATGTCATTGAGGTGATGAGATTGACTGTGATTGTTCAGTCCCCCTTTTCTTCTCCCTGGGTTTTCTGAATTACTGTTTTAATCAATATAGTGTAATGTGGGTCTGAAATGTTAAGGACTCAGTTGCAGAGGCATTATGGAGCCCAAATCTTTCAGACCAAAAATAAGATCTGTGAGGTTTGGGATTTTTGCTGTCTGTGTCACATTGGATCATAAAGAGCACAAGGGAGTGGGGAACTCAGCATCATAGTTTCGTCCATTGCATTGGTTAAATTTTGGTAGAGATAAGGTTTCTTAATGATCATTCTGCCCTCTTTATTGGCTTTAACAGACTTCAAAATTTTATTTTACAAGTTATCATCTCTTTACATTGAAACCCAGCCTTTTCTGCAAATATATAGGACAGGCTACTGATATTTTTTCATTTGGCAATCAGAATAGTGCTGATAGTTTGTTGAGCCCAATTTAAACACACTGCACTACAATGAATCATCAAAAGCCTTTCTTCATACAAGTGTTTGTGTTAGCTGTATAGATCTGTTACTAATTTACAGTGTTTTCTCTATAGAGAATCTCATATATTTTCCTTGTATCTTGTTACACATACCAGCTCACCCATATCCTATGCTGTGCTTGCTTGTAGGGCAAAAAGCATTAGAGAACAGGTCATGTATTACAGCCTTCCTGAAAGAATTACCTTTAAGCTTTTGCTAGATTTGGGGAAATATTTGTTAACATAAAACATATTTAAGCTTCTATAGTCAAGTATTATGATCTTTAGATGAATGTAAATAGGTTTTTAACATATATTCCAATTGTATGTTAAAATTATTTGTGAAACTGATCATCTATCTGCAAACTTAGGAAATTTGACCTGGTTATTATTTGTTAGGATCTGGAAAGCTTAGAAAAGTGTATCAAAGTATGTGGAAGTTGTTTTCATTGTGCTATTTCTTGCAGCTGTTTCTTCTTGGTGTTTTTTGTTTTCTTTAGCGGTTTAGGGTTTTGTAAATCTGAAAATACTTGACTAGAGGAAAAACAGGCTTTTTAAAGATCTTCTGGTCTTTGCTGTTATGCTGCTTGTAGGGTTGATACTTATGAAGTCCTGTTCACTCCTTGTGGCATTGCCATGGTCCTAAGAATGCCTCATCTGTAATGTCTGGAACTCAGGGCTGTAGCTTTTGTTGACTGCACCTCTACTGTGAAGACGACAAGTTCAGATAGGAGGATTCGGGAACAAAACTATCCTAAAAGGTTTTCAAATGGTGTACTACTAACAAGTTCATTAAATTTTTGATTTGTAATGGGGGGAGGAGCATATTAACAAATAAGAAAAAGTAATCGGTGTTTTAAAGTATTCTTGAATGTTAGAGGAATATTTTCAGCTGTTAACCTCTTGGATTCAGCAGCCATGATTCAGAAGAACAAAGGCATAAGGAGTAGTACATTCTGGATGAAAATCCTGCTTCTTGGCTCTGTGAGATTGAACTGATTTGTAGAGCATGTTTAAAGCACTTCATACAGTTAAGACCTTAGGAAGAATACACCTCATAGTACTGTATTTTATGTGCATTACCATTTCATGGTCAACTGTACTCTACTTTGGCAGTACTTTAGGTTTTACTTTACCTTCATTGCTGCCCATGTTAACCTTAGCTTAGAGAAGGCTGCAGTAATTCCAGGTTTGATAAAAACTCCAAGTAGGTGCTACATGGAAGAGCCACATTGCTTTCACATTGCTGCTTAGAAAGTGGCCTTGCCATTAGCATATGCTTTTAGCGTATGTTCTGATGATATTATTTATCAGGTAGTGTAACAACCCCACTGCCACTATCACAAAATCCCATATTTTGATCTAGTTTGCAGTTAGAGGATTATTTTTTTTCTCTGTTATACTACTTCAATGGTATTGTCATTCTGGATACCCTGAAGCCACTTAATTACTTGCCCCTCACCCTCTGCAAAATAAAACAACTTGTTTGATTTTTGAGATTCTTAATTTGAAGGCTATTTTTTTGTTTGCTGTTTGGCTTAGTAAGAGCTATACAGGTATAAGGGATAAATGAAAAAATGTTGGTGCTGCTTGTGGTCACACCTTTTCCATGAACAGAGTAAAAAGGCTGTTGTTTACCTGGTTACATAGGCTTCACCCTTAGTGTCCTGTGATGACTTGCGACAGTAGCTCATGACTACAATCCCTAATTATTGTAATTCCTTCTTAGCAGGCTTTACAATCTGGCATTACTACTGTTGGCAGCTAGTTCACCATGCAGAACTACTTTTGCTTACTGCTTTGAGTAATCATGCTGCATTAGGTTTGCTTCTCATTCACTTCTTGGTGGCCTGTAGTGGTGTATTAACTTTCAGATGTCCCAGCTGGTGTTCAAGCTTTAGCCAATAATGGGAGTGGCCACTTCAAATGGTCTCTTTGCAGGCTTTTTGAGGTTCGTTTTATGCATATCTCGGTTTACATACCACTAACAATAGGAGTTACTAATAATCTGAGTGGTTTAGGAAACATTGGAAAAGGGTGGGGAGTGGGAAATCAACCTGGGACAAGACAGAGGTTGTTTAATTGCTTTATAAAGTTAGTATCATCCATTGTTTTCAGAGTTTGTTTTAAGTACGGTCCAGTATCTTTCACAATCTGTAAGAAAATACACTATATGTCTTTTTAGACAAAAACTCTTTTGTGACATTACATGTTATTTATATAAAGGTAGAAAATCAATAGTGGAGACTGACCCAGATTGGCAGTACTTGCTTGCTTGAACAACATGCACTTCATACAGTCAAGTATAAGACGGCAGATGAACAATAAAAAATTGTACATCATAGTTATAGATTGGAGAACATAAGACAATTGAGGGCAGCAGCAGCTCCAGAAAAATTCATTGGGTCATGTTTGAGAGTAGTTTGAACCTGAGCACCTATTTATCTCTGAGGAGGTAAGAGGGTAAGTACAATCTTCAGCTGAAGCAGCAGAGCAGTATCATTTAGAAAGAAGTGGCATGACCTTAAATGCATTTGTGAGGCACTGCCAAAACAGACTAATTGTAGTGTCTATTCAAAAATGTTGAGAAATGGAGAGAACTAGGAGGGGTAAAAAAGGTTCCATGAACGTGTATGTCTTAAGGACCTATGTTATGGCAAGACACTGAATAAACTCAGTAGTTCATTGGTAAGAAAGTTAAAGGTTGATTTGGACTTATCTGCAAGTATGGTGGAACAGACATTTTGTGTTTTAGCCATGGTGTAGTATAACAAAGAATTGCGAATAAAATTGATCTAGTTTGAACAGGGAACAGGAAAAATTCTGACAGCAGTTAAGTTTTCACATTTTCCTAGTGAAGAGTAATTGAGTTGGCTCATTTGCTCTAGGTTCTTGAGTAGTTCTGTACTGTCTTATTTGTTTCCATCAAGATAGCATAGCTCAAAGAAGTACCTTGTGGTTCAAACACTAGTTATGGGTCTAGTGCAGAAAGTATTTGAGATTCTGTGCCATTTATTATGCTATAATTTTCCTTAAAACTTGGATAAGGGTTTGCCAATTTATCAAACAGCATGTTGACTGTTGGTGTCCGAGTTCTGTAGAGAACAGAGATTTATTTTTCACCCCAAGTCATCTGCTCTTGATCCTTAGATCACAGTTCTCTGCTTTAAAAATAGTAACTAATAATTTGCAAGCACATTATGTCTCCTCTTTCACTGTTTTGATACATGTTTTTAATAGAATTTTTTTGTTTACTGTCATCTTGAGCTGCCATGCCTCTCATTAAATGTTGCATCTTATTTAAGGCCTAAGCTGTCACTTCAATTGTCTGTAAAGCAGTAGGTGTCCATAGAGCACTTTGTAAATAACAATACCTGAGTAGTGTAGTATATGGAGTTAAGAGGCTTAAAGCAAAACATTGCCCTGAAGGCTGAAAAAGGTGATAGACAGGTGGATATAATACCAGAAATTCTGCTTTATATGTGTTTTAGCAGGCCTTGTAGAACATGGATTTTTAGCAAGGGATTTAATCTCTCTTCCCAGCTGCTAGCTGCAGTTTCCTTTGTTTTTTCCTCTCCTTTTCTCTGTTGTTTTTTTCTATTTATTCCATCACTCTTCTATAGCTCATATTCCTTCAGGCTGTGTCTGAATGCACCTTGCTGTGGGTAGAGAAGGCAAAGAAGAAAGCCATTTTTTCCCCTTCAGGCTACTGCTTTGATTTTCAAAACTTGTTGGGAGGCAGTTCCTATCTGCCTACAGAAGGGTCAGTGATCTGTGTCATGTCTTTTCAGTCAGCACATCTCAGCCGACTCGTCTTCTGTTTTGACTAGGGGAAGGATGAGCTTGTGTAGTTGTTGGCTTTCTAAGCAGGTGGAGTGTGCAGCTGTGATCAAAGTGGGAAGCTGATCGGCAGGCTGATAATGTCTTCCTGTTTTGTTTCCAGCCTTGTCAGTAACTAGCTTGGTCTCTTCCACCTGCCCCTGCCCCTTGCAGTGATACCCCGTAAATCTTAAGACAGAACAGAGGTAGAATGAGACAAAAAAAGTAATACTGAGAGATGGTACTTTAGTCTGTGGCCTAACACCCACTCCCCACTATTCCCTGGGGGCTCTTTCTTGCAAGAACTGGGTAGTGTGGGCCAGCTACATGATGCTGCATGCATGGCCTGCAAGTTTTCTTGTCGGGGTCAGGGAGCCAGATCTGTAGCCAATTCAGTTGCATGTGATGGTGGTATTAATTATTATTCATAAGAGGCATGATTGTGCTCTAGAGCATTTGATAATAGGTGCCCTACAAACACAGCAGGGTGTGTGTGGGAGAAGGTGGGAGTAGGCACTTGAGTTTAGGTCCTTGCAAAAATTCTGCTTTCTGCAAGGAATTCACAATATACTCATATTGTGTGTCTTTTGATCTTTAGATGGTGTGAATTGAGAATGGACTGTGAATGGGAAGGCTACCAGCTGGTGGCTTCCCTCCCAAGTGTTAAGGGTGTTGGTCAGAAGCAACAGAGCAGTCAGAGTTAAAATTTTGTTGGACCTCACTAGGACTTAACCTTGTAAGGGATAGGATTAGGTTGCAGTAATGTGTTTGTAATTCTGCCTTTAAGCCTGTTCGTTGTCATTGTTCTTGTTACTTTTGTAATACATGACTTCACTAACTTTATCATGACACTAAAATTCACATCTTCTGCACTGTATTCATTCTCATATTGTAACGCAAATTGTACAATTTGCAGTGTTAGGAGTGCTGTCTCCTGGATCACCAGCAGTGATGGTGAAAACCAGGTTCTAGGTAATGGCAATTAAGAAATTTGAGGGAAATGAGGCTAATGTAGAAGAGTTGTCAGTGTTCCATTTCTGTAGTGTAGCCGATACTTCCTGTCACATAAAATCTGTTCCTTTCTTTGTATCTGTTTTGTGGTGTTACCTGTTCATCTTTCATTGTATTAATCATATATAACTTTGGAAGCTGTGCCATTGTTAGATGCGTGGACTGGTGGCAACTTAGTGAGCTATTTTGGCAACACTGAGCTGCTTCTAAGCTCAGCTAAAGTCTTCTTAAAACACATAAATACTGTTCAGTTACTTTTTATAGTCCAATATTCTGTTTTCTCTTACAAATATTTTCATAGTATCATCTACATAAGTAAGCTGTACTTGATTTCTTTTATAATCCATTATATGTTTGGTGCCAACTTATCAAAAAGACCAAGTAATGAAAGTAAGATGTTATATTGGGAAGCTTTTTTTAAAAAAAAAAATTTATAAATGTGAAGTTCAGCTCATGCAGTGTTTAGATACACTATGAAAGAAGCACCGTGGAATTTCAGAACAAATATGGAGGGAAAGTCACTTGAAATACTCAGACTTATTAACATAAAAGAAATCACTTCAAGTGAAACTTGCTACATTTTATATTTGATTTATGGTTAACAAACATTAGTACTTGAAGCTATGTAGATAGCAATTAATGTTTACAAAACTACAAGTTGAATTGCAGTGTAAGTATGTCTGCCTTTGTTTCAGGTCATGTAATGACCTTTGAAAGCCAGAATTTCAAGATGAAAGCATTTTATGTTCTCCTTACTCATTGGAGTCTTCCACATCACCCATTGTTCTATGCTGCAGGACTGCTTTGTCACCTGAAGTTAAGTGGTGGGTTCCTCATGTCAATAGCAGTCTCTTAGCACTGGATTTCTGCTCTTCTAATCATGTTGATTTAAAGTTGCTTACAGGGAGATGTGTTTTCCAGGGTTCTTTTTGAACCCAGTGTTCCCTTTTTTTATAGCATGATTTTCTTAAGTTAACATAAAGATTTGGTGTGCAGTGAATGCTTTTCCAGTCTCTGCTTTGTCCACAAGGGGTGGGGGTGGGGAAGATTCTGTAATCTTCCTACAAACCCAAGCCTTGTGCCCTAATGTCTTCATCATATCCTTTGACACCTCCACCAGGTAAGAAAGAGGCAGCAAGTGCAGTAGCTGGTCCTCGCACTGATAACCTGGTTGATATGTGCATGCTGTGGCCTTCTACCAAGAGAATACATGATAGCTGTGTTCTGTCGGCTTTGAGGGTCATTATTTATATTTCTGCTTATTTTCATGAATGGCTCTTCAGTTTGATTGAAGCTGCCTGGGGTTTCCAGGAGTTGTTAGAACTGAAATAATTAGCAGTATGGACATGGACAGTTGTAACTGTGTAAACCCAAGTTATTTAGGCTAAAAATCAGAATCCATCCTCTTGAGAAATGCAATGAGTTCTTAGCTACAATTGCATAAAATACCTTGAATAGACTGAGCACGTTTTATTTTAGCAGCTGACTTTTCATAAGAAAGGGTAGAAATTAAACAGCCTTTAGTGCTGTGTTGTGGAGATGGCTTGTTTATTTCGTATGGAGACTGTGTTTAATCTAGGACTAAATTGTGTGAATAAATGTTGCACTATTTTTGTTGTTTGCACTCACCTGTCTGTCTTCTTGCTGCAGATAATGTAGAAGATTAGTTTAGACCACTTTTTACCTGAGTCTTGAATAAAATGAACCCATTTCTCCTTCACTAACACATTAAATTGTTCTTTGTTCTTATCTTCCTTAATCATTGATCAGAGCTAATGAGATTTTAATGGAGTTATTTGTTGGTTCTGCCTTTTACTATAAAAACGTATACTAAACTAAGCACCTGAAACTGTTGAATGGTGCTGTTAATTGTACTATCTATTCTGTGATTCTTTCAGATCTCATAAGCTAGGTGGGGTTATGATGAGCTAACAGGTAATACAGGCTGAAAAGTGATTTAGTAAATGTTGCATATTCGTCTTTCTCCTTAACTGATGCAGTAAGGAATTTTGTGCATTGAGGTGCCATTTTTGAAAAGAAATGTAAAATAGGTTTTGGACTTCTATGTTCATTAGAAACCTATGGTATTTTGTGTGTATGGCACAAAGATTATCTGTGATTTTTCTGTGCCTTTTCTTTCTATGAAAGTATTGCCCTGTAATTTAGGTGCTGTGTGTATTTTCTATCCCACTTCATGCCTTAAATTTCACGGCAGTATTGTAATGCTTTGTTAAGTGTTAGCCATATTTCACTGTGGAGGATAGTTGGGTTCCCAGAGCTGGATGAAATAAAATCTATGTATAGTTTTCCCAAGCTTGTGGGGAATTACGGTAAAGGCGTGTGTAAGGTACTTTGCAATAAAACCAGTGTAAAATTAGGTTTATTGTCATAGTCTGTAATACTAAACAGTGTGTACAGATAGCCAAAGTGGTTTTCGCTAGTTGTTAACTTTTATCAAGACTACGGCCTTTCTGCTATGAACTTCTTTCAGAACTTAATTTGGAGTATTTTTGTTCACTGATTCTGAGCTTGCTTTTTCAATACTACTTCACTCCGGTTGGAGATTATTGACTAGTGTATAACCTGAAGCGCTCATTAGGAATAACTTTGTAAGTGAAATAGTGAAATATGGCTTATTGTATAAAATGCATGCTAAAAGGTGTAACTGAGCCTTAGTCTTTTATCTCCAGGCATATTCAGAGGCTCATATTCTTTTGTGACCCATGACTTTTAAAGAGTATTTTCAGCATATGGATGGTGTGCTTAGTGTGATGAGTTTCTTATTGCAGCTAAATGTCCATTTGTAAGGATTCTTTTCCTGAACTGGAAGACTTTTTTTTTTATCTAAGCTTATTGTTTGACCATTATGCTTTTTTGTGCAAACTGACTTTAGGTGTTTCTACATCAATGAAGTCTGCTTTTACATTCAACACAATCACCATTATTGCATCTGTTTTACCAGTTGGGGTTGATCAAATTGAGACTCTTTTTTATGTCTCTATTAAAATCAAATTCTTTCAGTTCTGTATAGCAAGAATTCAATCATTATATTTTCTTTCTAGCTATGTGAAGTTGTATGTCAAGTGTGAAGGGATGTTTGACTTCGTTAGTTGCCTTTCTGAAGGAAGCATGTTATGTTGTTTTAAAGCCCTGAAGTTTGTTACAGTAATTCATGAGTATGTGTGTCTCCCTCACTTTGTCCTCTACCCCTGGGTGTCAGAATATGCTGTTCCAGTGACTTATGGTGTGTTGGCTAACAGGGTGAGTTCCATTATAAGTTTCAAGAGACTTTCCCTAAAGCCACCAGTTCAGTTATTCGGGCAGCTGTGCAGGACTAGATAGAAGCTGACATCTGAATTTTAGATTGAAGAACAATTTCTTTTCTTAAGTATCTTTAAGAATAGTTGGATGCTTCATCAGCTGTGTCAGTCTTGTATGAGCTTACTTTTTTACCTTTTGATATTATGTTTGGCTGTAACTTCTTGAGCCTTCTATTGCAAGAGAGCTTAAGCAGTAGACTTACTGCCATAGGGTTATTAACTGTCATCAAGATTGTGACAGAGTTCTTGTGGAAAGTAAATGTTGGCATTATTGAGGGCCTGAATATTGAAAAGTGTGTCTTCATACCCCTTCTGTCTGGACAGATAAGGCTTGGGCTGGAAGGCAGCAATATATGGAATCCAGCAAGAACCACTCTGGGCAGGGGGAAAAATAGGATGATCTGGAGAATCTGGCTCTTTTGCAGGTGCCCCTTGGTTCACCAGTGATGACCATGCTGAAATGTCAGTTACATCCTATTGCAGACTGTCCTCAAGCAGTCTTGTGGCAAGACGGGCAATGTCATTATCCCTTATAGTTTAACTGACATTTCAATGTCTTGCAGATAGTACGTTTACACATCCTCTGTATCTGAACTGCTGAGGCTTTACTTTGGGATGATATCTGGTGATGTCTGAGGTCATACTAACTCTAGAGTTGTCTTAATACTTGAAATTCCTCTGGCTAAAAGAGTAATTGTGGGAAATTGTAAGCAATGCTGCCAGGTATGTAACTTGGAGCACGTTTAAAGTAGTTATACTTTGGCTGGTTGTATTGCTTGTTGTCTGTTTTATCTAAGAAAGAGGGTGTCTATGAAGCTTTCGGAAGTCTGAGTTTTGCCAGGCCTTGCTGAGAAAGGTACTTTAAATATAGAGTGACGCTTTCTCCTTAAACTTGGTAGTTTCTCATACAATAAATGTATAAAATTAAGGCAGTTGGGAAATAACTTGTGATCCAGCAGATGGAAAGCCTTTTGCTTAATGCACCAGCTTTACTGTTAGATGGATTCTATGTGTGTAGAGCTCCAGCTGAGTGGAGGTAAGCTGAATAACTGACCTTTTTATACTTGTCAGCCCTGCTGACAGGCGGAGCATGCTGCTAGTTTGTATTTGAATGCATCTCAAGGAACTGTAGGCCTACCAGGGGATGGCTGCTTGGCAATGAGACAGGCCCATTTTCATATTTGGTGGAACCTACAACACTGCAAAGGCACGTCTGCACTTGAAATATCTATTCTCTTTGAGACTTGTTTATCTTGCCTGTAAGGCTTAAAGATAATTAATGTAAAGTGTTTTACACTTAAAACAGGGCTTGTCAGCCCTGTAGAGCTACTGCTAGGTGTGGAGGACTGATTCCCACTGTAACTCAGTGCACAGGCCCTAACCACACTTGATCAACGTAATACAATGAGACTTTAGTTGGTTCCAAGATTAGTTAGGTTCCAGCTTGGTTCCAAGACTAGCTAGGTCATTTTCAGACCTAAGGCTGGGAACTAAAGCTGTTGTCAATGCTTTTGATACATGGGTTCCCATGCTTTGTTGCTTTTGTGTTGTGCTGGGGCAAGAATACTCAGTCTGCCATGCCAGCATTTGGGCGATGTACACAGACTTGCTTGTCATGAAGCTAGGGGTAGATAAAATTCTGTTGCGTTTTGCCATGTTTTACACCCATTTTACATGGCGTACTTCAGAAAAGTGGATGTTCGTATGCATCTGTGAAATGCAAAGCCAAACTTATGAGGCAGTAGAAATAATCCTTCAATTGTTTACGAAAGCTAAAGCAAGCTAGAGCTTGTGTCTGTACAAGAAAAGTCCCTTTTCTTTCCATAGTGAAACATTACTGACTCCTGTTCTGAAAGGTTGTGCTGCCGATTTGGCTATTTACTCCCTTGTTTACAAGTACTCTGCAGTTTTACATAGGTAACTCCCATGCTGTGATGGAGTATGTGCTGTCACCCAGCCTACAGAATGAGGAGCAGAATGCTGATTTTCATATTTTCAAATTTAGAGTTAGTTGTTTGGGGTTTTTTTAAGATAACTAAGCTACTAAAGCAAGGGAATTAGATGCAAGACAAGTAAGTACCAGGCAGACAGAAAGGCTTGGCCCACTAACACTTTTTCTTTAAACCTTTTCCTTTTGTACTGCTATTTCTGACTGATGGGCATAATATACAGAGGCGTAATTACTTAATATTTTTTTTTTTACATTGGGGAAGAATTAGATGATTTTGTGGCGGGATGTATCCCCTAAATCCTGCATTTATTTTTTACTTTCTGCGGCTACGCCGACTTTGGTTGTTCCTTCCAGCTTATGTTAAATCTTCCTTGGAAACAATAAAATCCCTAACGCCTGCCTTCTGTGATACCTTTTTCTCATAGCTCTGTGTTCTGGAGGCAACAGCTATTTTGATTCGTCAGATCCTAGTGTCGTCTCCTTACTCCTTGGAACATAAGGTAGAACCGGAGTTTGTAGGAGCATTAGTCTAACTGGAGTAGTTGTGTCCTATTCTCTCACCCTGGCTGCTGCTTGTCAGCTCTGCAGTCAGTTCCCAATCACAATAGCTTGTCTTCAGGCTGTCACAGGTGGGCTTTGCTATAAACTTTTCCTGTTGCCATAATCCTCTCCTCCTCTCCTTGTTTCATCCATCTCTATTTGTTACATGTACTTTGATTCTTTCTTCCTTTCACCTCAGTTTTACTCTCTCATAATCTGAGACCTATGGAACAAGTGGTTTTTTCTTTTTTCTAGCACATGGAGAAACTCCTGTGGCTAGACAAGGATTACAGTAGTTCTGTCTTGAAATTTTAATTCTAGACTATGTGGACAAGCCCTGAGATGCCTCTGTTGATATCTGTTCCTCAAAGCTATACATTAAACAAAACATGCATCTGATCAGTTTAACCTGTAATTAAACATTTTCCTTAAGCAACTGACATCTTGATAACTAATAATTATCATGTGTAGCACCTTTAAAGCTTATTATGCATGTTTATGTAAGAACACTATTACCATAATAATAAGATATCATTACTGCAAATGTGCATACTGAATGAGCATGTCTTAAAGTAATCATGCGATTCCATTAATCATACTTGAAAAATTAAAGTATTTGCTGTCTAATCTCTAAAACAGTACTCAAAAGATTTTGGAAACAGCAGGACCTGTTTACTGCAAGTCTCTAATACGTGATAGTTCATTTCTGGTGTCTCATTTTTGTTTCCCGAATTGTTTCTTACTTTTCAGCTTGGGAAATAATTTGCTCAGAGACCCATGGTATCCTGTTGAAAGCGTTTCCATGCTCTGAGGTTTATGGTGTGTGCCTTTTTTCTTGTCCAGGGAGTGCTGCCACCTTTTCCTAAGGCTGATGTGAAATGTGCTCCTGAAACTTGGTTCTCTTTGAAGTTGGGTAATGGCCTTAAACAAGATGGACTGATAGCTAATTGCAGTTCTGTTAGTCTCTGGAAGAGACTAGATGACCAGAGTGAAAGTTAGGAAGAAACTTTTAGCCTACTAAGAACTCCTGAGTAACTGAAAAGAGACTTTTCCCACACTGTTTAAATAAAACACCTGATGTGGCCAAGAGCTTAAAAAAAAAAAAAGTGAAATAATGTAGTTCTGTAATGATTTATTAGATTCCTGTTGTGGTTGGCCTAAATAGGGCCTTTAGAGTATTGGTAGGGCAGAGAGAAAGAAGGTTGTGCAGGTCTGCATGAAGACTGTATCCCTTCCCCTTTCCTGAAACACGCCAAAACGTTTGTGGGCTGTGTCCCTGTGTGTGGTGGTGGCAGTCACACTGCTCCATGGGACTGCTATGTGAGAGAGACGAAGGCAGGCAGTTGTAGAGGTTAAGAGGCTAGATGGGAATCCTTGGCCTCTTGCAGGCACTTACTTATCCAAGCAGAGTATCCATTTGTGCCATTACTGTTAGAAGGGAAGAGCAGGCTGTTCTCTTCAATGGCTTTTTTTCTGTAATCCTTTGTAACAATAAAAAGCCTGTTGTGTCTCAGTAGTTCTGTCAAAACTTTGGGGAAGAAGGGCTACATGTGAAAGTTGAAGCCACAGTTGTTTTATGAAATCTGTTATTGTTGTTATTTGGTAGGGTATTTTGATACCTCGGAAGGCATTGATCTGAATTTCAGATTAAGAATACCTTTTGCAGTTTTACAGTTGTCCAGTAGGATGGATGTTTGTAGCTGTCAGGCACCAACCTTTTCGTTCATTCCCTTTGAACTCTGATAAAAATGCATTTGTGTATAGAGTGATTGAACACTTGCTGCGTTAGAGGGGCCATTCTTTTATCTGTCAGTAGGACCACATCTAGCTTTAGAGAGGCCATTCTTTTATCTGTCAGTAGAACCCCATCTAATTTAGTAACATAATGTGTATTGAGTCAAATGAGTATATATCACTGTATTTTCTTCCTTAACACTTGGCATTAAGTGATTTAGAGCACAGTGAAATATTTATTAATGCCAACACATACATGATGCCATACATCTCCTTAATACTTGATTATGTGACATGTTTCTGTATCTAATGTGTTAACTGCATTGTAAGAGAAGAGTGAAAGAGGAGGAGAGGATTTTGAGGGAGTGATTTCAAGGACTGAGTATCTAGCAGGATAAACATGCATGAAAAATTGGAACAGCAGAAATGAGGAAAAGCAAAAAAATACATATAAGATTGGGAAACAGTAGCAGACGTGATGGAAGAGGTGTGAGGACAAACAGGACTTTCAAAATTGATTTTTCTATCTGTAATGGCAGTATTAAAACAGGTAGGTGAGACTGAGGTAGCTGGAGCTGAAGATGTATCACTAGAGGAAGTTGTTGTGCCTACAGTTAGTTGCTCATGGCTGTCAATGAAATTAGAAGGACCGACATATAAAATGGCTTCAAAACAGTGTTCTCTGTCACAAGGCACATTTAGCTTTTGGAGCTCATATTCTTGTGGACAGTCAGGCAATAGGACAGGAGAAAGTATTGTACCTTCATATTATTAACAGCTCTCACAGTGGAAGAGGGGGTACGTGCACACGTATGCATATGTATTGTTAGCAGGAGGGAAGGAGACTGTTTCAAAACCACTGTAAAATGCTTTCTGAAAGGGATATAAACTCCTGTTGCTTCGGGTGTAAACTAGGTTCTCGCCAGTGTGTTCGGGAAGCAGATTTCCCTGCAAGCCAGTTCTTCTGTTACCACCTACCTGCAAAGCTTTGTGAACCTTTCGATACATCACTGGGCTTCTTTTTCTTTCTTTTTACCTATGGTACCTGGAGAATACTTTCTTTGCTCCCAGTTAGGTTGGCAATTTCTCAAATTCTCCATAACTTTACAAGAAAAAGTCAAGTTCTTGACAAAAAATAAAATGGAAATGCATCATCAAAAAGGAAAAAAGGGTAGTGTTAAGTAAGCAGCTTTTTAAAACTTGGTACCTGTGTTTATATTGGAGGCTGGCAGGATAACATGATTTAATTCTTCACTGTAGATTTAAAAATCCTGGAAATATAAATTGTTCTCTGCTGCTTCAGTTACTTATGGGAAACTCTTATTTCTTAGATTTTTAGTCTATGGGTTAACTAAGGAAGTTCAGTATGTTTTATTCCAAATTCAGCTTTTAAATGTTGCGCTGTCTCTGTAAAATGTGTAAGAAGCTGCATTGGATTTCCCTTCCCCCACTTTTAAATACAATTCCTTTAGGAGAAAAAAAAATGGAAGCTTCTATGTTATACTGAGTAATTATGCCCCCTGGGAAATAGAATATAAAGATCTTTAAAACCATTCAACTGAGAGAGCAAGCACTTTAACTTCTGCCTCGCAGGAGTCATGTATTACATTATCAGCTACTTGCTCCAGTGTCAGTGTGTCATGCCTTGCAGGTTAGCAGGTTTGGCAGAGGAAATGAAACCCAGTCAGTTTCTGCAGGATTTATAGTAGACCTGCTGTTGCAGGAAGTGGTGAAAAGTTGATTGATAGTCTGAGGCAAAACTCTACAACAAGAAACAGGATGTATGTTTGTTATTTTATACCCGTTTTCCCCTCTGCCCTCCCACCTCCATTTTAAGGTACTCTCTTACTTTCTGTTCTCTCTATTTATAAATCCATGATGCACTTTTTCTGCTAAAGCATGTGCTGACTTCAGAACGCTTGAGGAAATGGATATGGCTGTACCAAAGATTTGAAGCTGACATATTGTGCTTGCTTTATTAGAGGCATTTATCTAAATGGTCCTGATATTTCTGTTGAATTATATTTCAGCTGATTTACAAGTGAAAGGTAAAGCACATCTGCAGATGGGGCATTGAGTATCTCCTGCTGTCATGGGTGCACCAAGCTAGCTGTGAAAGGAGGAGAATGTATCACTGAGACAGACCTGATCAGCTGTGTTCTGTTGGTTCATCTGCATTTAACACACATCTGGAAGGGTAGTAAACCAGAATTATTTTGCTGCATTTAAACTTAATCTAGCAAGCCACATAGTGCAGAGTTCTCTGCTAAAGGCAGCAATCCTGAAAAGGTTTGTTCTGAAATCCCTTTTCCTTTACTATGCGCTGCTGAAACATCAAAGAAGCAGTATCTTTTCTGAAAGTGTCACCAAAGAGTTTCAGTGGGTTATTGTCTAGCCTTGTGGGAAAAGTTACCCAAGATAATAGTAATTATGAATATTTGTGGGTGTCTTTCCCCCTGTAGCATCCACTTTTGTAGTCATAACTGAAGAAGTTGTTTGCAAACAAAGTGAATAGTGGAAATGTTTAAGGTTTGTGTTCGCATTATCAAATGGGAAAGTTCTATTTGGAAAGTTTAATAATACGTCTTGTTTTTTGTTGAAGGTCAAAAAAGTTGGCTATGCTCTCTGAATCCTTGCAGAAAACCACACTCACTAAGTCTCACATAGGATTTGAACTGGAAGAGCTGGAAGCAGCAGCAATACTAGTACAAGAAGAGGAGAATGCTTTAAAAGCTGCTGGCACAGTTTCCAAGCAACAGCTGCCTTCCTCTGAGTGGGAGACAAGTGACTCTGAAGAATCAAGCAGTACTTCATCATCTGAGACAGAAGGCTCTGATTCAGAGGAGCAAGAGTCCTCAACCAGTGGAGATGGGAAAATAAATTCTTTACAAGGCACGCTTCAAGAGGAGAGGACAGCTCCACTTATTGACTGTAATGGATTAAGGCAGGGCACAGACACTTCGATGTTTGAGGTTAGTGATGAAAAATCAAAGGTTTCTTTGCAATCTACATCTCTTCCTGGAAAATTGATAGGAGAATTAGAAAAGCAAATGCACACTGCAATTAGACTTTCAGAACAGCCTGAAGGATTGGCTAATGCAGGTTGCATTTTGCAGGAACAAGGAGAAAACTGTGTATCTGAACGTGACACATAATCAGGAGATGCTACTGGGGAGATTTCTTGGCGGTATTGTCAAAGACAAACCCGTTACTTTTTTCTTCATAGCATAAATGAAGATGAAGACTAAAGGACTATGTTAGAACATAGTGTGACCCACTAGCAACACAGGTGATTGCTATAATGAGGTGTTCCCAAGGCTATCCTGAGCTGCAGAAAGAAGTTGATGTTTTTTCTTCTTTGGTGTGTTGACAGTTGGGAGGACGAGATCCTGGAAAGATTTGAAATGACTATGATAGACATCTTCATAGTTAGATTTTTGTTTTTCTTCTCTGATCCGACAGTTTCAGGTTTGATCCCTGCATGTTGGGAATGTGTAATTTCAGTAAACTTCTAGAAACGGTTTTCATTAAGCTTAATAAGTTACAGCATTATTTTAGTTACCTTAAGCTCTTGGGATTTACTTGAAAAATATCCTCATTATGTCTGTGTAAACTGGTTTATGACATTTTGCTGCGTTTTTTCACATTTCAAAATGCTTTACTATAAAAAATGGTTATAGCTTGAAAAGTCTAAACAGTGCTGACAAATTATTTTTACTTTTTTTTACAAAATAAAGGAAATTTCTTTGTCGTCAGTACAAGATGGAAGGGTTATAGCTTATATTTCTAGAAGATAGAATGGCTATAATATAATTTTGCAGTTCTTATGTAAGTTTCAGTAATTTAGTTGTTCATTCTTTTGTGCTGTTTTTGAAATGTTTCCACATGTGGACACTGCTGTTGCTCTTTAAAGAACAGAAATCCTAATTAACTCTCATTTCTTTCTCCATGGCTCTTAATGTTGCCACAGTAATGTTAACCAAAATGAAGAAACAACATGGTACAGCAGTCTCGAGTATAGGACTGAAAGCAAACCCGTGCTGTCTAGATAGACCTGGCTTTATTACTAGTCTGTGACATAGCTTTGGCCAACTCGTTTGCTCCTTTTTGTCTTTATAAGGTTAAAATAATCCAGTTGGTATGTTTTGTGCTAATTTGTTACCTATAGATTTTTGAAACCAGCTGGCTACTGCAAATTATTTGCTGCTATTCAATCTCTGCAAAAGGATTTGGGAGGGAGACAAGATGGGACATGGACCACCAGGTTTGGTTCAGCAGTCTGGCAAAACAGGAACACCTAATTCATGCCTCTGGAGGAACAAGCCGTTGATTACTGTTAAACGTGTTTACTATTAAAAAGTGTATAAAAATCCTGAGCTTAAAGACTTATTCTTCACTGACATTACACCCTGCTGGAAACCAGCAGGCTATCTCTGTTCCTGCACTGACTCCTGGTCGGTGAGAACCGCAACCCTGATCTGCCAATATTTTTTATGTTCTTAAATACCTACCCGTTGCTTAATCAGTCTCTGTTCCATTCCCCAGGGGAGGAACCTTTCCTATCTTGTGTGTCAGTAAGCACTTACTCTTCTAAATGCTAGCAATAAAACCTACACTGTAGCTGCAACTACGCAGCACATGTCAGAGAGGGGGGGAAAAATGCACTTAAACCAAACCAAACAAACAAAAAAACGCACACAAACCTAACCCTTCTCCCACTCTCCCCAAATTACAAGTATGAACTCTGAAACTTCCTTCAGCTGAACATGAGCTGGAGAAAGCTGTATGAGTACAAGTTAGGAAATACAAACTGTGAAAATTGATGGGTATTTTTAATATGCCAGGTCTTTAGCATGCTCTTGTGCTCTTCCCCCTCACCTTCAGTGTCTCCCTTCTCCCATTTCGTGGCAGGCTGTTGAGGGAAATGTTCCTCTCTTCCCAGCAGACCTGATTACTTGCCGGGCCTGGCTGCCTCTTCTAAAGAGGACATCTTTAGTGAATCTTTTTGTGTTTTCCTCTGTGCCTATAAGCAGGATTTCTTTATGCTGTTTGTGAGCCTTTTCCATCTGTCTGCATGAATCCAGTTTGGGTTAAATATCTTCAGTGTCCATACAATGTGATGCTGCAATAAATGCCAGATGAGAACGTGGCCAGCACAGAGGTGTTAACTCCCAGGTAACTTCGATGTCATTGATGTCTTCACCTTTGAGACCCTGCATAGTTGAGCTCTGTTTCTGCCTCTGAAAACATTCCAGTGCCTGCTTGCTTCCTGCAGGTCTATAGTGTGCTGCCTTACTTTCTGCTTCTATCCTGCTATTCCTCTGCACATTGGCACCTGGCAAAACATGCTGTGGTGTGTTATACCCTGAGGCCCATTCCCAGGTTTCTTCCCCTTTTTGTCCAATGTTGATGTTCATCATTGCCTTTTTTACAAAGCTGTTCACTGCTTGTGGGGCTGATAGTGAATGCTGATTGTTACATATTGATAGATAGCAATTTTATGTGACCATTGTGGTGGGGTGGGGAATTTTTCCCTATTGGGTGATAATGCAGCCACATGTGAAATTCTTATCCAGCACACCCAAAGTGCTCAGGGTGAGCAATGTCTGTATGAAAGAGAAGCCTTGCTTCTCCAAAAAGAAAACTCGGAGATACTTCTAAAAGATAAGTGGAGCTCTGTAACCTTGTTTAGCCAAAACTGAGGCTTGCTGAATCTATGAGCCACAAACACTTGAGCGAAAAACCTCAAAGCCCAGACCCCTCAATCCCATAAGCTGCTGTGGGTCCTGAAAGGAGTGAGTCAACTCAGAGTTGAATTTATGTAGAAGAACTTTTTGGATGAATCCATAGGAATTGTTCTTACGCAGGTTTTCCAGGCTGGAAATTGGTTGGTAGATGAGGAACTCAATACATATGTAATTGGTTCTAATGATTTTTAAATACTCCTTGTTTCTAGTGCCCCTCCTCACCCTATCCACCCAAGCATATTTGTTGCACAGCCAATACTTTGTTTTAAGGCATTTGATTCTCATCATCATAATCAGTCTGAAGGGAATAAACTGCAGTGTCTGGACAAAATTCCTACTGAAAATAAGTTTGAGCTGAGCCTGACAGGGGAAGAGCTATGGCATTTTGCTGGAGGAGGTGAAAGTGAGTTGTCTGATGTGTATGGAGTGCTCTGGGGGAGAGGTTAAATGGAGTTGGATTTATAACTTAATGTCTTTATTATTAATCAGTTAATTTTATATTAGAGATTTAGGCTAAATAGAGCATTTTATCCTGACCTTATGTTGTGGCAGTGGTGCAGAGCTCCAGCTAAGGTGGCCATGGGAAGCTGACTCCAGTGAATATCCTAACACTTTGCTGCTGCAGTAGATTGTTGCTGGGACTGCACTGGCCTCTGCTTTTACCCAGACCCAGGTAAGGGCAAGGTCTCGTTCCCACACCCACATCTTTGCAGCAATGGTTATGAGCTGACCTTGGAGGAAGCTGCTCTCCCTCGGTAAGTGAATGGCAGCAGCTTGGATTCATGCCTGAGGCCCCAGGGGAGTCTGTTCTCCATCCTCACTGCTGCCTGGAGTGCTACTTCTGCCAAGGATAGCAGGAGACGGATCTGCAGGCCCTGTTGGTGCTGTCGGTGGTATATGTGCCAGCCCTGCTGTCTTGAGCTGCCCAAGTGTAACAGAGCCCTGGTAAATGAGAACAAAGGCGAATCTGATGCTCTCAAGCTTTGGCTCTGCTGCTTGGCAGGACTGAGGCGGCAGCACGATGTGTGTGCGGAGGGAGGGAGGGAGGGAGGCCCTTGCTTGGAGAGAATGGAGATGCACTGTGTTAGGGACATGCTTTTGTTCATGTAGTGCTTTTAAGGTGTTAAAAGCAACAAGTGAAATATTGGAAGCAATCAGAAGTAACTAAACAAAACTGGTTTGGTTTTTTCTCCATTTTTGTTTTGATGGGGGTAGTGTGACCCACAGGGCTTTACTATCTTTTCATTTTTTCCCCAATGAGAAAGTTAGTGCTGAATTGATAAAATATTCATCACCACCACCTTTTCTTAATTCCAAACAACTTTCTGAAAAGTTTGGGAAAACTTTGCTCTATATCTACAGAAGAGAGCATCAATTAATTTGATTTACTACAGTAAATAATAACTATGGCAAAGAAATAGATTCATAGCACTGGAGTGAAGGGGCCAGACAACCCTCCGCCATTGACACAGCTGAATATTGTCAAAGCCCCAGCTGACTGTCTCAAGGCTGGAGAAAACAAACAGGGAAACACATGTCAAACAGATAAATAGCTCTGCTGTTTAGAGATCTCCTTGGAGGCCATTTGTCTCCAAGATAAGGAAGAATGCACTCCAAAGCTGAGTAGATAAGCTGGGAGAATAAAATGAATGTGGAATTGCTATGTTCGTACTTGGGTGTTCACACACGGAGCAAATACAGGTACCCCCACCTGGGGAATCTCTACAGTGAGTAGGGTGCAGCACCCAGGGCAGTGTCTAAGGTGAACTTGCAAGCTCTTCTTAAGTACTTCAGATATTTACATCTTTACAGCATACAAACAAATGGTATTGGTGTCAGTTGTCTTAGGAAGTCACTGATTTTTAGAAGTATTTTCTGAGCTTGTCGTGGATCTATTTCTCTGGTTTTTAGTGGTAAGCGGGCTGCAGGCTGTGGTTACGTGGGCATGTGTGAGGCGTGATTTTGCATTGACACTACAGATCCAAATTTATTGTGTCATGGTACTCGTATGATTTTTTTTATTATTATTCTTAGGCTTTGGAGAAGTGACAGTACTGCTTCCACAGATACTGTATTTGGAGATGTGACTTAGATCATATCTGAAATGCTTTTGGTAATGTTGGTTTGCATTTCATTAAACATTTTCTCAAAATCTGCAATCCAATTGAGCGTAGTTGGCATTTTGGAGTGCTTGAGGACAAGAACAAAAGCTGTGTCCCTTAGGTGAGGACTGAAATGTTTGCAGAGCTCTGAAGGGGGTCAGCTCTGACCCAACAGCTGGTCATTTCTGTGGGAGAAGCTTCCTTTAGTCAAGTAGTGCTGGCTAGTGATTAGCATGGAAAAGAATAGCAAGTTTCAGGTTTGTAGACTAACAAGGTCAGCCAGGCGGTAACCTTACTAACTGGTGACCTTAGGAGCTCAGTGGCCGCTCCGTCTTTGCTGTTGATGTTCTGAGTGACTTTGCAAATCGGTTTTCCAGGTTTCACAGAGGTATCAAGCCTAACTTGGGAAGCTTCAGACTTTGGAAAGGGAGCACAGAAATACAGTAAAAAGGAATAAAGCTCAAATCTGAGAGTGGAGATTTCTTTCTTTGCTACTGACTTATGCTGAGCAAGGGCAAGAGGCTAAAATCTAGTTTCTCATGTACTCTTAAGTACCTTTCTATGTATCGGTATCTGAGTGTCTTGACTCAAAGCTGTCAGTGCTTTGGGAGCTGTGGTTCTCACCCACACCAGCTGGAGTAACTGCTCCTCTAAACTGAAAATTAGACAAACCTGGCCAAAATTAGATGCTGGGAACCTCTTTAAAAATATAACAAAAGATCTGTGAGGCCTCATCTCCACTTGAACAATATTGCAGTGGTTATCTTTTGGAAAGGTCCTGTTCTTGGGCAATCCCCAGGCATAACCTTGCTTCAAGTCACTAAACCAGTATAAAACCCACTGTGCATGCACGAGACTGTTTCTACCACTGGAAACGGTTCTCTGGTGTTTCTTCCTGGCAGACACATCACCCTCTTTGAAGAGTGTGGAAATTTAATAGCCTCTCTCATTCTTGTTGCAGATTTGCTTGCAGCGCTCTTCTCTGCACGACCCCGCTTACAGTGCAGAACCCCCCTGCTTGTGTGCTGAGCTGCTTTTGGAGGTCCCTTCTCTGACTGTTATTCCCCTTGTTGCCTTGCCTGTTCATAGGGCACTTGTCCACAGTATGCCTGCTCTTTATGTCAATGTATTTTGCTTCTCATGCCTCTATTCTGCCACTTGGATCTGGTGAGACCACACTGTCCCTTGCCTTTTGCTGTGTGGGAGCTGCAGGGGGTGAAGGAGAAGAGGAGAGAAGCTGCTGGGCAGGGATCATGGAGCCAGTGTTGATCTTAAACTGTGGCTGGGAAACAACAGGAGGAGAAAGTTCAGCAGCCAGTTTTGTTGGGAGACAGCAGCTGTGTGTGCTTGGCCTCTGCCATGCAAGCTTTGGATTTCCATGAAGGTCAGGGAGGGCTGCTGCTTGCAACCTTCGGTTGTGCTTTTTGGTCTGGTGTCAGTGGTAGGGTGAATGGCATTAGACATAGTTCTTTCTAATTATGGATGTGTGAGAGATCTGGGAGTATAACTCATAAATGGTAATGAGATGTTTAAGGCATAAATCAACAGCATATCAAGAGGAGAACAAACTTCCCTCAGCTGCACTCCAAATAGTCCGGGTAGTGACTGGACTGTGGCACCCTACCTGCCAGGGCTGTAATTACTTCTTGTCTCATGTCCGCAAGTTTTGGCAATTGTGCAGAAATATCCCATTTCCTGTGGTAAATAAATTGGGATTCGTGTTTTGCCTTGATGTAACTCCTCCTCCTCTAATATGCTGCATTGTCCATTGATTTGCCTAATTATGTGTATAACAACCGCATAAGGCGCGGGGTAGCAGCAGGGGTCCATACTGTGGAGAGGAGGAGGGTGATTGCTCCATCTGTTCCTCTGAGCTGCTGGGAGAAGCATCGGGGAGTGAAGTGGGAAATGGAGGGAAGGAATTACCATTTAGTGCAGGTGCCTCTGGAAGGGGAATCCCACTGCCAGGTGCTGGTAGGCAGCTCTCCTGAGCTCCTTGTGTGCTTAATTACCCTATAGTGAGACTTCCCATCTCAAATTAAAGCAGGCAATTGCAACTGAAGTCTTGAAACAAAATGGGGGGTGTAGCAGCGGTTAATCTATTTCACTATAGAGACCCGCATTTCTCATTCAGCAAGATTCATGCCCCATTCAGCTGAATTTAAAGGCAGTTACCTGGAATTAGATGATTAGTTTAAAGATCTGAATGTAGAAGTGTAAAAGCAGACAAGGTCAAAGCATCTGAGCCTGGGATTCAGTGATGATAGTCTGAAAAGCAAGTGGGATGCTGTGGATTTAGGAAGAAGTTGCTGAGGACTGTGGGGAGTAGTACCAGGCAGCACACAGAGAGGAGCTGTTATTGCTTTTCAGTATTTGCTGTCCTGGACAAGGAGTTTAATGCCTCCACAGCTGCTTTTCCTGTTCATGCTCTCAGGATTGCTGATGGATCAATAGTGGCAATAGGGTAACGTGTTGCTCGCTCTCCTGCTGATTTCTGCTAGGCTGCGAACAACTGGAAGCAGGTAACTCATCAGATCAGTTTGTCTGTTAGTCCGATTGGAAAATACCTGAGGAATTAAAAAAGGCCAGAATGTGCTGTGGGCCGTTATAACAAGTAATGCACAGGGACTGTAACACCCTGGGAATAATGCACTTGGAAGGGGGAAGACTCTTAAGGTTAAAGTTGTGGTGTGCATCCTTCTATGTTTTAAATTGCCTTAGCACTTTTTTGTGCACTTCTGCACCTCGGGAACAGCACTGTGAGGAGCTACACACTGTGTGCATCCCTGCAGGTTTGATTGTGTCCATGTGCTATCTCCTAACTTTGCTATACTTGACAGATTACTCAGGAGTTGCTAGTCCTGTCATCAGTTTAGGAATTAAATTGTCTGGAACAGACGCATAACCAAGCCTGCAACAGAAAGGTGAGATTTTTGGTTCATCCTTCCCATGCTGCTTTACACCTGCCCTGAGCGACTGGTCTGTGTGTGCCTGGTGCCTATAGCTGGGGGTAAAAGAGCGAGCTGAAATTGCTTCTTCCTGAGTCCTGGTGTGAGTTACAACACTTAATGTGCTTTTCTTCCTGACTCTGTGGCCCGTTTGCCCTGCAGACCTGCAAAGCAACGCCGTGCCCGCTGCTTTGGGAAACGGCGGAGGTGCAGGAGCAGAAAGGTTGGCATTCCTGGGAGTTCGCCGTGGCACCACGTGGGAAGGATCACGGCTTCATCTGCAGTGACGCACCAGGCTGTATCAGTCAGAGTTGTGAGGATCATCTACGAGACCTATGAAACTAAATCGAGGTGCCTGGCAGCGCTCCAGTCATTCATCCGTGGTCTGAAGTATTAGGCAAGGATTTGGTGAGGGGCGCCAGCAGAAAGTTCCCTTTTGTCTTCAGATATCCCACAGCAAACTACATCAGTCACGGAGGATCTGTAGGGTCTGTGAGAGTAAGTGGAATAGTACTGTCTAAAAAATTTGGGAAAATCTTTATTCCAAGAAGAGACTGATGCTAACGTGATTATGCTCTCAAATACTGAGGGATTTGAGTTATGAATAATTACAGTGATGTCTTTCCTGAACCTGTTCTATATTGCTGAAACAGGAAGCTTGTGGACCCTTAACGACCTTAATGAAAAGTCCTACATCATGTTGTTCTTACTAACTGTAAAGCTGACTGGATGTCAATGAATATCCAGCGCAGGTGGCAAAGGAAGCCCGTGTGTTCGTGTGCACAAGTGTGTCTGTTAATCGATTTGCTTTTCAAAGTGGCTAAAAACAAAAGTCTGAGGAGTTCCCCCTGTGAGGTGATTTCCCCTGGTGCTCCTCAGTTCGTAGCCTCGGTGCTAACTGCTCCTTGTGCTAATGGTATCCTCTCACCAGAGAAAACATCTACTTCAGATCTGAAGTGGTTGGCAGAAGCTGTAATTGAGGTGTGAAGTGACTTTCCACACAAGAACCTGCCTTCCAGTGTCGGGCTCCTTGCTTGTCTCACCGCAGAATGCTGTTAACAGAGGCTCTTCAGCAATTAGCTGCTTATAAATGGGCTTGGAAGCCTGTGTCTATTCCCACTTTTCTGTTTGGATTGCTAATCCTCCAATTTGCACCTTAAATCTCTTAAAATAAAACAAATGTGGAAATGTTACTGTACCAATTGCAGTAATAAATGTATGAGAACAAAATATGTATATTGTAAATAATTATTTTTGGCCCCAACTTCATTAAAACCAAACTGCAATTAGTTTTTTTTAATACTGATAGTTACTAGGACAGGAATTCTGAGCCTTAGAAATATGATTTAAAATCACTTTTTCTTAACAAATCATCAGCTTTATTAATTTAGTATAGTTTTTACATGGGGAAAAAGAGAAACTAAAGAAAATAGCAATGTGTTAGGTCAGTAGGAGGTATGATTCAAATTAATCTGAGGATGCGGGTGAAGTCCCAGACCAGTCATTTAAAGGAATCTGTTGGATTTTTGGCAAGTCATGGGAAGATGTTTTCACTGATAATGTGATACAGACCCTGACGCACATGTTCGCGTGCCTGGGAATGCAGGAGGCGTTGTGCTGGGAGCACCAAGCTGTGAGTCTGTTGCCTGCTGCCTCGGTTCAGGGATTGACATCTGCCTTCCTTGGGGGCCTCTGACCGAGCCAGGCCCTGCAGAAAGGGCTAGAGTTGCAGGACTGGGTTTTCCTGGCTGCTTTAATACAGCCCCAAGTTCCCTGAAATTGGCCAGTGTTTCCCGCTGGATCCAACACCAGGCACAAAAGAAATCGGGACTGGGGAGGAGGAGGGTGTGGGATGTGGGACAGGTAATTTTGGCTCATTACTCTGCTGCCGGTTTCCTTGAGTGACCATGGGCACCTTCCTTGTGCTCCTGGCACCCCTTAAAATGGAAACAGTAACACTTCCTTGCCATGCAGCAGTGCTCCCCAGTTAAAGGCGTGAAAGAGGTGTGTTCATACTCTTATTTTTGTCTTAAACTTACATTTTACTTATAAATCCCTTATGCTATACCATTGATTGATCTGTAATTTGACTGGATGATATAGTGTAACTAGGGCTGAATGTTGGAGGAAAAGCCGCTGACTACAAGCTGTGGCTGTCGAAGCCCCACTGCGACATCAATAGTGGATGGATGTTTTATAGAGTAGGGAGCATGGGCTGGATGACTGGCAGCGATGCGGGAAGCGTAAGTACCTGTAGACATCCAATGCTGGAAATGTGGTTTGGGCGCTAAACTGACCATTACATTACACAAGCAATTACAAGCTGTGTGGTAAGCAGATGTGAACTCGAGGGAGGTTTTAAGCTGGCGTAATGGACATGTGAGGTAAGGCAGAAGAAGATACACAAAACTCCCCTGGAGAGCATGAGCTGTGCACACCGGAGTCCTGGCTGGATTTGGTCCGTGAGTGTGATGGTGTAATGATGCTGTGGTGAGCTGGATGCTGCCCAGCGCCAGCCGCTTGCCTGCTGCCAGCCCGGACCGCTGCTCTGGAGGCATTGCTGGTGCTGGGTGAGCACCCCAGCTGCAGAGCTGTGTGAGCAGGCATGGCAGCAGGCACGGGGCAGGTTTGCTGCCTGTGATGGGGTCCAGGGGGCTGTGTTTCATACATCCTAAAGATGCAACAACAAGGTGTTATAGCAGTGTGTCTGGAGGCTGGCTGTGTGCTCGGCGCAGGAGATGCTGCAGTCCCATGGGCTGTGCTTGTGCTCTCTGTGGTGTGCCCTGAGCTCCAGGTCTTCAGCTTTGATGAGACTCGTCTGCTGAAGGAGAGCCACCTGTGGGGGCAAGGGCACTGTGCTTAGGTGAGGGACAAGAGAATCCTTTGCTTTTTAACCTCTGCTGTGGCTGCTGCTGCTTTGTCCCCCAAGCTCGACCTCGTGTCCTTACAGCGGCCTGGCATGGCAGATGCAATAGAGCAAGAGGCTGGGAGCTCTGCCAGAGGTGAGACCGCAGCTTTCCTGGCCTCCTCCCTCGCTGTTAAGTTTACATCTTGCTTTGGGGAACATAGACAGGAAAAAATGGACGCATTTCGGCTTAAACTTGAAAATAAGCAAATACCATTGGTTCCAAGGGATGCCAAGGTGCCCAGCAGTGGCCTCTGCCCACTGTGGGAGGGGTGGGAGGTGGAAACCTGGAGATTTCATAGGCAAGGAAGTGTTGAGGCCTGAAAAGCTAGGCAAAACAAACTGAAGAACTTGATGAAAAAACTTTTCCAAGTCACCAGCCTGTATTTTTACTCCACCCTAGTCCAAAACCAGCCCCTGGCAGTTATTTGCTGGCTGAGATTAGTACGTGGGTGTCTTTAATCTCAAATGCTAAACTGGAGAAGCAGTTTCGGTTTGTGCAGACCCACCCGTATTCGTTGTGAGTTCTGATTCTCTTTTTTCCGTTACTTTTTCCCTATTGCTACAATAATTAATTAAGAATGGTTCTGCTGAACCCTGTTGATTCATTTGGCACTTGGAAGCTTAATGAGGTGTAAACCTGCAGACTGTGGCAACGGTATAGCTGACATGGTAATTTATATCAATTGGTGTGATTAGTCCAGGTCCTCAATCACCGCATTGTTTCCCCATGCAATCTGTCATAGCCCTAACGGGGGGACCTCAATGCTGCGTTCCTGTTACATTGGCAGTAATGTTCTTGAGGTGCTGCTAACAAGGAAAGTACAACTCCTGTGATGCTTTGAGAATAGCAACATACAAATTGCTTTTGTAATAACATGTACTTTTCACTCCAGAGATGACTGAGATCCAGGCATCAGCGCTGCCCGCTGTCTAATTTCTGTTTGCAGCTGCAGCAGCTGCAGGTCTGTTCTGTGGGTACCTGCTGGAGGTGTAACTGCCCGCTTCAGTTGGTGTGGCATTTTGGGAGGGTTTTCTTTCGAGACATTGCAAGCACCTGGCCACAGATCCTCGTGGCTTCAGACTGTTAGGAGCCCGCTGTGACAGGGCTGTGAAAATCACTTTGCGGGTTGCCATGTTCACTGTGCCTTGACGGTATTATTCATCGATAACTACTAGTTCTGCAAATTCAGCCCAGAGACGTTGGAGCCACCCTAGATTTTTTTTTTTTTCCTCCCTCGTATCACCCGTAGCAGGTAGAGCACAGCAAGGGCTATGTGACCTCTTTGCAACCACACGCACCCCAGTTATACCATTAGTGATGCTGCTGTGTCCTGTTAACTTCCAGTTGTAACAAATTGCAACTGTTCAGAGTTTTGGAAACAATTTTATTGGTGGGGTATGACAAGGAATAGAAGGAAATGCTCCCTGTTGGCAGCCTAGGCTCAGCAAAGCCGACAAATGAATGGCTGCATCTCTGCTGTTCAAAAATTATCGGTTTATGGGATAAGCATTCTGATAGGCAGTGCAGTTGTGCAGGCTCTGGTTGCAAGTTCTTTGCTTGTCACTCCCGGGTATCCCTGTACACCTGTGTGCCTTGTTTGTGCCCTTTGTTGTGCGAGGAGGGTACTCTGTGGGTCACCAGCGAGCCCATCCCATCGCTGTATCCTGGCTGGGAGCAAGGGCTGGGATGAGCAGCAAAACCCTGAGCGAAAGCTGCTGCTGCAGGCAGAGGAGTGTCGGAGCGTAGCGGGGTGTGCGGTGTGCGAGGAGTTACTGTGCGGCAGCGGCACGACGGCTGAGCGGAGGGCAGTAAATCAGTCCTGGTAATGGGGAGCGTTTTAAATCAGCCTAATTGAGTTTGTGCAATTTGTATGGAGATGGTGCTACTTTTGTTTAATTTTTTTGGCCTGCTCAATGGAAAAACAAACCAACACACTCCCCCTCAAAACCAGAAATACGAGAAATTGTGCTACAGCAAAGTAAACCCACCTTAAAGCATTCCCTTAAAATGGGTCCCTAAACAGGTTAAATGAATACATAAATAAACCTAAAAAGCAGTACAATTAAGGTAAAGATCTTGTTAATGTTCACAGGAAACTTTAAAGTTGATTCTTATGGAAAAGAAAATCTGTCATGAATTCTGCATAATCGACGTTAATGCTTTTAAACTGAGCAGCGAGGCAGGGGCAGATCCATTCCTGTACGGGGACTCTTCCTTACTGCTGCAGTTGTGTGAACGAATTGTAACACCCTTTCCATTTTCAGCACAGAGCCCTTGGAGGAAGTGGGTGTTTGACCTGGAACCACTGAGTGTAGTGTTCACTTTGGGGCCTATGTGTAGAGAAATATAATCTATTTCAATAGTATTTAAGCTAATGAGCTTTTCTAGATGTTTTTGAAGCCCTTTATAGGGGTTCAGTCGTGGGACAACATGCCACTGGGCACAAATGCTCATTTACTCTGCAAAATGTCAGGGAATGGTCCAGCTATTAGTAAAATGCATTTTGTTTGATTTTTTTAGGAACAGATTTCCATAAATTACCAGCCTGAGAAATAAAATCAGCCAGCTATTCAGTGAAACCTTAAATGTTAATTGAGAGTCACGGGAGTGACTTCAGCCAAAGGAGAGGTGTGGGGGGGGGGCGAGCTGTCAGGGGGGCTTTGCTGGGGGGTTGCTCGGGCTGTGTCGTGGTGTGCTGCCCCGGCAGGTCTCCTACAAATATGTTCCCCCCCAGGTCTGTTGTAACTTTTGCTGTGGGGATGCTGGCAAGAAACCTGCCTGTGGCTGGGCAGATGGCCTGCCACCCTGGCCGCTGAGCTGGGAGGGTTAGCTGGCTGCGCTGGGGCTGCTCCTGGGGGCAGCTGGGGCAGCTTGGACAGCCCGGGAGTGAGGAGGTGAGCCCTGGGGAGGAGGAGGAGGAGGATTCAGACACTGCCTGGGGATGAGAAAGGTCAAATGAGTCACTGTGACTCCACCCTGAGTATCTTGGTGCAGGCACTTGAATTGCATCATGTGTAGGCTGGTATCTATAAGCTTAGCGGTCTTCCCTGTAGACCTGGTCGAATTTTGTGTGTCACAATTGTTCCTGGCATGTTCCTTTCTACATAGTTATTTTGCTCAATGTTCAACATACTCATTTTGCCAGCTAACAAAGGTTGCCCTTTGGGGGAAGATGGTTTCTACCGCCGGTGCACCTGTGGCCAGGTTGAGCTGCTCACATTTTCAGCATCCCCAGAACTTTCCAGGACCAGGGAGGGAAAAGTGTACCTGTGAAGTCATTGCATCAGGGAACATGGGAGGGGAACAGGCCCTGCAAGGTCTGTTTTCCTGCCTTCAGGCAGGCTGATCTGTGTCAGAATCATTGCCAGCAGCTGTTTACTTAACCCATTCTTGAGCTCTGCCGACACTGGAGATCTCACAGTGTGTCACTGTCAGCACCATTACAGCTTCAGTCACAGCCTGTGGCATGGATGTATTGTTATACAAGTGCTTCATAACAAGGGCCGTGGGTTTCTCTTCCTCATTATCAGCAGTAGTGATATGCAGCTCCTTTATGCCACAGAATAGCAGTAGCAGAGGGAGGAGGCAAGAGCAGCAATTAAATCCCTGCGAGTCCTCTCTGTGGGCAGGCCCTGAGGCCACTCAGTACTGGAGCGGGACCCTGGATCTGACACCCACCCCACCACACCCCCCCCCCCCTTTCTTCTTCCTTCTGCCACATGAAATGGTTTGGGATTTTGCCATCCATCCTCCTCCCAGGTCTCGGTCCAGGGCAGGAGCAGCAGGCTCTGTGCAGCCGGACTGCTGCTCTGCAGGTAGGGCTGTGGCATCTCTGAATGCCAGCAGCCTGGGTCTGCGCTGAGCAGATGAAAGATTAGAGTGATCAATTTGGTGAGAAGGGAGATTTTTCTCCATCTGTCCACCCTCAAGGCTCTATTTCCTCATAAACCATTCCCTGAGACATCAAGAAAATTGAAGCTGTTCAGAAATGGAAAAGGTAGTTAACCCAAAATGAATGAATATCCGATACACTGGCTGACTCTCCTGAACCAGAAGGGAAGCAGCCAGCTGAACCGATGGCTTTCCTGCAGTGTGCTGATTTTTTTAAAATAGGACAAGCGCCTTTGTAGCCTGTTGTTTTCACCCAGCATTGCCCATCTCTGAACCACACTGCCCAGTGAAGTGCATTGCAAACTCTTTTCCCCCACTGCTCAAAGGTGTCTCTCCCCCAAACTGTGGGAGATGGGGGGGCTGGAATCTCGCTCCCCAAACTCAGCTGCTGGGTTGTTAGTGCTCATTAGGAAAGCCTGGGGCTACTGGGCTGGTCCTGGCCAGCCTCTGTGGCTGCAGTTTTCTCATTTGGAATATGGGCTCCCAGGCCCCAAGGCTTTCTGTTCATTTAGTAATCTAATGTGTAGTGTATTTTGATATTACTTTTTTTAAGGGAATAGCAAAAGATGAAGAGAAGACATTTTAAAGGGTGTATGTTTGTGAAGCTTTCATGTCCCATGCTTCAAATCCTCTTGGCTGCATTAACATTCAGTGCAAACTGAAGCAGGAAGGTTGCTTCTGGAGGACTGGTACAGGTTTCCAGGTGGGACCTCAGGATACAGCAGGGACACCGGCCTTTGTTTCCCTCTGAGCTGGATGAATGGTAGGGATGTAATCCTGTGTCCTTGTCCAAGTGTGCCCACCTTCCTGCCCTGGTTCTTGCAAGGAATTAAACTGTCTTTTCCTCCATCGCTTTTCAGGATTTCTTTTTTCTTACTGCTAGAATGGAGAACATTTTCTACAACCCCATGTAGGCTTCTTGCCAGCCAGATACACACCTCTAACATGCTGATACGTTTGTAGACTTTTCCTAGTGTGGGTTCTCTCAAGCAGTTTTCAAGCCACCTGTCAGTTTGGTTTGGTGGGGTTTTTTTCCATCACCTTTTTGAGCTACTAAAGGCCACTGGGACTTTTTGCACATCTGATGAGCTGCAATTACAGGAGAGGACCTGATGCAGAAGTGCTGTCCCCATTCCGTGGTACTGTCTGCAGAGCGGCTCCTCTGCATGTGCAGGGACCCCCAGAAGCTGCAGTTTCTTCTGCTGCTCCAAGCAGCTGGTGCTCATCATCTCTCATCCTTGTTTGCTGATGGCTTCTTTAAGGCACAAAATCTCAGACCTAATATGACAAAATAGCATGTCCTTAATTTCTGCTTCATTGTTTTTTTGGGGAAGCGGGGAGGGCAAGCAGTTCATCTTTTATAAGGTGCTGTCTGTGACTTGCCTTAGCAGTTTTTAATTCTGTGCTTATTGTTCCCAAGGGGAAATGAGTGGGTCAGAATGTGTGTATCATTGCATGCCTAAGGCACCCAATATTTACAGGGAACAGTGGGGTGGGGGTGCTACGGAGGGTTGAATGGGAAACCCAAGACTATCCACATGGGCCAGTGAGGGAGACAGTGGCCACTTCCCAGATGGGCCAAAAGAAAGGGGTGAGATGTTGGGTTTGGAAAGAACCTGCAAGGAGAATGCTATGGATGGATTATGGATCTGTGGGGAACCTGCTGAAGGAAAAATCTGAGAGTTTTCTGTGGGGGTGTGTGGGTAGCTTTCCTGAGGCCAGGAAACATGAGCTGGAAGATGCTGTAGCTCCCTGGAGAAGCTGGGAGCTACAGGGTGGACCTCAGCCTCCCTCTTAGCCCTGTTCAGCCTACGGATGCTCCAAAGCCCTGAGGAAACAAAGACACTATGTGATTTTATTTTTGCCTGAAGCCATGTTTCTGCCAGGAAAACTTCTCCCACGCATCCTGATCTGACTGTGTGTGGGCAGCCCCCAGCAGCTGGTGCTGTCTCCCACCTAAGTCCAGTAGCGGTGACTGCGGGGGAAGCCAAAGCTGCATTCCAGAATAGTTGGGGTCCTTGTGAGATGGAGACCGGTGACCTCGGTGTGAGGGAATGAAAACCACTTGTCCTACAAAAATACCCCGTGCGTGATCCATAGGTGATGCTGGAGGGTTATGGTGCAAGGGAGCACCTTGCTGTCACCCCAGCCCGTCTGTGCCGCAGGTCAGGGCTCAGCACTTCCCCCAGGCCCATCCCTGTCCCCCTGCCAGCCCCAGCCCGCTGCTCACTCTGGATGCTTCTGCAATGCAAGTGAGGGTATGGAGCAGGATACTATTGTAAGCATGAATGCAGGACCAGTCCTTTTCCTACCAGCTGTCAAAAAGTATTATTTAATCTCAAATAACTCTCAGTAGTGCTCTTTTTTTTTTTTTTTTTTGTTGCTGTTGTTTCCTCTAGTTTGTTTTAAGAAGGCTGCTGAGTGTGAGAAAGCAGGAAGTGGTGTCAATAACACAGTGGAGTGGGTTTTTTCTTTTCACAGACACCCTTTGAACTCCCTTTACTCTGCCTCCCCTCCAGTTACATTTACACACCCTATAAATAACCATCTAGTGCTTTGAAATGCTTTTATTAAAGCTAAAAGATTTTTTTCCCCAAATCCAGTGTTTTCTACATTATCTGTAGGCAGCATTCAGAATAATTATTATGAATGGCTTTAGGTTTTAACCCATTTGACTGCGTATGCTAAATGAGAGGGAAGGCCAGGCGTAAGCGGCAGCTTGCGAAGGCGATGGTGCATGTGATGGGACCCCCCAGCCCTGGCTCTACCGGAGCTCCTGGCCGGCACAAATGTGTCCCCTCTGCGCCCTGGGAGGGGACCTGGGGCCAGTGTCCTCACACCTGGGGTGAGCTCTGCACAATCTGGCATTCTGGGATGGCCATTTCTCTCACTTAGTTGTTACTTTCAGGTTGACCTTAGTGCCTCCATGGGTGCTCCTGCTCTACACTGATGTAAGTCAGAAAATGATCAAGTCTTTTATGATGACTGAGCTGCAGACGGTGCTGTGCGCGCCTGTTTTCCCACGTGGGGAGCACTGCAGACCCTGCAGTTGACTTTGGGATGCCCCTGCTCCATGTCACCTGCCTTCCTCCTGCTGTCTGCAGTGCTGCAGATGGATGACAGAACCGGCCTTAGAGCTTTTATTGACCTGCATTTCTCCCTTTTTCCTTTTTTTTTTTTTTTTTTGTATTAGTCATCACTAAGGCTGTGGCTTAAAGCGCTTGATGTAAGTTTTGCTCTGTCTCCTGGAGTCTAGTCACTGGAGAACCACCCAGTCCTGTTAGTGCAGCTCTTAATGACAGCAGATGAAGCTTTCTGCAAACTTAATGAACCATGAGGTAAGACCACTCCTACCAGCCTTGCAGCCTGCAAAAGTGTTTATCTCTGCCTCTTGGTATCTCACTGAATGAGGAAAATCTTGCTCACCATCATCAATCTTCAACTTTCTGTACCAAGCGGTCAAGGTGACCCCCCCCCCGCTCACCCGGGGGAGGGACGGGGCTGTGGGGTGGCTCTGCAGGGCCGCAGCCACCTGCCTTCATCAGGCGGGGTCACCCAGAGATGACGGTGCCACCCAGAGATGAAGTGCATCTGCTTTCATACTGGGATACCAGATACTCCACTGCAGTGTTTAACACACCTGACTTTTAGTGAAAGATTAAGGTTTGGGGGGGGACAAATTCCTTATCAAGTACCTGAGGCTGTTGTCGCCTCCATTGACTCGTCACCAGTTTAAGCCTGGCCAGGCAGGCAGTCACGTTTTCTGGAGCAAAACAAGTCTTTGACCTACAGTTTAAAAAAATACAGTACAAACAGCTGATTTATTTTGAACAGAAGAAAGAAAAGATATCAGCAAGCGTCGCCTGTAGGTTGTCACACGCTTTTGCCAGTGAAACCAAATTATGAAAGACCATATTTTTGGGTGTGGGGTGTGGAATTTATAAGATGTAACTAGCTTGCAATAGTTAACTTATTAAATCTAAGCAGAAACGAGGGATGTCATGTCGCCTGCCTGAGGTGGGGTGGATGTGCCCAGTGCTGGCCGAAGCTCTGCCACCCGCCGTGGATGTCCGTCAGCGTTTCAGAGCGGGTTAGCTGCCTCCTGCCGGCCTCCAGTCTTACCCTGTCATTGAAGACCAGGGAGGTGGCTTATGAGTGACTGAGAGGAGCAAAGAAGTTATCACCTCTCTCCTGCACTCAACTAATTGATTGTATGAGCGTTAATAGCCCATAGCAAATAGATGTGGTGCTTAGGGACATGCTTTAGTGGTCGAGTTGGCAGCATTAGGTTTATGGTTGGACCAGGATCTGAAGGGTCTTTTCCAGCCTAAATGATTCTATGGTTCTATGCGAGAGCTCTGCTAAACAGTCTTCTGCAGGGATTTACTGGAGGCGTTTCCTTTGGAGTCTGTGGATACAGAGTGCTATTTATAAAGAAGTTTCTTTGCGTTACTTCTAACAATAACCACTGTTTCTCAACTGCTTCCCCCCCCAATCTATTAATTTCTGACTTATCGGTGGCTCCAGTTCCTTGGCTGTGAAACTCCTAATTTACGATGTTGACCTGAAAGTGGGAGACAGATGAATTTGAAAGTCAGGAGATGGCAAAAAGCCCACATTATTTTGAAATAATTGAAATCCTTCTATTTGCGAGCCTTTTTTTTTCCTTGCTTTGTTAATATCTACAGACGTAGAGTTAAAAAAAGACAGCTCCTTAATAAGTTGTGTGAGACTAGAAAGGTAAGAAATCTTTATCATAGTTTTAAATAGAATAAAATGTCCTAGTGGCAGTAGTGGATTAGATGTTCTTTAATGCATTTACACATATTCCTTTGCAATTGGTTTAACTGTTTTGAGGTGGACACTTTTGGTAAGGTGAATGAAAACAAACAAAAAAGACTCTTGGGAAAATGTTATTATTGACTAAGAATAAACCCGCTAGTCCTGAAATATTTATAAACACATTGTTGGTATTATAGACAGGGTGTTTTGAAGGAACTGAAGGAAGAAGGAATTTTTTGACCAGCGTGCTGTTAGCCTGGCAGGTCATTTTCTATTCTATATGTAGCTTTTGCAGGAGAGTGCGAGCAATGAAGGGCATTAGCTAAATAAGAGATGATTTAGTGGTGATGGCACTGTTGGTCTGTGTATCCCACAGCTGCTAAATTTCAATATAAATTCCATAATTCTGGATGCAGAAAGAAGTCAACATGCACAAGAGACTGTTTCTGAATATATGTTTCCCCCTCTTTCCAATAAAAGGCACAAATAATAGCTTATTTTTCAAAGTGCAATGCACTTTACATTGCAAATAGTTACATTAAATTTACATTTCATGGGTGAGTGGCTGTAGCTGCCGTTTGCCACATCCTCGCTGGTGACACTCCAGCAGTTGTACATGATCTACTGCTTGCTGGGCTGTGTGTGCCCGGATTGTCCGGGATCAGAGGTGGCTGAGGGCAGAACGCTGTTGAGCTCCGCGAGTATCTTCCACAACCTCGCCTTCAAAGTCAAAAGGTGAAGGAGTGAAAGAGTGGAAGACCACGTGCTGGGAGAAGGCTTTTTGCTGCTGGGTAGTGCTTGCTGGGCAAAGCCAAGGGTGTGCTGGTACTGGAGGGCTGGGATTCCTGTGCCCTGGAGGCAGGGGGTGGCGAGACCCCTCCTTTGGCTCAGCGGTGCCAGGCAAGCAGCGCGCTTCTGCTCTGCAGCCCAAAGCCTGCAGCTGCTTGGTGCTGTCCCTGCAAAGGTCGATGCGCTCACCATCCCGTTTTCTCCAGCGGTAATGGATGCAGCGCAGACGCAGTGTTGACAGCTATGCCTGCTGTGGAGAGCTCATTTGCTGCTGCTCCTCTTTGGGACCTGCAGAACGGCTGCTGTTACCCCGATAGTGGCCGCATGCCCTCCTGCCATGGAGGTTTTGTTGTTTTTTTTGGTTTGGTTTGTGTTGGTAGAGACAATTGTAACATGCTGCTTCGGGGAGCTCACAGGTTGCAGCCATCCTGGCAGTTACAGGCTGCACCATTTCCCTGCCTAACTGGAAGCAGTCGCCCTCCCCTCCCTGTCCCTGCAGGTGTTTGCTGCTGTGCCTCAGGCCCCCCAACAAGAGCTGGGTGATCCCTGGGGCTGATGGGTTGTAGGAACAAGTGTGCAACCCCCTGCTCATGGCTGTGTCCCTCTGCAAAGTCCCTCTGGTAGCAGCACACCGCAGGTGGGCCATCAGGCAGGAGCCCAGTGTTCCTTCGCTGCCTCCCACTGCCATAAAAAAGTGTAGGGATTTCTTTCTCCCCCCCCCCCCCCCCCTTTCTTTGCTTATCTGCAACAGCCTCAATGACTTTTCTGGTCAGTCCCTATCATGAACTTTCCACTCAGCACATTGTTTTGTTTCTAGTCTCAAGGTTCATTGTTTGTCATTTATCTGTGTTGGCTTTGGCACCTGCTAGCCCAGGGTAGGCGCCCGAGTTACTCATTACCTGGCAGGGATTATTCCTCATTAGTTGCTGTGCTGGCATTTGCCATCCTGGAAGCCTTGAGATCCTGCCTGGTGCGTGAGGCCAGGCCGAGTCACAGCTGGGTTTGCATCCAGGCAAAATTAGAGGCGACCTGAGAAGCAGCGCTGGGGTCTGGTCCCATCTCCCAAGGGAGCAGCAGGGCAGAGGTGCCAGCACGGGGAGCCCTGCTGGGGACGTGCCTGTTCCGCAGCCTGGCCTAGACATGGGACAAGCATTTTTTTCCCTGTGGGATTTATCTTACCATGGATTTTGCCCAGCAGTGCCCACACTCGCAGAATAAAAACCCATGTGGGTCTGCCAGCCTGTGGGACAGCTGGGGCTGCTGGTGTGCAGACAGAGCTGCAGCCCTGCTCGCCCCTGCCTGTTGGGATTTGCTCTTCTACACTTACTTGCAGGCTTCTTGGAGACAGCTCCTGTTTTATGGCGCTTTTTTTTTTCTGCATACTGTGCTGCCGTGATGCAGTGGCACTGTGCCACCGAGCCACGCACCGTGCCACTGAGCTGTGCCGCAGGGCAGGGCCAGCTCCTGCTCACAGCATCAGAATTTCCAGAACAGTCCCTCTATGAAAAAAATTCTCTAGCAGCTCCTTAATAAACTAGTTCAATGTATAAAGTATTTAACTGTTGTGTAATTTCCTGGTAAGCCAGCAGGTCCCCTAATAAATGCAGGAGCGTTGTGCTGGCTCCCTGCCAGCACTCAGGCGTCCTCGGCCAGTTGCCACCTGCCAGCCTGTGAAGCCCTACGTCGTCACCCCCCCTCCCCCTCCCCACTTGAGACCCCTGTGGTGCCACAGCTGGGTCGGGTGTTCCCTGGGAGCCCCCAGAGCCCAAGTTGAGACTCATCCCCCCATGCTCAGCAGGGAGGTGGCAAGGGCTGGACGGTGTCACCAGGCCACTGTGTCCCCATGGCTTTTGTGACAGAACCAGTTTTTCTCCTCTGTGTTTGCACACACAGGGAGCCCTGTCCCCAGGGGTTGGAGGGTTTCTGGCGTCTGCAGCAAAGCCATAGGAAATATTGAGGGGTTTGGGGGGCTGCTTGATTTTAGCTGCTTCTCACCTTTCCGGGCAGGGAGGAAGGCATGGAAAAGTGATTCATCACACCCTAGAGAACCGAGCCAACGCTGCTGGGGCGCCAGCTGAGCCTCGGGCAGTGAGTTACACCTCCTCATGCTCTAAACCAAGATCATGATGTTGGGGGCCTGACTCAGATACCTCAACTTTAGGGTCTGATCCTCTGGCCTGATGGCTCACCGCAAAGGCTCATCCTTGCTTTCTGCTTATTCGTTCCCCACCATAACCCCCTCAGCTGGTGCATTCCCCATGAATCTCCCTGGGGACACAGCACCGTGCTGAAGGCACTGCAGCCCCGACCGATGCTGCTGGGGTGCTGCAGCCGCCCATCCATCCCACACGTGACCTGCTGCCGCCAATGTGCTGGCCAGCTGATGGAGGCACGCCGACCATACCGTGTTTGAACTGGGAGGGAGGTGGGACTGGGATGCAGCTTCAAAGGCTCTGAACCCGTTGCCAAGAAGTTCAAAGTGGCAGCGCAAGGCTGAAGCGATCCACATTTGGGTTTTATTTCAAGTCTCATTGGAGTCTCGATACCTTATTTTCTGAGCTGTCAGGATGTTGTTACGGGATTTGGGAGGCTCTCTTGGCTTGCCTGGCTGCTTGGCTTTGAAATAGGTTTGCTGCAGACCTGCCCCGGCCAGCAAACACAACGGGCCACCGGCCAACGCCGCTCACGTGCTCTGCTGAATTGTAGCTGTATGGCACAACTTGCGGCCATGATGCAGTTTAGGATTTTATTCACTCTTGTATACAAGATCCGTATGTACCTGGTTGCTTGGTATGGGTTTTTTTACTTTCCAGGCAAATTGTAAATCAATTTCTTTGCCTCGCTTGTCCTGTGGCCATTTGCTACAACCAACTTCTATGGCTGGCGGTTTTGTTTGGACACACCATCTTGTGAAGAAATCAATTGTGGTTTTGTTTGAAATAGTGCAGAAGGCAACTAGTTATCCATACTTCCTTATTTTTGGTTAAGTGGCCATCACCTCCTAATTATAGTTTGTCTTTTTTTTTAACTACCGTACTCAATTTACAGCTTAATTACCCTTACCTTGTTTGTTTAATGAAGCTTATATAACGATTCCTGTGATCTTCATGAAACATTACACTGAGATTTTATTTTTCATTTTATAAACTGTGATTTTATATTAATGTTTTATAACCTCTGGTTTCTAATCATAAAGTCATAAGGAGTTTAATTGATTTGAAACTAGCCATGCCCTGAAGTGTGTATATGTCAGATTGATTCAAATTGATCCAATGTGTTTAAATAAAGCTCGTGCCAAAAGCACGTAGCACCTTATGCTACCAGATATTTGCCCAAAGCCCTCTGGTAACCTAATTATACTGCCATCTCAGTATAATAAATTATTGACTAGGACATGTTTTTATGTGTGCTTGGTGTAGTTTGAGAAGCCAGATAAACCCCCCAATGCCGCAAGACAGCGCAGGCACATCGTGTTGGAGGCAATGGGTACACATCCATCGGGTGCTGTTACCATCCAGAGCGCTGCGGAGAGCTGTGGCTCTGGTCCTTGCTCACTTTCCAAGCGTCTGGTCGCATCCTTGTGTCTTCTCACAGTTCAGGTTTGTTTTGGCACTCTTAAGAAGCCACTTTTGCCATTTAAAGAAAGGAATGGGGAGGTTGGAGAAGAGAATACACCGTTGTGGAGCAAAGCCAACACAGCAATGGCACCTGATTTCAAACTTAACAATCAGCCTGGAAATCTACGTCTGATTTGCCTGGTACGACCTCTGTGCATGGACCAGCAAAATTTGTTGTGATTTGACGGACCCAGTTGGTGTGGGATTGCAAACTTCCAGGGCTATCATGAGGCTGCAGTCCCCAGCAAGCTATAACCGGCGCTGCCTCCCACAGGATGCTAAATTTGGGATCTCTGGCTGAGGGATGCAGCAACTCTTCCTGCTGTTGGAAACATCCAAGAAATACCAAAAATCATTGCTGGATCAACCCTCCTGGTGAAAACCCTGCTGCCCGGTATGAAGCAAAAAGGTAAGGTCGCCTGCAGCCACGGGAAACGGCTTTTAGAAAGTAAGATGCAGTCCGTGCAGCCCAAGATGCAATCAGCAAAATCAGATAACTCGTTTACCTGAACCTGCTGGAGCAGTGCTTGGGTCGTATCCCCTGGGGGTGTCTCTCGGGGGTGGGGGGGGCCATCCCTCCCTTGGAGTCGTTTACATGCCTAAAAGAGCCTGATGGGCTGATTTACATGAGTACAAATCTGTGAAGTAGAATGAAGACCCTTTAATCTAGAAAGATGGCAACAGGTTTTTGTCTTTAATTAGACCTCAATGTTACTATTGGATTTTTCTTTGTTCTGTAGTTGGGTTAGATTTTAATAAAATAATAATAAAATAGTACGTTTAGTTGGACTAGATTTTAATAAAATACTAAATTTATTATTTTAATAATATAGTAGGGACAGATAAGCTGCTGAATGGGCTAAAACATGGCAAAGTTGATTACGGTGTCTAGTACCGTGCCAGCTAGAAGTAACGAAGTTGTTACATTTAGCAGGTTGATCCTTAGAGGCCCATCCTGATCCTTTTTCTCCTGGCACCGCCGGCTGGGTGCCCCTGTCCCGCTGGAGCAAACAGTCAGGATCCGTGCTGCACTGATGGGAGTGTGACCGTGGTGATCTGCAGCGCGTTTGCCATGCGTGGCTTAGACATGAGGTCTTAACCTCCCCGGGCAGCCCACGGAACTCCTGACTGAGGAAAATACTTACCTGTTCTTGCGGTGGAAGAAATAAAAACCTCAGGTTTTTGTTTTTAACCATCTTAGATTATTTTATTATACATTTATGCAAAAAAAATCGAAATGGGTTGAGCTGTGATATGTTAATGCAAAGATGCATGAATAAATAAAAAAACAATAGGTGAAGGCTGAGCCCCAGTAAATATTCCCTGAGACAGCCCCCTCCCCCCAACCTTCAGAGCACAAAGAGCTGACTTATCTCCTTCGTCATCGCAGGGCTGAGAGGTTGTGCCCGTGGAACTGTTTGTGCCTGAGGTCAAGAGCCTGAGCTCGGCTGCTGCTGCCCTGAATCACATAGAAAAGCATCCTTGGAGTGGTGGGCCCCGTGACTTGCCTGAGTCAGCAGAGCAGGGGCAGGAGGCACGTGTGTAGTAAAATGCAACAAAGCTGCTACCAGTTCAGCACCTGATTTCCGAGTTTCAGGATAAATTTGCCGTGCCTCTTCATGTTTGGTTTTGAATGGTCTCTTCTCTGTAAATGCCACTAGTTAACTACGGAGGTCTCTTCCACACAGACAGGACTTGTAAATTCAATGAAATCGGAAACTGCACCTGGTGAGCGAGCTCAGAAAACCGATGTTCCATGTTTGTTTTCTTTTATTTCAGTTTTTGGTCCCTTGGGAGCACAGGAGTAGGGAGGGCTTGGTGCACGCAGCCTGTGCGCCGGAGGTGCTGCAGCAGCGCCCGCGGCTTTGGGCTGCAGCAGCAGCACTGGTGAGCTCCGCAGCCACAGCCAGCACCTTCGCCGCTGCAGCTGTACCCCTGAACTCCACAAGACCGAATGTAATTCTCATGTGGAACAGCACAAATTCCATCTGTTTTCCATAAGCAAATCCCGACCAGTGATCTATGGGGGGTCTGAAACAGCATCCTCTGTCCGGGGAGAAACCTTTGCCATTGATCTCCAGGGGAGCTACAGTCAGCTCAGGGCAAGGAGCTGGCACTTTGCTGCTATTTGGAAAGTGCTTTGAGATCCTCAGGTGTCAGGAGCCTCGACTGTGACAGTGCCGGCATGCGGCAGGGACCAGCCAGCCGTTCCTTTGCGCTGGGTGAGGATGGACATCAGTTAGCAAACAGGGATGGCCTTACCAGAGTGGTTTGTTTCTCTGCAATGATTCAACCTGGTGCCACGTATCTGGAAAGAAGACACAGATGAATATATTTTATTTAAATTTTCATGCTTGGTTTTGTGAACATGTGGAGAGCCGGAGGAAATTGCTTTGCTCTCGGCTCTGCTGAAGGTGTTTAAGACAATAGTAAGAAAAGATGCAGAAGTGCTACGGATATTTTTTTTTCATTCCACTGGATTTTGTCCTGCTTGGGAACATCACTGTTAAAAGTGTCTGCTACTTTTCTAACAGGAGAGATCCACATAAATCCTGGCTTAGATCATCATCTCTCTGCAGGCCAAACAGAGACATCGTGCATTGATTCCAGGAGAGGATTCCCCACGGAGCACTCGTGCTTGTGCTACCCATGTCGAGGTAGCCCTCTGTGTTCATTGTGTAAATCACACATCTCTGCACTGACTCGCTGGTAAAATACTGGAGCTCTAGAAATAATGTGCATTGCTCTCATGAGAATATTTTTTATCAATTGGCCCATAAAGGTTCACCAAGGAATTATGCGAATACCAATATATCTCTAACATCCTCCCAGTGATGATAGCATTTATTTGGTATAGATGAAATTGAATTTTAATTTGTTCTCTTTCACACACGCAGTTTTATTTTCTGGGTGTATATATGGTGCTTACATAAAACAATGAGTCTTCTGGGATTTTGGTTATATGCATCACTACTTTTCATGACGTGGTGGCATTGGCTGACAGCAAATATTGCAGGCCCTGTGCTATATATCTATGGCCAGCCAGCTCCATTTGCAGTTTCTTGAATCTAGCATGCCTTGTAATCATTGCTGAATCAGTTGGAAGGGACAGATTTCCCTGGGTGGCTGTGACAGCCCTGAGTCCCCTTAGTACTGTCCACTGCCCATGCTCTGGACATACGAGCGCTGCAGGCAGCAGCTGTCTCTCTCTTTATGCACAACACAAGATTTGCACCAACTTCTGGCACCTGAGGACATTTCTGTGCTGCCTCCACGGCCGTGCTGGTCCCCACGTGCTGGCTGTGAGGTCACCCACGCAGAGCCTGGGCTGCTCCGCCGGCAGCCTGGCCGGCCCGCTGGCGTGCTGCACCACACAGGCTGTGCTGCCGGCCCCGCGGCTACGCCAACGCACTTTGGGCCACAGCAAACCCGCTTTGCAATAGCAACAGGGCAGACCTGAGCTTCGGCCCAGCTGGTTTTCTGCATCCCACGGAGGGTCTGGGGCTGTCGGAGGTCCTGTCGTGGAGCCAGCTGTTTCCAGGGGTTGAAGGCACAAAGGGATGGTGACACCCCTGAAGCTGGTGAGGGATGTCAGCAGAAAAAAGGGGGATTGCCCAGCCGGTGTCTGGTCCCCGGCCACCTCTCAGACTTCAGCCTTGGGATCCAGCCTAAAAACCAACCGATCCAAATGCTGATTTTGCTGCTGGCCAGCTGGGTGTGTATTCAAGCCACAGTCTCCATAGGCTACCTGGAACAGGGCATTTATAGCGGGCCTGTTCATTAAGCACTCCCTTCTTTCCACGCTGCGGGGAGAGCATGAGGACTATGGACTAAGCCCCAGCCACGCTCCCTCATCCTGGCTCTTGCAGCTAAATTGTGTAACGATTGGAAGGGGCCAAGCAGAGGTTAGGCGTAATGGCAGCGCGAGGACAGGATGATTTATCCCAAGTCACTGCTGGGCAGGGGGATATCTTTATCTCCGCCGAGCCCCACAGCTGGCTGATAGAGCACAGCTTTCTCCCTTGATAAGCATGTGGGCAGCATATATAATTCTTGCAGAGGTTTCCTGCTAACCTAAACACAGATTCTGCAAACTTTATGTGCTCAGAAGATAAAAGGTAATGAGACTCCATACATTTCCTGGCCGAGCCCCTTTACCAACCTTTCAATTGCTTCCAAAATGCCCTCTCGTAACCTCTCCATTAGAAATAGATTGGAGGTCTTAATTCTCCTCTTATCACAGACAGCACCCAGGGGAAAGAGTCATGTCCTTCCCCTCCTGCTCTCCAGGAGGGATTTGCTTCCCGGCCAGGCTGTAACCCAGCCCAGGTCCTCTGCTTTGGGCTGTGATGCACGCAGATGGGGAGGTGGCAGGGATTTGTGGCAGTTCATATATCTGCGCTGATGGAGAAGAATTAAAGAAACGGGAGTGCACTGAAAGCAGACGATTGTATTCCTGAGGTCAGGCTATTACATTTCATTTGTCATTTAAAAATAATATGTCTGCTGCCCTTTGAAACCTGCTGAAATCCAGCCTGGCTGGTGCTCTCCTTAATTCGCAGAAAAGAGCAATTTGTGTTCTTCATTAAACAAAGATGCCATCAGCTTTTGGTTTTGTGGTTCAAAGTTGTTCAAATCTATTTTAAACTTCCTGATTGTTCTAAACCGTAGCCGGTGCTTGGCATGCCCACCTTCATTGATCCCTGGCTCTCTGGGCAAGCCAGTGAACAGAAACACATCGCTTTAGCCTGGTCTGGTGCCGACTCAGAAATCCAGGGCCAGTTCCCAGCTCTGAAGCAGCGATTCTGTTTCTAGCACTGAATTCTGTAATTCCCGTTCTCTCTGTTTCTGTAGGTAAAGAAGCTGAGCGGAGGTGGAGAAGCTGGTACCCACCCTTTGTGCCTTGTAGTGTTTCTGGAGCAGCCTGGGCCAGGTCTGTGTGTGCTGGGTCCGGCCCTGGGGACCTCTCTGGTCGCTCTCCTGCCGCAGATGCTCAGAGTACTCACGCTATGCTCTGCACTGGGGTCAGCTGGCAATACCTGTTGCTGGTGTAGGCTGCGATGTGTTTCATATAAACCTGACATATAAACCTGTCAGGTGTCTAGTGATGCTGGCTGAGGTGTGCACCCTGTTTTTCAGGACTTTTAGGATGGGCAGGCGGGCGGCAGTGAGGTGTGTACTGCCCGGCTGGGGGGACGTGGGGAACCTTTCCAGCCTGCTCTCTGCCACCTGCCGGGCTGGGGCAGTCCCGTGGACGGGCACGAAATGAGGCACCTGAAGATTTGGATGGATTTATCAGGCTGTGCTGCTTAGATGGCTCAAGAGTATCTGCCCAAGGCCAGTCTGAGCCTTGCTGGGTTTTGCTTACTCTGGAGGCTGGCAAATAGGAGCTGCTCCTCCCAAGGCATTGCAATGCAGTGAGCCAAGTGCCAGAGTATCACCAAATGAGTATTGATTTTCTAGCAGGGCGTCTGAGCTGTAGGCAGGAGAACTGCTCTTTAGCCTAGCTGCATGTTGTGAAGAAGAGAAAATTAGCAAAGTGTCATTTAAAGGCACCAGCGTGCCTTGCTAACCCCGCACGTGCTGGGTACCAAAGAGATGGTTACTTCCACAGGCAGCAGCAGGCATCCGTGTTGTTTCTCAAAAATGTCGATAGAACACTTTGAGGGCTGTGCAAGCAAAGGAGGCAACAGGGCTTGCTTTTTTAGGGGTCTGTGCCCATGGGTGATGGCACAGAGATGGCTGGGGAGCTCCGCAGGTGCCCAAGGCAGGTGTGTTGCAGCAAGGGGCTCGTGTCGTGCCCAAGAGCTGCAGCACTCGCCCATGCCTGTGGGTTTTTGGTCACTGTTGCTGCTCAGAGGCTCTGTGCAGCAAGTTGCACTTTTCAAGGTGCAGGCCAGAGTTGCATAACTGCTGCCGCTAAATGACAGCGCCTGTTGCTATAACTACAGTGCTCAGAAATTCAGCCCGCGCTTCCGCACGCGCATCTTGCAGGCAGCGCTCCCAGCATGGCACGGCACAGAAGGGTTTGTTTGGTTTAATATTTATGATATCAATTAGGGTGAAATTGTATTTTGAAACCAATTCTGCTGGGTTTGTATTGGTGTTTCAGAGACCTCAGGAGGAGAGTGGATCTCCAGCAGTGGGGCTGCCAGACAGCAGAGCGGGGAGGGTGTCCCACAGCCACCATGCTGGCACCCCTGGCCCTGGCGCAGTGCGTCCCTGAGCCACAGGGCTGGCCTCCAGCTACGGGCAGGTTCCCCAGGGCCATCACCAAGAGGGATGTATGACTGGGCAGGCGATGCTTCTCCAGCACCTGGAGAGCCATCTGTATTGCAACGAGTGTTGCCTCAGTTTCCCCTTCAGTTTCCCGACAAGCTCACACTTGCCCATGGTACTAATACAGCTCCTCTCCCTGTCTGTTAGGAAGACAAGGCCAGAGCAGACCTGGCCTCAGCGGACAGTCCTGTCCCCACCCCTGCCTCCCCCTGCCTCTGAGCCCAGCCTGAACACGCCGGGAGCCCCTGCCCATCCCTGCCTCGGCTGCTGCTGCTCAGGCCCCTCAGCGATCCGGTCAGGCTCCCGCCCGTGCTGCTGCCGCGGGCAGGAGGGTTCTCCCCGACAGCGATGCTCCCAGCAATGCCCGGTCATGATGCTCTGGCACAGGCCCAAGCTGACAACTTCTGCGTACCCTGCTCTGCTCCCTCCATCCCCACCATAGTCCAAGGGACTTTTTCCAGCAGAAGGAGCCCTGCAGCAGAAGGAAGAAGTTCTGCCTTGGCAAGTGCTCCATCAAGAGTGATGGACAAAAGCCGCCACTTCTTCCCACTCATTCTTTAAGCCACAGCAATCTGGGGCAGGAGGAGGGAGGCAGCAGGCAAAGTTTGATCCGGCAAAGTTTGAAGCCGGTAAACTTGATGATCTCAAAGGTCTTTTCCAACCTAAATGATTCTATAAAGTCTCTCTGAGGGCTGCTGCACCCTGAAGTTTGTCTGTTGCTCTGCTGCGTCTGTCCCAGAGGGGTCGGTCAGCTTCGAGAGGGATCAGAGGGCATGAAACCCTCTGCAAACTGTGGCCGGGCCAGGGCAGAGCGGCTCTGAGCAGGTCTGAGCTGCTCAGCACCAGCTCCTCCTCTGCTCCAGCAGGCCTGAAGTGGCCACTCCGCTGGGCTGCTGGTTTGCAGCTGCTCTTTGTTTGGGAGACTGAAGGTTTCCTGGGCTAAATAAAGCCTCCAAATTGACTGGCTGGGTAGCTGGAGGAGATGTGCATCCTCTCTCTGCCTTGCAGTGAAGATCTGAAGCGGTTAATGACTCTGCTTGGCTAATTTAGCCCCTGCTCAATTCTGAATAATTACAAGTCCTTTTAGCTTTGTTCTTGCATAACCCTTTAAGTGTTTCCTTTGGAAAAGGCTTTGCTCATGCTAAACACAGAGCCTGTGAGCTTCTCGGAGCCTTTCCAGGATAGCATCAAATGCAGGCTGCCAATTAGCCAGGCTGCAACACGTGCGGGAGGGCTGCGGAGCCTGGTGCGGGAGCGGCCAGGGCAGGGAAGGTGCTGATGGCAGCCAGCAACTTGATTTTCCTCCTCTCCTTTGCAAGGAGGGAGGGAGGAGGAGGAAAGCACGGCCGTGTTGGACAACATCTTTCATCCGCACCTTGAACTGCGTAATAAAACCGTACTGAGGGATTCATTTTTGGTGCCGTGGGGCGCTGCTCGCAGGGGAGCTGTGGGACATAAATTCCTCCGTCAGGTCGGGCTTTGCTGCTGGGCACGGGGTGAGCGTGGCCACCGCTCCGGTCCTGCTCCCACATCTGCAGGGTGACCTTGTGCAGGAGGAGGCTGTATGTCATGGGACTGGGCTGCGGAGTCACCTGTGCCTGCCAGGACGCGCTGTCTGAGAGGTTTTTTTATCCTGTAGCTGGGCTTGTGTAGGGCTGCTCTGGCATGCCAAGGTAGGCATTGCAGGTGTACACCCGTGCATGCGGCACTGTTTGAGGAACTGGAGGTCATTTAGATGATTTTATAGCTGCAGTGCCCTGGAGGTGGCCACAGGAAAGGGTCTGCCTGGGGGATGCCCCCATGGGGAGCAGCCTTGGCCAGGGCTGCCTCTCCCCCTGGTACCCACAGCGGTGTCAGGGCCACCCGTGCCCGCATCTGTCCTACTTTGGCAGGCTGGGCAGCCACAAGCCGGGCACAGAGCTGGCAGTCCCCTCCCGCTGGGACCAGGCACTGCAGGGCTGGGAGCCATCGCGCAGCCTGGGAAGCAAATGGGCAGTTGATGGTGTTAAAACAAAGACAACGCGTGTGGGGTTGGGCAAAGGTGGTTTATGGCAACAAGCAGCTACCAGAGTTATGAAATGGGTCTGGCCATGGTTTGGTGTAATATGCTGCAACGGAATATGCGTGAGGGAAAGCTTGGCAGGGTTATCCAGGGATCAGCAACCCACTCAAAATTTATTAACAGCAAAGATTCAGTATTTATGTCTTAATTGTCTGCTAGACACAATGTCCTGGACAACAAATGGCTTATTTTCTCTCCTCAGCTCTGAAACACAAATGGTGATCTCTTCCCTACTTTAAGAATGGATATAGAACTGTCAGAAACTGCTGGGGTGTTTCGAAATGCCAGTGTCCAGGCTGGTAAGATGGGGAAGGACCTGAGCGTGTTTTCAGCATCACGACTTCTCCTGCAGCACCACTGAATAGCTGGCATCGCACAGCGCTCCGCAGCAGTGGGGAGGTGTGTGCAAGTGTGGCTGTGACACAGAGATGTGTTTATGAATGTAAAATAGTTATTTAGCAAACCGCCAGAACTGGAGGCTAACTGATGTTAAATGGAGCAGCTGTTGGCTTCTATTTTCCTCCAGCAGCTTATCAGAGATCATCTCTTCAATCAAAGGCACTTAAAAAATCTTTGACAATCAATTCATATTCTACTCTGTGCCAGGGAGAGAAGAAATACTAATAAAAGACCTCCCATGATTGCCTCTGTAATTTCCTTTGTACAAGATAAGTTTAGGTCCCAGTTCGTAAAGTACAACACGTAGGACATTAAGTTGTTGTTTTATTCAGAAAAATGCTGCCAGCCCCTAAAGAATTCAATTTTGTGATTCATTAAACCTTTATTCCACGTCTCTATATCACACTCTTTGAATACATAATCCCAGACAGACTTGATTGGTAAAAAGATAATCCTATTTTTAGCTTGGAAAAACATCTATACAACAGCAAGGAAAACTTTCACAGCAGAGCAAAAGATATGAGATCCTGCGAGTTTAGGGTAACAACAAAACGCTCATTAAAACTGCTGGCTTTAGAGAAGCTAACTGGAGCCAGGGAAAAGACCGTACATAAATACATGAATGGCACTTTGTTGTGTCATTAGCCCTTGTTATTCATGTCCTTGAAGTGTCTCCTGCAGAAAAAATAGCGCACCTTGGGATCCCACCGAGATGAGGGAGACTTGTGCTGCCAATGCCCCAGCTAGGAGGATGGCTGGAATGTCCGACTGGGCTGCAGGAGGAGAGGTGATGGTCTGCGGCTTGCCTGCGGGTGGGAGGCAGCCTTTCTGCCCAGAGAAATGTAGGGAGGACATCCCGAGGGGTTTCAAGGTTAAGATGTGACTCTGCACTGCCATGGCTTGTTTTCCCCTTTGCGCCACAGCAAAACAGGTTTGCAGCCTTCCTGCTGCTCAGATCTGAGCTTTTCTCTTGAAGAATGAACTGGGGTCTGTAGTTTTATTGCCTTGTCATCTTGGTTAAGGTCTTGACAAGAAGGCTGGTCTGTAGCTGACTGCCCCGGAGAGCTGGCAGCGGGCTGCTCAGGATGCTTTGGAAAGCAACTCCTCTCCGCTGGTGACACAAGCCTGTTATGAAAATGCAGATTCACCAGAGAGCAGGTATCAGGTCAGAGATATTCTCCCTGTCCAGGTGTTTGTGCTTAGGATGCAGTCATTTGGATGAGCTAGCTTGGATTTCACTCTTTCTCTTAATTGTAAATAATGGGAAAGCAGATGTTTAGGGCCATATTCAGCAAGGCACTTATGTATCTAACTACCGCTGCAGGGTTTGCAAGCCCCAAATGCACATCTTCAATTCCCTTCCTCCAAAATCTCTTCAAGGAGGTGTTTTGGGTTGTTGGTTTTGTTTTTTTTTTTCCACATGATGCTCTTTTATCAATTAGAGATCAAATGGACGAGTAGGGAGCCAAGTGCTGGCAAAACTGCACCTGCAACTCCTCTGGCTGCTGCCAGCCGCTGCCCCGGCTGCCCCGGCCCCAGCGCCTGGAACCTCCCTGGCTCCTTGGGGCAGGTTTGTGCTTTTACTTCGCAATTTGAATTTTTAGACTGGGTGGTGTTGGGCACATGGGTAGAAGCTCCAGGAGCCCCCAGCCTGGGAACTACCGAGCTTGTTGGCAGTTTTTCAGATTAAATGTGAGCAGCTTAAATAAGACCCATGGTAGCTCAACAGCTGGGACAGCATGGCCACAGCCATCGTCTCTGCTTGGTCCCTTCCCAGGTGCCAAGAGGGGCTGGATGGGTAATAAGGGAGTTGCTACCGCATCCCCAGTGCTGCAGTGCTTTACACTGCAGGGGTGCTGGGGTCGAGGGGTGCCAAGGTGCCTAGCTCTCCCACCCTGGCCAAGACCCTCCATAAATCCCCAGCATCCCTGCGCATCCATTTCTGCCTCGCTTTCTGCCAGCCCTGCTGGGAACGGAGCTGTTTGTGTCTCCTGATTGATGGTGAGCATAAAACCTTCCTGCTGAGACGAGCGTGGTTTATTGCTCTGTAATTCATCCCCTGGGGGAGGCAGCTGCCCTGTGCCCTGACCGTGATACCCAGCTGCGGTGATAGATGGCTTGAAGGCCACTGTGTGCCCTGCAGTCCCCAGCCGTGTCCCACAGTGGGACGGGGCTGGCGGCAGCGGGAGAAACCCCCAGGACTGCAGAAGGGTTCAGTTCAGGCTGCTCAGTGTGGTGCTCTGCCATGCACAGTGCCAGGGTGTGTGTGTGTGTGTATACATATGTATCTCTCTCTGTCATGCATCTGAAGACCCTCTCCCCAGCATTCTGCTCAAGGTGCAAGAAGCAGCAGCCTGTGGGCATCTGCAGTTGTCTCAGGGCAACAGGTAGCAGAGCCAGCCGCCGTGCAGCGAGTGCTGCATCGCTCGCCTCCCGCCTGACCTTTATCTGCCTGAGGAAGGAGAGCTATAACTCACTGGCAGCATTGCCACCACTGACTTAATTGGTCTCATCTCACGAGCGAAGATAAAGGTCGCTTCATAGCTGAGTTCAGCCAATATGTTCTCCATATGGACAAGAAATGTTGCTTTTGTGTTAACCATGTGCTGAAGCAGGGCTTTTTTTTTTTTTTCCATGGGGTTTTAAACTTCAATGTAGCTAAGCACCAGTCATTAAAAAATAGCTCCAGCTATGAGAAGAAGTTATGGTATTTATAGGCAGTTAAAAGAAATCGCTGCTTCCCATTTAATGCTCGAGTTCAGCAAATCACTTAAGTGCATGGTTAAATTGCAGCCTGTGATGAATCCTCTCCACGTTCGGCAAAGTGCCGCAGCATGTGCACACCTTCCCTTGCTATCGCAGGGACTTAAACATGCTCTTAAGAAGAGAAAAGCAATATTTATGGGCTTTACTGAGGGCTGGGCTGAATTGAGGGTATTTTATTAGCAGAAAACGTAGAGATATTACATCAAAGCAAATGTTATTTATGAAGAGCTACGTTCTTTTTCTGATGACAAGACAATTGTGGGAAGTGATCAAAGAAGGTTTGGAAGCTAAGGCGAAGGCGTTACTTGCGCGGCACATGGCAGAGGACGTCCTGGCTGCTCCAGCTTATCTGCTCACTGCTGCTCACAAGCTAATATTGACATGGGCTCCCAAACACCATGCTTAAGGGCACTGCTTGTTTAAGTAGTGGTATTTAACATAACAAATGTGGTAATCATTGTATCAACACTCATGGCTGGGAAACCTTGCATATCTGAGGAGGGTTTTGCCCCTTGGAACTGGCTGTAGGGAGGGCCACTGGTCTTGGCATGGAGATGCTTTGCCACAGGTGAAGCGGGTGGCAGGGACAGGGGGAGCATCCCCTCCTGACCCTGCTCTTGCAGAGCAAGGAAAGGGTGGGGATGAAGGTGCCCAGCAAATCTCCATCCTCCACCATGCTTCTTCAGCGAGCCCTGGCTGAGCAGCCACAGAGGCATCGAGGGGGACATGGGGTTTGGGAGCTGGTGGCTGACTCTGGCCTGATGCCAGGCACCGGCAGCACCCTGCCCACGTAAGGGCCATCTCTCCTCTGAGCTGGCCCCAGTGGGAGGGGACTTGGGGGTCCCCGTGATGCTCATGCCCAGTGCAAGCAGCTGTGGGTCATTGCCCCAAATCCTGCTGCCTCTGGGCAAAGATGAAGCCTGGATTAAAAAGCTGAAGTCTGAATTGAAAAGCCAGACCTGGAGCAAGGGGGCAGGGACAGAGTGAGGCATGGAGGTGGCGTGGGGAGATGGGGTCCCTGGAGCCCAACCTGGCAGGGACATTGCCTGGGGAGCTCCCGCCACACGGGACAAGCCCCCAGGCCCAGGTAAGGGACTCATTTACCTCCGAGGAGGAGGATGGGGAATGCTGGCTAAGTATTCTCTAAACACTGCACATCAATAGTGCTTGCGCTTCTAATTATCGGTCAGAGTGCCAGGGCTTGGTGGGACAGCAGGCGGGAAGGGGTGGGAGATGGCGAGGAGGGAAGCCAGCGTGTCCCTGCGCTGAGGAGCTCCCATTCAGCACTGCTGCATGTATGACCAGGGATGGCAAAGCACAGTGCTGAAGGCTGAGTGCTGCAAGCCCACCCTGTCTGACTTTGTCAATCCTTTGCAGCAGGGATGAGAAGAAAAGGAGCGTTTCCTCGGCAAGGTAACTCCTGGCGAGTGCCGGCTTTCATCAAAACCTATATGCCTGAATAATCTCAGCTGATTTTTTTTCACTCCTCTCTCAGGACCGAGGTGTGAAGGATCAAATTCCTCTCCCTCCTTCCTGGAACCACAGCTTATCCAAGGAAATCTCATTGTTATCCAAAGAAATCCTGTTGTTCTCTACAGAAGAGGAGTCCACGGAAACTTGGCACCAAGGCCCAGAGCCAGTGTCCATCGCTGCCAGCGCGGGGAGGTGACAGCACGGCAGCTGCCTGGCACACGCTGCCCTCCTGCCAGGGCTGGCAGCCTGCGGGGACAGCTACCGGCACCAGCCTGGGATTCACCGAGGTTGAGGTGAAATTTGATTGTTTCCTTTGCAGATGGTGGCAAGGTGGTGACCCAAAGGCTCGGGAACATCTCCGGTTCCTGAATTTGCTTCCCTTTGAATGCTCAATGCCAAAAAAAAAAACCCTAAACAAAAAAAAAAAACAAACCCAAAACGATTAGCAGCAAGTTCCCAAGACGTTTTGGTTTCACGAGGCTGGTGTCACTGCTGTCTGAGAGCTCGCAGGCATTTGTGTTGGAGGTGATGAGGGCAGCCCTGTCCCAAAACAGATGGGTGCTTGGGCAGACCCGCTTTGGGCTGCCTGGGAGGGGACGTCTGCATCCAGGACCGTTCCTCCTTCAGACATCTGTTAAGGCTTTGAGCCCTCGAAATCTATTATTAAAAACTCTCTTTGACTTCAGCAGGAGCAGGATTTCATCTTTAGTCTGGGTTTTGAGCAGAGAAGGGATTTCAGCTTGGGGAAGCTGGGCTGGATTAGTCTTTTGTGTATGGACTTCAAACATCTTTCACATTCGCTTTAGCTTTACCTGTGTTGAACCAGGAAATAAATAATGTATATGGGAAGTAGGATAATGCATTGTGGCACCAAAACCCTGGAGATGGCTGAATAATAAATAAAAGCCTCTCTCCTTTTATCAGTGGCTTATGTCCTCGCTGGCTGAGTATCAAGCCGGGAAGCCAGAAGAACAGCGTAGTGGTGAAGGGTGAGGAGAAGGAAAGGCAGCCGGAGCACAATGGCTCTGCGGGAAAGCCCCTGGGACCTCCCAAGAGCAGCAGCAGCAGGCTGCCAGCAGCACTACTGGTGCGGATCTGGCCTTTGGGAGCCACAGTAAGCAGCCACCCTCTCCCCCAAGCCCTCCTGCCCAGCACTGCTTTGGAGTGCGCCCACAGAGAGCGGTGCCTTCCCTGCATGGTGTTTTTCTATAAGGGCTGCTCATCATTTTATGTGGCCATACCACTGGCAGGCTCAGTGCACACTTTGTTTCTGGTGAGGACGGGGCTTTGTCCTACAGAGCAGTGCCCCCTTTGCAAAGGGCTGTGACCTGTTTACAGGCAAGTGCTGAGACAGGATTTGTGGAGTTTTGCCCATTGCCTGGCCAGGGGGTCCCACTGAGCCATGCCAGGGACACAACAGCACCTCTAAAATTTAGAGGGGAAATCAGTTCAGAGTGACCAAGTTAAAGTATTAAATCCTGACTTCCCTCAAGCTTGGAGTCATGAATTGCAGGAAATGTTGGGAGGGCCATGGGGAAGGGGAGGGTGGAGTGGAAGGGAGGTCTGAGCCTGGGCTGAACCCCAGGAGGAGAACGTGTGTGTAAAGACCCCCAGACCAAGACTCGTTTCCACAAACGCAGGAGCCAGCCTGCAGCCCCGGCCGGTGGCCGTGGGAGCTGTGCCTGCATCCCAGCAGCCGCTCAGCCCCGTCAGACAGAGCTTTGCTTTGGAGCTGAACTGAAGTGCTGGCAGCTACAGGCACAGATTGCTTCTCTCTCTGCCCACCTGCCTCCAAACCCCGTAGCTGCATTGTTCATCCGTAGGTTGTGGCAAATAAATGTTTTCTACTTCATGTTTGTCTCCTCTGGGGAGTGATCTTGTGGGGGTGGCAGGTTTCTGGGTCCTCTTGCCCCCACATGTGCTTCTAGAGGGTTTGGCCCCAGACACCTGAGAGATGGAGCAAACGGGGCTCACCCCACAGCTCTCCTCGGGCAGGGAGGCACAGGGGGATGCTGAACCACCTTCCTAAGGAGAGAAACACGTGGAGGAGTTTGTCTCTGTGAGACCTGCTGAAACCCAAATAATTTCTGCAAGTCTCTGCAGCCACTGGAGTTAATCGATGCAGTTTGTTTGCCTTTGGGGCAGAGGGTATCGATCCCTTTTGCCTCCTTCTCTCCGTGTGTGATGCCAGGTGTCTGAAACGTGTCCAAGTTGTGCCGGTGCCAGGCCAAGTGGCAGCTGAATTATCACCTGGATCACCCAGTTGCTGTTGGAAATGCACAATAAGCTCCCAGCTAAGAAACAGAGAAAAAAAAAAAGAAAGCCACACAACCCCGCCGCAGCAGCTGCTCAGCAGCCCAGGCAGGAAAGCCCTCTCCATGCACAGCAGCTGGCAAAAAGCATAGCAGGAAGAATGCCCCAACCCGTGTGCTGCCGACTGCTCAGACGTGCTGTCCCCCTTCATTTGCACAGGAACCCCCCCCTCCCACGAGGGCTGTTTGCAGGCTCCATGTGGGTGCTGCACCCACGGGAGGTGGCCGTGGCTCCCAGCTGCTGGGATGGGAGCGCTGCCATTGGGGTGGCTTTCCCAGCTCGATGGGTGGTGGTGGCCATGGCATGGCTCTCCTCCTCCCAGCAGCTTCTCGTCGTTAAACAGCTAAATGCAATTCCCCTTCCAGCCTGGCTCTGCAACAGGTACCAGCTGTAATGAGGGATAACTGGAGCGTGGTGGCTGGCGAGCTGACCGTGCCTCCCAGTTCAGCCAGCTCCCAGCATGGCAGCTTCCCCAGCAAGGCTTGCGCAGGGACTGGCTTCGCCACTGGCTGGCAAAGGGGTCCGTGACCCATCTTATATAATTATTGTCACCAGTGGACTTCCACCCTGTTCAGCCAGAGAGGGGAACAGGGTGAGGCCATGGGTGCTGGCTCCATTTGTGTGGATGCCCTAGTGCCTATCTGATCTGCGTGGCCGGCTGTGTGTGTATATCTATATATCTCTCTATATGTGTGTACTGCACACCGCGTGTGCCTGCTGAGGGCACAGAGCTGCAGCAGCCTCCCCTCTCGCAGGCTGTCGGATCCAGCATGATCGATACTCCTCTAACAGGTTAGGACTGTACCAAGGAGCTTAAAAACATACAGTGGGTGCTAGAAATAGTGATAGTGAGCTAAGAATTGGGATTCTAAAATAATAATGATTTGCTGCTTCATTTCTTCTGCATGGTGGTCATTGAGGCTATGCACGGACCAGGCTTTCTGGGGCAATTTGGAGAAGCAAGAGGACTCTATACATGACAGTGACAGTCACACAACTGCCAGAGATGGAGATTTTGTACAAGTTGATTATCATTAATTTCCCAATCAGCTAATGAGATAGAGTGTTGCTAGTGCCCTAGAGTGGTGGTCACTGATGCCAGCCAAGCCTGGGTGACCAGAAGGGCTCAGCCCACATAACTACATCTGGAGTTTTCCTCCTGTGTGAGTGCAGGGATGATTTGGCAGCATGCCAAAGCACCCAGCCTTTGGATGCTGTGCACCTCTCAAAACTGGCTAAGGCACTGGCAAAGTGCTTGGAAACCCATCCCCTGAAAAGACCGGATTCAAGGGGAGTTGCTTGTACACCTCCAGGAGCAGAAGTGAGCACTGAAGTAGCAAAGCGTGTTATTCTAGCACAGCCGAAGCTGTCAGGAGTGCCCCTGCTAAGGCTGGAGAGGCAGGTTTAATGCCTCTTTTGATACACAGCAGAAGCATTCATAGAAAGCAAGGAACATTTATCAAACACCTGAAGCACACACCCCTGTGCGGATGATGGGAGCCAGCTGCAAATGTTTATACTTGTGCCCTCGCTGGGGGAGCAGAGAGGGGTTTTCTCTGCTGCAAGGAAGTGCTGTGTAAGCTTCAAGTAAGTGTGTTTGGACTGGGGTGTGTTGGTGCTGGGCTCTGGCCTGTGTCACTAGGGCTGCGCGGTGTGATGGGGCATTACAGGGAGTCAGTGCTGGACCATGAATAAACGGCCAAAGGAAGCTCAGCACAGACTGGTTCCTGAGCCCCAGTGGGCAGAGCAGCTCCCCGCAGGCATTACACCAGGCCAGCTCCATCAGTCTGGGTAGCAAGGGAAATCCCCAACCAAGAATGAATTTTCTCTGTTACAGCTGGGCTGCTTGGACACACTGCTGTACGCAACGCTTACATGCCTTGATCGCTGCTTTTCGTTTTCTTAAGGGAAATAGCACAGAAAGCCCTCCTCCTCCTGTGCCATGTGTCACTAGGGAGCTTACAATTTCCCCGTGCACCTGGGAACATCTCTTAGCGGTGCCAGGCACCTCACCCCCCAGCGTGGCCCTTGGGTACCCGTGCTGCGGCAGACGGGAGATGCACAGCCCTTGGGAGAAGCACAGCCCTTGGGAGCAGCTTCTCGCAGATGTAGTGATCCCAGCCTGATCTGTGCTGCCAGCTGCACTGTCTCCCCAGGTGCCTTCACTGCAAAAGGGCACAGGGGGACGAGTGCCACAGGACAAGCAGCACCCACAAGCACTGGGGCTGGTCGCCGCATTTGTCTTCTTCCTGCTTTGTCAGGCATCAAGTTCCACAGCCAGTCTCTAGGTGCGATTTAAAATCCTGTGCACACGTTATTGCCATTCACCAAAAGGTATCTTGACAGGGTTCTGTGATACACTAATTAGAAACAGTCACTTAAAATCCACATCTGAAATGTGTTGTGGAATTGAGGTTCAAGGAGTGCAAGTTTGCTACAGACACTGGATTCCTAAAAGAACAATTTCCCCCACCTAAATAATGATGTTTTCCATCATGTTACATCCATTAGCTATAGCTTGGCAGTTGCATCCATCATAATATAGTATTTCAGGGAAATAAATGAGTGTATTTTTCTCTGTGAGAACCAAAGCAAAAATATCTTGCTGCTGAAATATTAAGCAGGTTTATACAGCTAGACTATGTGCAGATTATTGCTCTAATATGTTGATTCAGCCATTAACATACAACATAGACTAGTTTGCTTTCTTATAATCCTGTAACTTCAGAACTAACATTTTCATAGTTACTACTTCTTAAGTTTCCTTTTAAACTCTGCAATTAGCCTTCCGGCAATGTTATTAAACAATATCATGACTCCACCAGAACCAGCCTGCCTGTATTTATAGCTGTTCCCAGTAGCCAAGGCACTTTTTACTCTCCTTGTCTTGGGAGGGTGTCTGCTTTCCCTTTGCTTTTTAAAAGCTTTTTAATTGAATTTCCTAAGTTCTTCCCCTCCATCCATATGTGCCAGCAGGTCCCTGATTTTCTATTTCCAGAACAGGTATTGGGGTAGTGCATTTCAGAAAGAAGGGTGACACAGCTCCAGACACAGATGCTTTCCCTGGTGTCCATGTGCCAATAATGGGAAGACCATTGACACTCCCGTTGTACTCCATCAGCGGCAATTCTGCTTTGTGTCGGAGCGGGATGCGCTGCTCCGGTGGGATGAGCCAAAGAGAAGGAGCAGAGGACTGTTTCGCTGTGCCCTGTGCAGCACCCCTCACATGTGCTCCCCGAGCATCCCCGGGTGCTTATCCTCTCTCTGTTTTCCGCCTGTAAACTGGAAATGAATGCAGTTCATCGTCCATCTCGTGAGGATTAACAAGTAGCTTGCAGTGCTCGCAGCACACAGAACGCCAGGTGAAGGCTGCATCTTGCCAGTCTGAGGGGCCTCACCCAGTGCCTTCTGAGGTCACTGGGACTTGAAGAGGATCTACGACCCCCTGGAAGGAGGAGATGGCCCATCTGGGGTTGATTTAAAACTGGCCCACGCTGCAGTTTAACTGCATCCATGAGGCTGCTGATGCGAAACTGCTCCTCTCCTGGGAGGAGGAAGAGAGGAAACAGCAGCTGCCAGACGCTCCCTGCATCCCCGCAGGCGCTGCCCGGCCCCTCTGAGCCCCCTGGCCCTTCACGAAACGGCACATCATCTGCTGGGCTGAGACCGAATTGTAGACTATGGACCATACTGAATGGCAATGAGCAACCAAATACACCACTTCTTCCTTGCCCTGGCCACAGTAGTTGCCGGCTGGGAATCCCTTCCTTGATCAGTAGTGGGGAAAAAATACACTGGGGATTGTAGCAGGGTGTCACTCTGCCTGGCTCTGGGACTGACACCCAGGCGGTGTTGTATGGAAATGGGTGTCCTGGGGGATGGAGAACCCTGGGCTGATTGATGAACATCACACAAACAGCAGAGTGTTTGGAAAATGTGTCAGTTACAGATTTTCAGTGATGTAATCACAGGGTATTTAAAAAGCTTGATTCTCAACAAGCTTAATCAAAGGGAAGTTCCTGAACCTCAGCTACAAAGTAAGACCCCATGCTGTAACAACACGAGTGATAATCTCAGAGGCTTTAATAGACTACAAGAGCAAAAAGTACTCCTGGGACAGTGACCATAGACATCGCACAGAGCAAGTGAGCGGCAGAGAGAAGCAGGCTCTGGAATCAGCACCTTCCTCTCGCACACTAGGTGCTGATACAGGAGATGGGAAACACCAACAGGATCTTCTGCTTCCAGCAGTGCTGCACCCGTTGATTTCCAAAGCAATAAAACTGGCCTTTAGTCAACCACTGCAAAGTTGCATACAGCGTATTTGATGGATTACACCTATCAAAACTTTTAGCGAGAGGAACAGGTACAATTAACAGGCTGCGTACAGGATCTTCTCTGCAATTTTTTCCTTGACATCAGTAATTACCTGCACTAAACATGCTGCTGCTGCACGTGGGCTTGTCAGTCAAGAGGCAGCTCAGACCCAGAACATCATAAATCCACTGTCATAAACTTTGCTGCCAGATTGAGGGAGAATCACTGTCAGAAGGGTATGTATTATCCGCAGGGCTTCGCATCCTTCCCTGTGCCCTTGCAGCTGAGGATGGGAAAGGAAATTACCACGGAGCCGTGCCACATGCATGGCTGAAAATGCCAGTACCTCCAGCTCTTCAGAAGAGCCATCCCACAATTACCTTATGCAAGCCTGGCAGTTCCCTCCGCTGGAGAGATACAAGATTATTAAGCAAATATGATTAATGAATAAAAGAACCTCTGGCATGCTGGAACGAGGCTCCAAGGCCCGTCGGGCTCCAGGAGGATTCGTCAGCTTGTGCTTTGGGAGCTGTGTCAGGTTTCTGCAGTAATATGATTAACACGCTGTGTAATGGGCTAAATCCATCCCAAGTGTCCCTCCAGTTAAGCCTCTGTGTGGACACCTGGGATGAATTTGGCCCTTTTACAGTGGATGCACTTGACAGCCATACCGCTAAGCTGGAAGAAAGGAAGGCACTGAGTTACTGCTACAGCTGGGGAGGGGGTGGCAAAAAGGATGGAGAGGAGGGATGGATCTAGGACGGATGCAGACCAGCCTCCTGAAGCGTGGGGAGAGCTGCAGGGTCAGAGCAGATGCGTGCTGAGCCTGTGTGCCTGCTCTCCCTGTGGCCAGCTGCCACACCATGGCAGCTCCCAGCCAAAGCTGTGGGATTTGGCCACGTGCTCATCTGCTGTATGGTGCTGCTGTCCGCAGCTCCAGAAAACACCGAGCTGCCAGACCTCACCGGCTGGAGGAACGGGAAGGATGGGGAGTACTGCCTTCCTTATCTGCGGGGCCAGATTGCGAGCAGCTGCGGGCAGATAAAGAGCGATGGAGATCTGCTGGAGGAAGTCGTTTGCTTCCCCTGCAAAGCAAACCCTCACTCCCTTTTCCCAGCGTACTCTGGCAGTGGCTGGGCTGCCTTCTGGGCAGGGAATCTTCTCTGCCGCAGGGTTAAAAACAAGAGAATGGATGATGTAAGAGCAGGAACTTGAGTGACAAATTTCAGGGTTGGTTTTTTTTTTTATTATTATTATTATTATTATTATTATTATTATTATTATTATTATTATTATTATTATTATTATTACAGACTTCTGCTTTATCTCACCCTGTTGGGGCTGCTGCTTTTCCTACCTCCCCCAGCCTGGGATGGGTTCCCCCCTCCAAAAAGCAGCATGGCAGGGAGGAGCCCAGCACAAGCTGTACCATGGCACTCAGGCTTGGCTGTGGATTTTGCTCTGGTATTGCAGCGCTCTTTCATAGATATGCTCTATCTTGCTGTAGTGTCCTGTAAAGCATTAATTGCAATATGAGATTTCTTACCCATTCCAATACACCTTCCATTTCAGGTAAGTTCTGTGGTTTTGTGCTGTTTCAATAATTCCCAGCAAGTACCTTTATTTTCCAGCTTTGGATATTTTCATGCGTGTGTTTGTTGTGGTCCCTTACAGTTTTCTTTAGTCTCATAATTACTAGATGATTGTAAGGAATTGAGTCATTTAAAGGAACTGCCTAGAAAGGGACTAATCGCAAGCAGACCTTGTTAAAATCCCGTTGCCACACCAATTCCCCACACTTACAGAACCTGACCAGAGTGTGAAAATTGATATTTATGCTGAGGAGTGTCAATGCACTGCCTGTGTGCTGTTCCCTGATTTACTGTCCTCTGGGGTTTGAACTCTGGGGCTGCAGTGAGATGCGCTGCTTGATTTCCAAGCCCTGAAAATGAAATAACTGCCCACCTGGGCCCTTCGGCACTGAATGTGATCAGCACATTAAGGCCGCTAGATTCTGCGGATGTTCAGCCTTTAGCTTTTAAGCTAAGTCGCCTGCTTTCTTGCAGTCTGATTCCTGCAAACTTGTTGAACCAGATGCAAACAGTAGCAGAGCAGCCAGATTTTGTGATAGGGATTAAAAGTCTGCTGCTGGGCATGATTTAAATTTATTCCTCTCAGCCTGTGGTCTCCCTCTGTCCTACTGGCTAATGGGGGACAGCTTCAGCGCACTGGTGACAGGTTTCCAAGGAGGCCAAAATCATTGGGGGAAGTTTTTCCAAAGGCGAGGCTACTCTCAGGGTTGTTGGGGACTGGTCTTCCCCTCCCCAGGCAGCACGTCCTGTGGCTGGTCAAAGAGAGCTCCCTCCTTGAGGCCTTGGATGTGTTTCAGAGTTTGTTGAAAGTGATAAAAATCTCTCTTAGTTACCAGTATTATGACACAACAAAATAGAAGTTTTTGTGATATTCTCTACAGTGGAAAAACTCTGTGAAAAAAGTGTCTGTTGGCTTTGAAAGTCACTTGCTCCAATACTCTTAACAGATGGATGGCTGCTTGCAGCGGTGTGCCTGGTCTGCGCTTGCAACCCTTTAGCTCCCATGGAGACATAAATGTTTTGTTAGGAAAGAGCAAGTTCTGCCTGAGATCGTGGCTGAAGCCTCTGGGGCATGGGGGGTGCAGGCAGGAAAGTGGGAGCCTGATACCCCACAGCTGGCAGGGCACAGCCTGCCCTGGTACCTGAGGCACTAGCGTGACATTTACACTCCGCAGCTCTTCCACAGGATGCTGCTAAGGCCTGGGTGGAGCATTTTGCTGAAAAGGATGCCAAGGCACACTCACTGGAGCAGGGGCAATGAGTGCTAAGAATTTTAATAATTTGGGTTTGACCAATAAGGAGACTGTTAACGTAGTCTCTGCAACTAGGAAAGACAGGTTTATTTCTGTACCTCCCAGGAGACAGGCTGAAGCTATTATAAAGTTATTAAGCTATTATTATACACAGGTATTAAGGCTGAACAAAGAAGTCGAGTGTTATGAGGGCGTATGAAAGAGAAACCTCAGAGGTGCACAGGAGAAGTTAGGGGAAGTGATGGTGAGGCCTCCGTAGCAGCAAGGGGCTGGTTTAGCTGTGGGACAACCAAAGCTAGAGAAGATAAACCATAAAACACCTTTTGAGCTCTTGACAAGGTGTGTAAAATATTTTCTTCTGCCATATGGCTGATTTGTGAGGAGTCCTATAGCAAGGTGAACAAAAGACACCAGTGGTGGACCCGGCAGTCCTGGGTTTAATGGTTGGACTTGATGATCTTGAAAGTCTTTCCCAACCTAAATGATTCTGTAAGTCTATGATTCTGAGCAAGCCCTGTGCTGAGGACATCCTACTCACCACCTCCGAAACTCAGGGAAGAGCCTGTCTGGGACTGCACTTGTTACGGGCCTCTGCAAAAATTGTGTTATAGTCTGCAGAGCTTGTGTGTTCAGTGTGAGTGAGCATGCAAAGCCTGTACGGTCCAAATTCAACCGTCTGTCTGGAGGAGGGAAGATTGGCGAGAAGGGAGGATGCTAGGTGGAGCTGGCACATGGAAAGGATGCCTCAAACCCCAGTGTAGGTAGCATCCTGGATCTGCTTAGAGCTTAGAAGCGCTAAACACAGTGGGATACAGCAGCTGGATCTTTTTCTGGCAATCTGAGCATCCACAACAGGGAGCAGAGCCAGGACTGTGACACACGAGTGCAAAACGTTAGTCAGAAAGGACAAATGGAATGTGAAAAACCACCAGAAACTGCCAAAGTGGGTCAAATTCCTTGATGCATCTAACAATAGATGTAGGATGGGAAAGACAGTGTCGATCTGGTTGCGCACCCCCTGCACCTCCTGAAATCTGGGCTCCACTGTGAGCCTGACTTTGTCGCGGTGAAATTCAAAGCAGGTGGCTGAAATTGTGGAAGCCAGAGGCTCCGGCTGTGCCTCCTCCACCCGGGCCTGCCTGGCATAATATTAGCTTCACGCCTGAGTGAGGAGGACTTAGCTTATTAAACTTGCAAACCTGCCTTGCGCTAGCCCTTGGGTATTTAGGACTGCTGGGTCTCTGGGGCAGAATGCTCTAATGCTACTTTTACGCCACGTCTACCGCAACGAGGACTTCTTAATTGGCTTGTGGTTCCCACCAGCACTGCAAGCAAAGAACAGGCGATGGAGAAAAATCTGCTGGTATCACAGCTACCATTCGGTGTTGGTGCGTTGTTAGTTCACACATCCTCTCTCTCACCGAAGATAATCAAATTGGGTAGCCGAAAAGGTCTGCGGGGAAGATGCACAGCAAAATCCAAGCACAAGAAATGGGAGGATACGGGCAGTCCTTGCCTGCAGGGCATTCCCCTGCCCAGTCTGGTTTCTTCCTCTCCACTGAGTCCTGAGTTTTCTGTAGCGTGGAGGGAACTTGCAGTGAAATTTTCCCTTTTTTTCCTTTTCTCTATTTTTTTTTTAAAAAAGCTCCCCTTCCCCCCCCCCTCCCCTCCCTGCTTTAATCACTTTAAAACAAGCCCTGGAGGAGTGAGACTAGGGTAAATAAATGTGGGAACCAGGGGAGTTCTTGAACTGTTAAAGAAATCAATATAAATCACAGAGTAACCTTGCCCTGATATCTTCCTTATCACCTCTGAAGCTCTACCTGCCTTTGTCTAACAACAATCTCAGTTAATTAGATAATTAATCTAATTATCTAATTAGGTGGAATTGCTAATAGCTATTCCACCTAATTAGGCCAGTGGCTGTATCTCTGCAGCGGCGGGTTCTCTCTTTCTGGCTAACCCTCCACCTTCTGCCATGCCTGAAACCAGGCTCTGACACAATTCATGGCTCTTTGTTTGCTTTAACCAAAACCACCTGGAAATGGTTTTACATTTTTACTGAGGCTTTCCCTGAATGAAAGCAAGGTGGCCAACTGGAAAGTAGAAAAGGAAGCTCTCAGCAGAAGATTAAATTTTTAGCAGTGAATGCAGGAAGCCCTTTATTTTTTTAATTCATTCTCCTGGTGTAAGATTAATTTTAGCTCTGAACACAGCAACCTGTTATGAATTGATCCTGGGGAAACATGTTGCTCCGAGGCTGGGGAAACAATATAAGTAGCTTTCTTTCCCCCCCTTATTTGGACAAGTTTAGCTAACTCATGGCTGCAGTCCCAAACGTGGTCTCTTCCCCTGCAGAAACACATCGTCTTCTTTCATTGCAGCTTTCCCAATCCATCCTTGTGCGATGGCATGAGGGAGCTGGCCAGAATTAAAACCAGCCTTAGGCTGTCGGTTCCCCTGGCAGCAGAGTCCCACTGCTCGTCTCTGCAGGGATGCTGTAGCTGGCAGCACAACGACACTAGTTTTGAACTGGTGACGGCAGCACTGCTGTCCCCTCCAGAGCTGCAGATGCCTTTGGGGCTGCAAAGCTACCATACGGCACTTGCGGGGTTTTTTTCCCCTTAATGCCTAAATTGGATTGAAGGGCATTTTTGTACGTTCCAAAACAAATTGGCAGCTGTCTGCAAAACAGGCAGCCAGACTTGGCCCTGAGGAAAGATAGGTGTGCTCACGCTTAGCATTCAGAGCTCTGCTTTCTTGGGATCTCATCTTATGCATCAGCCTAAGCACAGGAAAAGCTATTCAACATCTGAGCAGTCAAAAATTTAGACTCTTCCAGTCCTAGGAATGTTTGATGGCTGATGCCATTGTTATCCATTGCTGGAGAACCTCACTGGAGCTCCTCCGATGCCTACAGCCATGGCAGGCACCACTTGGTGTGATGCTCAGGGAAGGAGGCAGTGAGCTCAGAAATCAGCACCTTGTGTCGCAGAGAGCACAGGAACCCTGGCTGGAGTCTAGATGAGGCAAATTGGCCAGGTAGGTTCTGCAAGAGCATTTCTGCAGTAGACCACTTCTTTCTCCTGGAAATGCTTCTTTCCTATGGTACTCCCAGGTTAATCTGCTGCAATAGCATCCAGACCTGTGATCTGGTTCTGGGGAGAGAGTCCTGCTCCTGCCTACATCCTCCTGCACAACGGGGATGATGGGCAACAGATGAATCCATGGCTTTTCATTTTGCTTTCTCTGTATTTTAGGGTTTTATAAATATCTCTATATAACTGAAACACCGTAAAATGTCTCCTTGGGGTATTTTGATTTTTCTTTTTTTCTTTTTTTCTTTTTTTTTTTTTTTTAAAGTTATATATTATATATATAAGTTTTTGAACTGCTTGGAGCAAAGTTGTCTCAGCATTCTCATTTTGAAACCCCCATATTGAGGTGTTTATTACAGCATCATGAAAATTCACATTTAGTTGAAACTTGGCAAATGTTTTCTGGCTTGAAGCAAGTTTTCTTTTGAAGGAGTTTACTATTAAGTGTTTAAGGCATTTTTTTTCTCTTTCTCTCTTTTTTTCTTTCCAAAAAGCAACGCCTTCCTGTGTTCAGAAGCAGCAGGCCAGCTCTGCAGCAAGTGTGAAAGCTGTGAGTCAAGCACAGAGCTGCACCATTCATGCTTTTTTCTGACATCTGTTAAGGGAATGGGAGGAAGGGAATTCAGCTGTATGAGAAAAGAGGCTTTTTTGTTGTTGTTTCGGTGAGTCCTGAGTAGCTGCACTCCTACCAGATGCCAGTGATCCTAATGCCAGCTGCACAGAGCACAGCATCTCTGATTGCCTGGAGCTGGTCCCTTCAAATGCCCAGAGCAAGCCAGATTTGCTGTACCTGTAAGAAAATTGAGTGTGTGGTAGGCTTGTTGCTGTTTTATGACTTAGATGTGTATTGAACAAAAACATTCCTGGCAGGGTCTGGGATTGTGTTGTTACAATTCCACTGGAGTAAATGCAGTTACTGCTGGTCTGGTTTGTGCTATGGCCTCACTATCAATGAGACAGTCTACACTCTGCTTCATACTCACATGCTTGTCTTCTTTTTCAGGTGTGCAGACCCATCTTTTTCTAATGGGTCTTCAATATGAGAATGTGCGGGTAGCTAACTAGGTTTATATAACCTCTGCTAGCAAGCTGCACATGCCATGGAGCCAAGAGCAGGAGTCATCTACGTGGTCCTCTGCTGGGCAGCAAGCCTTGCTTCATCCCTGCCCTGCACGGAGGTCTCGCTATGAGGTGGCAGGAGTGTGCGCATGGAGCTCTTGCAGGGAGCCTCTTCCACATCTCATATTTCTCTGTGCCAAGGTATGTGTATGTGCAGAACAGCCCAGGAACTGGTGTCTGGTACCAGTGGGAAATGGCTGCTGCTGACCAGCGTTGGGTCCCTGGCTGACCAGGGGAGCCCAGCAGCACAGCCAACCTCCTCTGCCCCTTTTCAGCCTGCAAGCTGTGAGATAGGTGAAGATGAGGATGGACAGAGCAGACAGCCGGTTCTCAGGCAGCGCAGCAGTAGGGCCAGCCTTAATGGCCTTGTGTCTCCATATGGAGGTGGGCAAACATCTCCAGAGAAAGCCAGGACCTCCCTGCTGCCTCAGACGGTTCCTAACCCTGAACCCAAATGGGACATCTTCTGAGATTCTGAAATACTGTAGACAGGGTTGGATTGGTTTTTTTCTTCTACTTCCAGTTTCTAGCAGCAGCCAAAAGTGGAAGTACCAATGACTTGAGAGTGAGCCTGCTTTCTCTGGCTCTATCTTGCAAACTCAGGAAGTTTTAAGAAGTCTGATAATCACCCTTATCCTTGCTTATCAGCTTAGTCTCCATCTGAGGGGGTTCCCAGTGCCCTGCCTGAGGTGGCTCTGCTCACATGGCCATGCTGGCTGGCTGCCACAGCAGTGGTCACTAGAATAGGAAAACATAGTATTGGTACTTCTGGTTCAGTCCTTCTGATGCTCTTTTTATTTTTGCTCTCCCGTTGAAGTTGCCAAACCAGAATTGTGCTTGTGCTGTGAAGATGCCAACCTATTACCACCATTTTGTATCACAGATATGACAATTGCGCTGCAATATTTAAGATGCCTTGCTGGAATACCTGCGGTTGGACAAGCGTGAATTTGGCTTTATCTGTAATGGGGCTTTTCAGCCCCTTCCACAACATGTAATTTACTTAGGTGATTGAATTGCAATGTTGACTTCCTTTTTTCCCACCTCTTGTTATCCCAAATTATATTTTTTTTATTTTGTTACATATTATTTTTTGACACTGTGCTCCCATGTACCATTGCTACACAGATGTTACACAGATCTATTTACCATTTTCCACTTGCCAAGTTTCATTAGTCTGTGCAGCAACTTAGTGTCTTTCCTTGTCGCATGCTTCAATGTTCTACAAACTGTGTCGAGTAAAAAGATCAAGGTACTTTTTCTTGGTTGCCAGCATCTAGCATAAAAGGGGAGGCAGATTTGGAGATGTTGCTTGTTTCTATGGATAATAATCAATAAGACCCATTAGGGAGACAACTACATACATCACTAAACTTTGACCTCTGCTCTCCAGAGCACTCCCAAGATGCCTATTCATATGCTGGTGACATCCAGATTGCGCTACTGCAAAAGCCTCTTTGCTTGGGAAGGGATTACAGATTTAAATTGCACAGCCTTTGCTATCTGTAGAATACAGCACGCAGGATGCTTAGCTAGAGCCTCTAGTTTTTGTTGGCTTTCTTTCTTACTCAGCCGAGTTTTATATTTAACGCTGTTGCAAGCAGAGTTTTTTATGCCTCTCTACCTTTTCAGGCAGTTTTCTACTCCTGTTTGTCTGGCATTTTAAGGGTTTGCAGACCCTGGAGATTCTTGGCACTGGCTGCTGCTTGCATATTGCTCCTCATCTTTCAGATCCTTTTTCTACTTCGTTGTTCTTCAGCAGGCTGTTTCTGATAGAAAGTTTTTTGGCTTGCTGTTTGAAGTTCCTGATAGTCAGCATTTGATCACTTGGTAATTCAGTTCTAAAACAATTTTCCAAAGAAACCATGAAAGACTGTCTATAAATAGATTATATTAAAAAAAAAAAAAGAAAAAAAGAAAAAGAAAGAAAGAAAACTTTAAAAATGCCCTTATTTTACTGAATAGAGGAAGTTTTAAGTTTTCCAGGAGGAAAATTTAGAAGCAAGTCGGAAATCCCTGGATGCTTGAGAAATCCATCTCTAGGCACAAAAGCTGGATGAAGAGTTTTCTTCTCCCTTTCCCTTGAGGGAGCATCTACTGAAATCTGTTGGCTGGAAACAAGACAGATAAGATTGTTTAGTGTGGGTGGGTGAGGAGGGAGAGTCAGGGCTCCGATGACAGCAGTAGGGTCTGACCTCAGCAGGATCACAGGGGCAGGAGGGACTGCGTGAGCTGCTCCACTCCATGATTCCTTCTGTAAGCGATCAAGATTCATCTTTACATTGAGTGCCTTTGCTCCTCCCATTGCAAAGATGTTTCTGTTCCTTGTTCCTCTGAAGGTTAGAATCAGATGTCTAGTTTCCAGCCTACATGTCCAGCATAGATCAGTTGTGCTCTTCATTCTTGTCTACTAGCTCTTTTACCGCTGCATGTGCTGCTTCCTTCCCCGCTGTATTTTAAAGAGTGGTCGTATCTCCTCCCAGCCTTTGTTTCCCTAGGCTGAACAAGTTGAATCTATAGAAACTTCTGTCACAGAACAGGCTTGCCATTCCTCTGGCCATCCTAGAAACTCTTCTCCATGCTTGTCCCAGCTTGAATGCATTTTTTTCTTCATCTGGAGAATGGTAATTCCAACAAGATCTTGCCTGTGCACCAGACAGTGCCATTATATGCTTCCCTGTCTCTGTTCATTGGTACTTCTTCTGATACCCTCTGCTTGACATTGCCCTTTTCAGGAGCTAAGTCACACCGGTGGCACAGAAACGCCTGACACAGGTCTTCTCCCTCCTGTGTGCCATATCAACGAGCTTCTGCTCTAAGTCAGAAAGTTTTAGTACAAGCGCCCAGCTGCCTAAGTCAGTAACACTGTATTTCATCCCATTTCCATTTTGCCCTCCCTCTCTCTCTCTCTCAAACTTATCCTCTTCCAACATGACATTCTGCTTCTCATCTTCAGGTTATGAGCACAATCACCCCCCTTTTCCTAATGGGGTCATGAAGGAAAATATCAAGTAATGTTCATCTCCAGGCATTTTTTTGAGGAGCTCTGCCAACAATCTTCCTTCAGCCCCATGGCTCTCCTTGCTCCATCCCTTGCCTGCTTTGCCACGACTGGGCTCCCAGCACAGCTAAAAACACCCCATCTGACCATGCATCTGAGTCTTTACTGAAGTCTGGAAAATGGAACGCTGTGTAGTAACTCTTCCTTATCATTTGTTTCTCTCCCACAATTATCAGCAAAGTCTCTTAGTGTCCCTGTACTAATCTGAGAGGCTTGTTAATTCAGTATGTTTTGCTGGAGCATGCATAAATCTCTGTGGTGCACCAGGGCCATCCATCATCCAGTTCTGCGTTTACACAATCCCTAACACAATGCATTTCCCCAAAAGCTTACGAACTCGGCTTGGGCCATCCTTTCAAAGGTGCTGTCAAGTGCTAAGTGCGACTTCCAAGAGCAGTTTCCTCCTGACTTCTCGCTGGCATCGGCACCTGAAGCCGACGGCAGTTAATGCTGTGCTTTGAAAGCAAGAGAGAGTGTGGTTAGCTGGCCACCAGTGTCTGGCCAACGCATGCTTTCTGGTTTGGTATTTTGTTTTGTGGTGAAGGCTTCCAGGCTTTTGAGTATTTCCTCCTGCTTCCCTTGCCAAGGGTGCTTTTATGACATGGCAAACATGCTGCTTTGTGTGAAGTCTGCCGGCCTTCACACAGCCTCTTTTTCTCCCACCCCTTTGTACCTTCTCTTCATCCTGAAAATCTGGGGAGGCCAAACACATTTAATCCCCTTCAGCAGGAGACAGTGAAATGAATGCTGACTGTTAAGGTGCTCTAGTGTAGCTGGTTCACCATTTCTACCCTCAGTTGCTAATTTCCCTTTCCACCCACTTCTATGAAAAGGTGCTAATCGTGTGGTGATACACAACTTTCCTGCCCCAGAGAGCATCATCATCACTTCTGATCCTTTTAAAGCTGTGGCTGAACTAATAGAGAGACCTGTGTCCTGAGCCTGATTCCAACTCCTGTGTAACAAATTCCTTATTAAATCCACAGAAAAGTAATTTACTAGTGGTTAGACTTTGGGCTGTTCAGGGCAGCAGTCACTTCTGAGAAGTTACGCACATTGATGCAAAATTACAAAAATGTGTATTTACCACAGTGACCAATGGGGCTGAGAAGCTCAAGTTAATATTTATATTTGGCATTGAACCCTATGCACAAATACTGACTTTGGCTGCATGCGTAGCGTCCCAGCTTATTTTTACATTCGTTTATACCGACGGTCTAGGTGCATGGAATTATCCCCGTGCTTTCAGCACCCCAGGTTTTGGAGATCTTACTGCACTGAACAGGCTGCTAACAGGGTGCTTAGTTCAGGGTGTGCCTCTGAGCATCCCTGGCCAGCTGCTCTGTGGAGGGTACAGACCGTGGGTTTGGACTGTTATGTGTTTTCAAGCTGAAGCAAAGAAGCAGGAGCAGCTGTGATGCTGCTGGTGTGAGGGATGGTCGGGTGAGAGGGATGGGGATGCTGAGCCGGTGCAAAAGGGTAAGGATGCTCTGTCTGTCTCACCCTAACATCTCTGTAACTTGATGCAAAGGATGCACTAATGCAAAGGCAAAGCTTTGCTGCGCCAAGCCATTTGTGCATGAGCTCCCCAGCACAGGCTGGTTGGCCTGAGAGGTTTGGGAGCAGCAAGACAAGACAAAAGTCAAGAGAGCAGCCTGCTCTCCCAGCTGCTGTGAGCATGCCTGCCCTGTGCCGTGTCTGCCCTGCTGCCAGGTCTCTTGTCATGCCCTGGAAGTCTCTGCAAGCAGTGTCTTGTCTCTTGACAAGTTTTATGTCAGTAAAATACATGTGGTGGGGGAATGGGAGAAGTGGAAAGAAGTGGGTTAACAGCATCCTCTTGCATTTGAGAGTTCTTTCAAGCAAGCAGTTGCACACAGTTCGCATCGATGAGAAAGCGGCATCTTTTGTAGGCAAGGGTGGGAATTCCTTCAGGTAGATTTACCACCAGCTGAACAGCACCGTGGAGTCCAAAACATCTAGCTGGAATGAGTTTGGTTTGAAAACTCGTGCCACAGATTCATGTGCAAGCCTAGAAATTTACTCCTTTCACTTTTCAAATCCAGACTGCTGGAGTTAATGAGAAGAAGTGCTGAATGACTTGCCTAAGTCTGCCTTAGGAGCACATGAGATCCCAGACTCCATTAAAAATCCCCAGATCCTCAGCGGAGTCTACTGCCTGTGCCACCCCGATGGATTTTGAGGCCTGCAGGATAACTCACTGTGCTAACATATGAGTTATGGTGTGAACACACCATGGTGTGAAGGAAATAACCCACCAAGACACTTGTCATTTAGTTGGACTGTATTTTCAGCCCTGATTCCTGCCAATGGTTCTTGTCTTGGTGCATTGGTGTCTAGGGCGGGTCAACAGGGAAGTGGTGCCTGCAGGCTGCAGCATCCCAAAAGCTCTGGCTGGAACAACGTGTGACCCCACCAGCGGTCACGGTGCTCCTCCAGAAACTGTCCATGAGGGCAGAGACACTCAGCTGTGGCTTGAAGGGTGTTTAACAGACTGGGAATGATCATCTCCTATTGCACGTACGTGACTGAATGAAGTCATGCTATACTTGGGTTGCCAAGCTTTTAACACATAACTTTGAAAACTTTATTTGCTGAGGAAGGAAGGTTTCCAGGGGAATTGATAACAAAGGATGTAGTAGGTTTTTGGAAAGAAAACAACTTTCGCTGTGAAAACAGCAACCCTGAAACTTTTTCAAGGAGATAAGTTGCTTTCTAAAAATGAGCCGTAGCTCCTTGGTGTTTCCACAATAACTTACTCTGTGCCTGTGGTGGCTGTCGCTCTGCTTTAATGCAGCAGTGGGGAGCTAAGGGAAACAGCTGTGGCAGAAAACGGGAGTCAGTCCTTGCCTGGCTCTCCTCTTGAGGCAACATTTCAGCACCTTCTGCCTTTCTGTGCTTCTCAGGTTCTCCACTGACCTCATCCCCAAACACAGCATTCTCGTTGCCCCCATAAGCACCATTGCCATGAAGTTCTGGTAGCGATTGCATACCAGGACTCTGCGCTTACCAGACCCCATGAGCATTGCTGAGTTACTGTTCCCACACAGATTCCTGAAGCAAACGCTATTGCTGTAATCTAAAAGAGCAAAAATGTTTGGAAAACAGCAGATGCAATGGGAAAATGACACTTCCTACATGTGATAATTGCACAACCTTAACTCTGCCCTCGGAGTATGTCTGCTTCTCACTGTATTGTTCGGAAACTTGTGTGGCATAGAAAAAAAAGTCATTGGAAGCCTTCGTCTCTGCAAATCGTAGATAAAGCAGTTGGTGGAGGTGCCAGCAAGGGTTAAATTACCTGTGTGGGGATGAGGGGGCTGGGTAGGGTAAGTGGATTACAGCAGCTATTAAATATGGGGAGGTGACTGTCAGCATGATTTGACTTAAAATGGGCATCAGTGGAGGGGAAAAAAGCCTCTGTGGCTTTCGTGTGAGTCCAGATCGCTTCAAAGCGCAGGGCATGGTTATGCTTGCCTCCTGCCATGGTAGGAGCATATCCTGCCTTAAGCTGCTTACATTAGCTTGCTTTTTAGGTAACGCTTTTCTTTTTTTCCCCCTTGTATTCAGCCATAGGTTAACTTTGTTCAGACTGCCCTCGTTCTGCAGCCCCGCTTGCCACGCTGTCAGGCACAGCCCCTGCAGCTCACAGATGTCCCTCCTGCCTGTGCTGGTTCTTGCCTGGGGACGAAGTTTGCTCTTCAGTGGTGGGAGCTGTAAGCTTGGCTTAGTCGCCAGAGAAATTGGGAAAGCACAGTGAAAAAAAAGTCAGCCCTGCAAGGCTTGTGCTCATGCAGCTAGGAGTGGTTGAATCAACTTTTGTCTTTACTCATCGCTCATTTAGCCTGCCCTTCCTCGGCTGTTCGTTGCCTTCATCTCCTCCGGCAGGCGCTGCTGAGGAACCGGCCCCATGTGAAAAGCGGCTCAGCAAAGATGGCAAGGGCTGGCCCTTGGCACATCGCTGCCTGGCCTGCCATGGCAGTGCTTCTGCAGGCCTGACGGGGCTGGGGCGAAATGCGGGGCAGGCCTGCTGCTTTTTGGGAAATGCCACTCTTTGGCACCTCGGGAGTTTTGCAGAACCACAGCTGGTGCTTTTGGTGGAGTCGATGGATTGCCGAGGGCTCGATGAGGACGCTTCTGGGAAGACTGTGGCAGTGCCGTCGAAACACCTTTGGCTCCGTACGGGCCAGTGGCCAGACACAAAGCAGAAAGGATGTCGGCAAAGGCGGCAGCCGAGGTGCTGGCGCTGGCACGGGGAGCCCGTGCCCCAGGACCGGGCAGCAGCAGGAGTTGGCCGCCGGCTGCCCAGCCCTACCGGGTAACTTCCAGCGCAGCCCGGCGGGGCGAGGCAGGCTGCGGCCGCCCTTCCCCTCACGGAGCGGGCCTGCCGCACCCCCGTGCCCCGCTGACCGCCGCCGGTACCTGCCGCCCCTCCCGCCGCCCGGAGCCCGCTCCCGCCTCGCGGGCAGGACGGGGCCGCCCGGCCGCGCTCTCCCCTCACGGGCTCCCGCCCCGCAGCAGGCCCGGCGGCGGCCTCAGCCCCGCTCCCCCGGGGCCGGGCAAGGCGACGAGCGAGCCCTCCGCGGGGGAAGGGGCGGGAAAGGAAGGGGCCACCCGCCACCGCCGGCAGAGAGGAGCCAGCCCTCCCGCCGCGACGGGGTGCCGGTGCGGGGGGCAGCGCCCGCGGCGCTGAGGAGGGGGCGGGAGGCGGCCCGCGGGGGCTCCCGGCCGGGGGCGGGGGCGGGGCCCGGCGGGGAGGCGGCGCGGCGCGGGGGGCGCTCCCCGCTCTCCTCCCCGCCAGGGCCGGCGGCGGGGCCGCCCCCATTGGCCGCGGCGCGGCGGAGAGCTCCGCCCGCCGGAGCGGCGCGGCGCGGGGAGGGAGAGGAGGGAGGAGGAGGAGGAGGAGGAGGGAGGGCGCCGGGCTGCGCTGCGCTGCTAGTCTGGAGCGGAGCCTGGCAGCGGCAGGAGCGGCGGCGCGGGGGTGAGGAGCAGCCGGAGCCTGCTGGACGGAGGCACCCCGTCCCCCTCCCCCTCGCCTCTTTCTTTGTGCGCAGGGCAGGGGCGGCCCCGATCCATGGTCATGGGCGACAAGAAGAGCCCGACCAGGTGAGCGGGGGCGCGGGGGGCGCGGGGGCGGGCGGGGAGAGGCACCTAAGATGGAGGGAGCGCGGCGGGGGCCGCCCCTGCCCCTCTGCCCCGGCGGCGGCGGGCCCGGCTCGGCGCTGGCGCGGCGGGAGGGGATGGCGGTGGGTAGGCCCCTGGCTGGTAGTTGCGTGCGTGTGCTCCGCCGCGGGGGAAGGGGGGCCGCGGCGGCGAGGGGCTCCTAAGATGGAGGGAGTGCGCGGGGAGGGGGGCGGCGTGCCCGCGCCGCCCCGCCAGGTACGCGGGGGGCCGGGGCGGGGGGGCTGCGGGCGGGCGGGGAGGGAGGGAGGGAGGGAGGCAGGCTCCTAAGATGGAGGGAGCGTGGAAGGGCAGGAGGAGGAGGAGTGCCGGTGTCTCCCTGCCCGCCGCCGGTGCCAGGGCTGGTCTGGTGAGAGAGCAGCCATGGCGGCTCCGCTCGCTCGCACTCCCGCTCCGCGCACTCGCTGCTCCCAGACAAAGGGAGGTTTAACAAGGTGGAGGAGGGAACGCGCCTCCCAGCCTTCAAACTCTCCCACCCACCCTCCCTCCCTCCCTCCCTCCGGGGGCGGGGGGCGGCCCTCGCCGCGGTGCGGGGGGCGCCGGGGGACGCGGCCGGCCCGGCCCGGCTGGGTTCGGCCCGGCCCGGCCCGCTGGGCCCTCCCGCGGCGCGGGGCCGGGGGCGGAGCGCGGCGCCGCACCTCGCCGGGTGCCGGCCCCGGTAGGTGTTTGTCGGCCGTTCCCGGGCGCGGGGGGAGCGCGGCGGGCAGAGCGGGGCGCCGGGCTTGGGGGCTCGGGAACATGGTCTCTCATGTGTGTGTTTTCTTTCTCTCCTCCTCTCCCTCCTCCTCCCGCCGCCTCTCTCCTCCTCCCCAAACACACACGTACACACACGCTTCCCCTCGCCCTCCCCCTCCTCAAGGCCGAAGAGGCAAGCCAAACCTGCAGCCGACGAAGGCTTTTGGGACTGTAGCGTCTGCACCTTCAGGAACAGCGCCGAAGCCTTCAAGTGCAGCATCTGCGATGTCAGGAAAGGCACCTCCACAAGGTACGTCCGCACCTTTCGGCGTGGCTTTCGCCCCACGCTGGGCTGCGCCGACTTGTTGATTTTTTTTTCCCGCTGTTGCCTGGATATTGGCCGGTCGCGTCCCCCCTTCTCCCCGATGCAGTCCCTTCTGTCCCCACTCAAAAGCTTGTGGATTTAAAAAATTCTCTTTTCAAGCGTTTAATTTGAGCTGGAAGACATGTTTCGTGGATGTGGCATGGACCTGAATCTTGTTGTTGTTCTGTGCTTTTTTGTCACTGACGTACAGTGGACCTCCTGGAGATCCGTGGCCAGCCAGAAGAGTTCTGACCCTGATTTGGGGCAGACTGTTTTCTGTGGTTTAGGTGGAGATTTACCGTGTGTTTTCTACAGGGGTAGGAATGGCTGTGGATTAGGGAGTGAGAAAGGAAACGGCTGAAACTAAAGATGCCATGAGAACAACCACCCCCTTCCTGAGATGTTGAACTCTCGGTGTCTGTTGTCATCCAAAAGGAATCGGCTTTGTGCTCGGTGTGGGAATGATGCGGATTTCTGAAAGCTTTAGCTGTTCGGTCTCTCTCATTGCCTTGCGCTGAGTAACTGTGGAAGTCTTTTTGAGATGGTGAGGCTGACGTACAGTAATTAAGTTAATTTAAAAAAGAAACAGCCCAAAACCCCAACCCAAAACCTTGCACTTTCCCGGTTCATGGGTTCAGAAAGTTTGTCCTGGAAATATCAGTTGGCACTAGGAGGCGTGGGGTGCTCTGCTTTTTCTTTCTTTTTCTGATTTGTTCTACCATGTTGACTTCTGATTTTGTTCGTATTGTACCTTCCAAATTTGAGTTTCCATTGCTCTGCCCTGCCAAGGAAGTAGTCCATAAGATTTCCATTGTGAGAGGCATCGTTTTCCTCCTTTGAGTGAAGCCATGTATTGCGATGCTCTCATCAGCAGGCTGTTTGCATGACTTGGCTGTCTTGACTTGATTGACAAAGGAGGCGAAAGCGTGTTCGGTTGGTTATTGTTCGCACTGTGCTTTTAGGCGATGTGAAGTGCCTACATTTTTAATGGGGAGCATGCTTTTGGGCCGTGGAAACTGAGTTACAGTAACAGGGTGCTGTAGTGCTTTTACTGTGTGTTTTGTGATGCACATTGGTTACAAAGTATCTCTACGCTTTTTACAAAATAAACGGAGGTGTTGAACTTCAATTTAAATAGTGTAGTTACAGCATTGAATTAAGATCGAACAGCGGTGTTCTGTATGCACCTAGAGCTGATCCTTCATGTTTTGTTCAGTCTGATTTTGTCATGCAACTAAACCTTCACAGCATGCTTGATTTGTGGGTTTCTGTTTCCTTGGCCTCCCCGTGGGCTCAGGTGAAACCTGGATCCTGCAGTTGCCTGGCCTTTTAATTGTGCTGCTACAGTGCGTAGCCTTGCAGTCACAGCAAGTTCTCCCAGCGTCACGTCAAGCCTGTGCTTGGGTGTTTGTAGGAGGAGAGCCTTAATGCAATGTAGGAGCCCACGTGAGTTGTATCTTGTATCAGACTTGATCATTTTCATTTGGCCACCATGCTGATATTTGTTTTGAGAGCAGCAGCTTGCTTTCACATGCCCTTACTTTTTATTTTTTAAAAAAATTGTGATTTCCAAACTGTTGAGGTAGTAGGATGTTTTGTCTTTTAAAGGGCCATTAAGAGGGATAGCAGTCGATGATTTCAGGTTAAGAGCTGTAGCCTTACTTGCAGATGTGATCCCTTGCTCTAGAACATTGTTCTTCTGTTTAGCTTTTAATGGACCCTTATGAATGGCTTCTAATTTTAATTCATTTAATTCATCAGCTTTCTATTCATTTTTGCTGCTTTTAAAATGGCTTTTGTTTGTAGAATTTGAGAAAGTATTTAAAATATTCAATGGACCATCATGCCTTCTTGCATATTTATATAATTTATGAATAAATATAACCGAAAGCAGGAGTGATTGAACGTTGTGAGGGAGTGTGTATGTTGATAAGACCTGGGAGGTCAGAGTTCTTTGTTGTGGTATTGCTTTTGAGTGTTACAGTATGTGACGTGCGAGTTGATGCTGGGGAAATTCTTCAGAATTTTTTAAAACAAATGACTGATGTAAAGATACTTAATGAGTTATGATTGATAACGTATTGCATGAAATATAAGGTGTCTGATGTGCTTGACTTTTTAAAGTTGCAATTTGACAAGTTGGTGACACTTTTCCACATTTAAAGCTGCCTTGCCTTCTTTAAGGCTTACTTCAGTAACACTTATCGGAAATTTATCAAACTCAATTTTTAAAAAGACTTAGCAAAGTAGTGAAAGACAGGCATCATAGACATGGTGAGGCAACTGGTTTTTGTCAAATTGTGTGCAACTACAGTATGGCCAGCTTTTTTACTAAGATCTGGTATGACCTACTTTCCGCCCCCCCCCCTGCACGGTTAAGCCACTAATTTGATGTAGAATTTGCTTTGGCTGATAAATATTCTCTGATTTGGTAATTAGTTAGGACGTTAGCTAATTCTCACCGTGTGTATACTTTTTTCAGACTCAATGTAGTCTGTTGGTGTGTGGGAGGGGTGGCTGGCAGCAGTTCTAAGTTTTACTTTCTCAGATCCAGCTATCCCTTTTCCCTAGGATCTCATAAAAGGAGCTTCAAACAGTGAGTTTTAGAACTGTCCTGCCAAGTCCAAATTGCTGTAGATGCTAAACAGTTAAATTGCACCTGAATACTTTTTCAAGGGGCTGTTTATAAATATTTCAGTTGCACTTTTAAATAAAAATGAGGTCAAATCCATCTCAAGAGTATTGGGAGTTGTCGTGCAAAGATTACATTAAACCTGTAGTACTTAGTTGAATACTGGATTTGTTACAGTATGTCACTAACTCCCTTTCCTCAACTTTATCTTGCTGTTTTATGGCTAAACTTTATTATGCTCTATTTGGGCAAGTATGGTGAGTTTTTCTACATTTTTTTCTTCTGTGAGGATCATGGCAAAGCTATAAGCTATGTTCAATACAACATTGAGATGAGTGAGACAATGATTTAACTGGCTTATCTTGGGAGTGAGCAATGGTAACGTGTTTGCTGGGGTGTACAATATATTTTTGTTTTCTTTTGTATTGGTGTAATGGCACAGGGAACTGGTGCTGGCCATCGCTTCCACTTGTGTCATGCGGCTCTTCTGGTGGTTTACTCTGGTGTAGCCCCAGCAGCTCCAGCACACAGGAGAAGGCTCGAATGAAAACTTCTGCTGGGAAGTTTGCTCCACGGATGCATGTTCCCTTCCAGTATCCATTGCTTCTTCAAATGTGGAATGAAAGTTTACTTTGGATTTCCTAGGAATATGAGGGCAGAATTTGGCCTCGTATTTCCCTTTATGGGGAGCTGTATGTTCCTATTTGAGGGTAGGTGATGGAGCTCTGTGTTTCCATTTGTTTTTTCTTAATGGTGTTCTTGCTTCTCTTCCGCTTCAGTTCTCTGATGGTTTATGTATGTTGTGTTCCTGTGTACATGTCTTCTTGTAGCTTCCTTTCTCCTCCCAGGTGTGACCACACAGAGTGTTTCTGCATGGGGTTGCATTCACGCATCACTGTGAAGAATATCTACCCTCTCCCTCTGATTTTCTGAAGCTTTCCTTCTGGATAAATAGGGAAGCAGTGCAATGTGGTGGAGCTTCTCTGGTGTTAATTTTGCTTTAACTTTAGGATAAATGCTTTCTTGTCCGAACTTCACATCCTGTATCATGAATGTGCCTTGATTACAGAGAAGTGCACTAAAAAAAAGTCAGTGGAAGATGAGAGCGCAACAACTGGGTGTCTGACATGCAAATTAACAAAACAATGGGATTATTTAGTATAAAATTAAGAAGTTGTAGTGTGTATGTCCTCTGCAAGACACACATTTAATAAGGTTTTGTTCTATTTGTTGCTAGTACTTGTGTGCCTGAAATGCATGGTTTGGAGTTTGCATCAAGTGGTTTGAACCTGTGTTTCGTTGTGGAGTGCTCGAGGAGTGTATGTCAGTAGTGCTTCACACTTTTGCCATTATTTTTGAGAGGCGGCCAAGCTGAGACTGTTCAAAATGATTTTAATTTTCTCTTGTGTGGAACAGGTGTCTTGGATAGATACTGGCCTTTGTTCCCATTCAGTTCTCCAGAAAATTCCTTTGCATGTTTGCGGGATCTAAGCAAGCGCCGTGAAGGATGTAAACTACTGTCCATGTCACCATTGAAAAGTATTCTCTTGTTCTGTTCTGCGTCCAGGCTGGGCTGACCAGAATAGACACCAGATAGTCCTGCTATTCCTGGAATGAGGAATCAGGCTGATGATCATGACCTCCATACAACTAATATATGCCCTGCTTATTCACCATGTATTTGCAGGACTGTTCTTCTAAAAACACTTGCTTTGGTGTGTAGCTGTGGTGTAGGTTGGAAGCAAAGTGGTTTCATTAAATTCTTTCAAGTTAAATAGCTTTCACCTGCATTAAGGTGGGTTTTATTTAGCGTCATAGCTGGCCTTCAAGTGGGTTATTTTGTATAAAAATGGAGTATGTGACTCGTTTGGGAAAAGCTGTTGTGGAAGGGATGTTTGTGCCTTTACTATAGATTATTTATCTTACTAATTGGCCATTTAGCTGTATGGTTAAATCATCCCTATTCTCCCTGAAGTTAAATGGCAGTTGGATCAGGTGGAGCAAAGCATGGTCGGTACCAGCCTGGAGTTGTGCCAGTGCTCTGTGGGGCCATCCAGGGTTGTGTCCCCTCTGGGGCTGCTTTGTTGGTGATGGATGGGAACAGGTAATTCTGCCTGAGTAGTTCTGAGTGCCGGAATGCACGATGCCTATTTGCAAAATGTTTGCCCACGTGCAAGGGGGTTCTTGAGAGCTCTTTTGTCTTGTTTATCAGCACTGTCTGAAAGTAATTAGCTGTTACTTTCTGAATTTGTAGATGAGGAGTACTTCTGTTAGGTCTGGCAAACCCACCAGGAGCTAAGGACAGGAGGAGCCTTTTGCAAACCTAGCATTTTGCAAGCAGTCAATGATGATGGTTTGCAGCAAGCCCTGAATTCTGGGGTTGTGGTTTGATGATACGCTAAGTTTGACTTCATGACCCATATTGCTGGACCCCAGGTGTCTCAGCCACGTGGCTTGGAGTATTGATCCGTTATAAACTGACTACTGGTACAGATTTGTGCTATGCTTACTTTTTTAACTAGCATAGACCGTGAGACTTGATCTAAGCAGATGAAGCTGCTCAGCTTCAGATCAGCTATTATCTATCATCCTGGTGCAAGCTAACCCTGGGAGAAGATATGCGTCTTGCACTTTGGCTGTTTGAAAGAAATAGAGTTGTGTCCTGATTAGCTCTTTCCTGGTCTTTGGCATTAACGATCTCATTACCATCGCCCCAGGATTTTCCCCAGTCTCAGCACTTCTGGGAAATCATTCACAGCAGGGAGGATCCTCGGTATTGACATGCAGGACCAATGCAATGTGCCTTTGCTATGATTGTCAGATTTGGGTACCTGGAATGCTGTAGGTGACAAACCCAGTAGGTAGTGCAGTGGCTGCTGTGACTCACTTTGCTTTACCACTTTTTGTTCCTGAAGGTCCTGTTAAGGGATGATAGCTATACCTGTTTTGATGCTTTTTTGTTAGGGAAAAAAAAGATCTTTTTGTTAAAATAAATACTAAAATCTTTAATGTGGATAAAGTGTGTTATAATTTTTTTATGTAGATTACCCGTTTGAGTTAAATAATTGTGGGTGGTAGGGTTTAGCATCAATCTCTGATTTCTGTTGGAGACTGTGAAGATCTGATAGATAAACTATGACCGAGCGTGTTAATCTATTGCTGATAATATGCAGCATGGATATTATTCATTTTTCCCTTCCTCCATGGACTTCTTTTCTGGGAGACGAGAATCTAAATCAAAGTATGTATGTGTGTGTAGGAGGAGAGGGCATGCAACTTTTTTTATTCCTGTAAGCAGACGACGTGGCCACTGGGATGCTGACCCATTGCTCTCAGCCGGTCCTCGTGGGGAACTGGTAGGCAGAGGAATGCGGAGCAACCTTCTCTGCGTGCCTTTCTTAATTGCCCTGATTGTTTCATGTTTCCATCAGCTGGCTGCAGAGGGGCTGCTGCATCTGCACAGTTGGCATGGGTATTTGCACCCTGATGTGGCTTGTCTAGTAAGTGGAACCTCGCATGAACTGGAAATAAGGAAGTGTTGCCTGGAGTAATAATAGTTGAGAGGAGGGAAGTGATGGATGCAAAGCGTGCTTCTCTGTGGCCACCCTTAGCTCCTGTGGGATCTTGCCTGACTGTCCTGTGCTGCACCTTCGTGTTCCTCGGCAGCTTGTAGTGCTGTGGGGCTCTGTTTTGGCCAAACTGTTTGGTCCCTGAAAAAATGCACAGGACCCAAGACCCATGCGAAGTGAAAGAAGTCAAGAAATGTGCTGTGGGCTAGGTGCATTGTTTTGGCTGGCTATATCCAGCTTTTGTGCTGTAGCTTGGACACGCCTGCCGTAACTCCAGGCTACTTCGCTGCTGGTCATGAATCGGGTGTCCCTTGTACTCCAGCTGCTATGAGACTTGCTTTGTGTTAGCAATGTGAATTAAATGGCTTTGCTGTTGGTAGGGTCACTGTTCCTTGCTGCGGTGTGGCTGCTTTTCTTCCTACTCTGTTGGGCTTGAATGTGCAGACAGGTCCTTCCAGGGCCCCTTGGTGAGAAACACAGAAGTTCACAGCACTTCTGGGGAGTCCTGCCCATGTGCAGGAACATGGCAGCAGGGCGGGAGATGCAGCTTGCAGAGTGCCCCTGCATTAGGTGAAGGATGTGCTCTGCTTGTCCTTTAATATGTGTATCTCTCCTTGTCTGCGTAGTTCTTCTTACGAGGAAACCCACTGACCTATTTTGTGGGATTTCGGGTGGTTCTGTAGGTTAGTGGGTTCCAGTCCCGCAATGTAGGTCACTCACGAGGTGCGTTAAGAGTTTCATAACGTGTAGCTCTGACCTGAAATAAGATTCATACAAACTCTGGCTGTGGCTGCAGCTGTACTTTACGTCTCGCCTTGCACTGGCTGCCTTCTTCACAAGGTAAAAGGAGAAATCTGGACATTTCCAGAGGGAAGAGGCCTTACAGGAGGGTTTGTGAGTATTTATGTAACTGTGCGTGTTTCAGACAGGTAAGGGCAAGTTATCATGATTGCCACTTCATGTTTGTTAAGGACATGGCAAAAAAGCAGACCAGGAACACTGAGTAACCTGTACATGCTACCCTAAGCAGATGTCCAGGATTACACGATACCACGGAAATAATGTGGAAATGCCTCCATTACATTTATGTAAGTTCCTTTTACAGCTGACATATGCTAAGTACATTGATTGTCTCTTTGTGCAGACAGATTTTCTTTACATCAACCAGAGCTCCTTTCATGCTTTTCTGGTACATCTGGAGGTACAACCAAATCTTTAACATTGTTCTTCCCATAAGCCAGCTATTAATTAGGAGCATGTTCTTTGTAGCAGAGTGCTAATTGGTTCATCAACAAATTCACTGCCTGTTAAACATGGGGAAAGTCTGACTGGCTCAAATATAAATGAGAGGAAAAAGCATTGCATCACTTCTTGCTGGCCTGGTGGGTTTTGTTTGATTGTTCAGTAACTTGGTATCTTCAGAGTCAGGTGAATCTCAACTGCTTCCTAGAAAAAACAAAATGAACTGGCTAAAACTGGTCGTTGTTCGATAGTGTTTTATGATTGGATTGCTGCCTGCGTTTCTGAAAGTTGAAAGTGCACCTACAGACAATCTTCTATTAAGTAATATTGGGAATGCATGAGAAAAAGGGGTTGTGTAGGTATCTAAAGTATGGATCGTAAAACCAGGAGACCTGATGTTGAACCATATGTGGTCTTATTTGAGACACTGGCCTGGGATTGTGGAGTAACCTCCTATGCTACAAGGGTGACATTACTAAAAATTTGTAATTATGTTTTTTACCGCACAAGCAGAAATCTTGTAATAGTCAAATTGATTTTAACCTTCTGACTGATAAACATTTTGAAGCATACATTTTATGGCAATTTGCGGAGAGCTGAAATGTTCCATATTTAAGTAAGCACAGTGTATGCTTTATGTCAGTTGCCATATGGAGGTGCAAATTTCCAGAGACTATATTTACAATTTGCATAGGGATATGGACATGGTGACATGGACAGTGGGATTGAGCGCACCCTCAGCACGTTTGCTGATGACACCAAGCAGTGCAGCGCTGGAGGGAAGGGATGCCATCCAGGGGGACCTTGGCAGGCTGGAGAGGTGGGCCTGTGTGAACCTCATGAAGTTCAACAAGGCCAAGTGCAAGGTCCTGCATGTGGGTCTGAGCAATCCCAAGCACAAATAGAGGCTGGGTGGAGAATGGATTGAGAGCAGCCCTGAGGAGAAGCACTTGGGGGTGTTGGTTGATGAGAAGCTTGATGTGTACTTGCAGCCCAGACAGTGAACTGTACCCTGGGTCGCATCAAAAGCAGTGTGAAAAGCAGTCGAGGGAGGTGATTCTCCCCCTCTACTCTGTTCTTGTGAGACACCCCCCCACACCCACCCCCGAGTATTGCATCCAGCTCTGGGCCCCCCAGCCTAAGAAGGACATGGACCTGTTGGAGTGAGTCCAGAGGAGGCCATGAAGATGCTCAGAGGGCAGGAGCACCTCTCCGATGAAGACAGGCTGAGGGAGTTGGGATGGTTCAGCCTGGAGAAGAGAAGGCTCCGAGGAGACCTTATAGTGGCCTTTCAGTACTTAAAGGGGGCTTATAAGAAAGATGGGGACAGACTTTTTAGTAGGGCCTGTAGTGACAGGACAAGGGGTGACGGTTTTAAACTAAAAGAGGCGAGATTTAGATTAGGTGTTACGAAGAATTCTTCACTGTGAGGGGGGTGAGGTGCTGGCACAGGCTGCCCAGAGCAGCTGTGGGTGCCCCATCCCTGGAGGTGTTCAAGGCCAGGTTGGACGGGGCTTGGAGCAACCTGGGCTGGTGGAAGGTGTCCTTGTCCACAGTGCGGGAGGTTGGAATTAGATGGTCCTTTCCAACCCAAACCGTTCTGTGCTTCTGTGTTCAGGAAACTTTAGTTTGAGGATCTTACCAGTTTGGTTGTCTTTAAATAAAGTGGAAGCAAAAGAAGTCAGTTTTGGGTTCTGTTTTGGGGCTAAATGAGGAATAAATATTTAGATTTGTTTTCTCAAGAAATTGTTCTTTGGGATTTCAGAGTTATGATGGATTGCTTGTAGCGTGCAGAGGTGCTAAGTGAGACAAAGTATCTTGCCTGAGATAAAGCTGCCGCCTTTAGATTTATGTTGTTGAGTAGACAGACGTGATACTGATAAGAATCTGAAATATTTTTCCCTGGAATAAATTATTTTTGTGTGCATGGAACTATGTCCAGGTAAATCATGTGCGATTTAATATGGTCCAACTGGCGAGCTGGACAGAGGATATGGAAGTACTATGGTTTGGTAGTTTCAGTGATACAAAATGGGTTAGAATGTTACCTGATGAGTAATTGACCATGGGTTGTCCTCTGTGCTCCTGTCCCAAATGTGCAGCATTTTTTAAATTATAAAGGTAGTTCTTAATTCGTTTACTTTTAATTCTTTTATTATCTATGTACTAAATAAATGGAAAGACGTGTTTTCTTTCACTTCTGTTTGCAGGTATAAATGGGGATAGTATGATGTTAGTGTGATTTGAGCCTGTGTAAGAGCCTGGAATTCACCCTTAGCTAGCTTAATATCCTCAAGTTGCCATTTTTAAATCTGTACGATTGTATTCACTGTGTCTGTGTTAATTTGATCAGGAAATTTATGTCTATGGTAGGTGTTTCATTCCTTTGTTAAAAATGCCTAGATTAGCAGAAGGACATAAATCTTACTTGTCATGGTTGTACAAAGCATGCATATATGTTCAGGTTGTTGGAAATGTGTGTTTCTGCTGAAACATTTGGCTCTAATTATGTATCTTGGAACTCTTATTCTGAAAGTGCTTTCACTGTTTTTTTCGGAAGTGGTACTGAGCACTTTCTCTTCCCAAGATGAGATTTCAGTAAGAGAGGCAATACATTGATGGATGATGGCCCTGTGATGGAGTCAATCAGCCAGTACAGTCATTTGTCTCCTGGGGATACAGGGTAGAGCACATCATTAGCAGCAGAAGGGGAGGTTTTCCTCTGTCATGCTAATAGGGTGAGGAAGCTCTGGCTGGTGCCTGTTTGCTGCTATTGCTCCGTTATTACAGGTGCCTTATGGAGAAACAAAACCGTTTTCATTTGTTATCTGTAACAGTCATGGGTGTGGATCAATTTAGCAAAAATATTTAATAAGGTCTAGGAAATGTTTCCAATTCAGCATAGTATTAGCAATTCATAAACCTGTATCACGTAAAACTGCTTGTCATAAAAATGATTAATTATTGGGGGGGGGGGGGCAGTTATGTGTGTCTTATTGGTTTTACATGCAAGTAGCTTGGCTTGTGTAGGAAAGACTGGCAGCTGCCCGATGCCAGTGTGGGATTCGAAGGACAGTGTGTCTTAATCAGAGAAGTGTTGAAAGTTAAGCTTGGTGGGCCGGAGAAGTTACTCTAATAGCATCTGACAGCACTGGGTTTCTGTTAAAGCAAAAGGCAAAGCATGTGGTAGCCACGGCGGGTGGCTTGTCCTAGGGACGGCTGGGTGGTGTGCTGTTGTGGGGCAGCGGTAATGAGTTAGCTTAAAGGTAGCTTGGTATGCACCAGCTTTGACCAGGGAGGGTGAGTTAACTTGCAAGCAACTGTTCCTCGATGGCTGCTTTGTTCCGGGCTGGTGCCTCTCCTCAGAGGTGGCGTAGCGGTGGTCCCATCGGGACCAGATGGGGCTTTCCCTGGGGTGGGCAGGAGCACTCCTGATACGGAATACAGGGCTGCAAACCTCACATGGTTAATTCCCACGTGACACACAATGGAACTGTAAATGCTGGCAGAAGAGCATTATCTTGGATGGCTGCTGGGTGTTTCTGTGTACCTGGCGACTATGCTTCGAGCAGGGGGCCTCGAGCTGGGACACTGCTTGTTGCAGGGATTTGTTTTCCCCCCTTTTAACTTGCTGTGACTCTGGACAGTTAGGTAAAGCTACGCGCGAGTTACCGGTCTGTAAAGCAAATGCAGTAAGAAGTCCCTACCATACATGGCTTATAGGAGGTAAAGTTAATTCTTGGAAGGTGCTTTGAAGTTCTGAAATGTCTTCTCAAAAACTGCAGGTGAAGTCAGACTTAAAAAGCAATGCTTCTCTTCCTTTCTCTGAACTGTAGAGGTAATCACTTAAGAGCAAAGGCAGCAAGAAAGCAAATGATGTTACATCTGCTGGAATGGTGTGGTGGGTAGACTTTGTACACTTTGTTTCACCATTATGTGCAGCGATGTCTTTGCTCCTAAAAGCACTTGGAGGAATGGCACAGCTGTGTGCTGTACGGGTACTAAAGACATGGGATTGTTAGAGTTGCACAATTTTACATGTGGGTTAGCAGAGTGAGGAACATACTTAATCATGGGTGTGGGAATACAGCACCCTGGCAGCAATTAAGAGTCGTTAATTAGAAGTACTTATTGCAGGATATGACTCAAGTTAGTTGTAAGTTGCTTAACTTCTGAGGTCAGGAGGATCTAATGCATCCGAGACAAGTGTTATTAGTGTCCATGGGACTGCGGGACTATCCACAGGGACAGTCTGTAATACCAGAGCTCAGACTGTGAAATTTTGAGGTTCATTAAATGACTTGTTGACAGTGACAGTTTTGCAAGCTGGGACCACACATTTGCATTCAGAAGTTTAGAGCTACGAAGGGTTCATTAAGGCTTCTAGGTTGCATTGTCTGGGAATGTGCAATTGTGTGCTGGGAATTCACGCTGCTGTGCCGAGAGTCACTACTATTCAACCAGCATGCAAAGAAGTGAGAAGTGAAACTTTTTCATAAACAAAAGCTTCCCTGTCTGTATGAAAAGGATGACTTTTTTTTCCAATTACAAATTAACCTATTGATACAGAAATCACCAGTGCACAGGGTGGTGGAACATCATGCCTGTATTGCTGCATACCTACTCTGTAAATGCATGGGAGAGCATACCTTCGTGTTCAGCATATGTATTTATGATGTAAAACGTGAGGACAGTCTCACCGCTTGTACCTGGAAGAAGCATTTACTGCTGCCAATGGCCAGGCGTGTCAAGCCAGTAATGGGAAAAGATCCGTAATAAGGTACCTGTTACAGTTTTGTGCCAGTTCTCAGGGTTTTTCCAAATGTGCAGGGAAGGTAAAGGATAACACTTAGCAGTAGTTTGGTTTTCTTTCCATCTCTTTTGTTTTACTCTTCTTGTCTCTTTTTTGTGTTGTAAGCCAGACTGACTTTCCCACTGGCACTCTGAATTCAAAGCTATGAAATTGTACAGCTGTGTACTACACTTATTTGTTTTTTAAAGCCTGTCACAAGCATGAGTGGTTTGGGTTTTGTTTGGTGGTCGTGTGTCCCCCCCCCCCCCCCGGCATATAGTGTAAGGAACAGGTTTACTTAGTCACAGGTGTGGGAATATGGACGCTGTGCTAGGAAATTAGTTTAATAACAGTTGATTGCTTTATTTCTGAGTGTGCTAGCATTTGCAAATCTCTCTTGGCTTGACAGATAGTTGATGCTTGTGGAGAATGTGACCTTTTGCTCTTTGCATTGCTTTTTCTGAATCATGTCCAGAGGCTGCAGAAGTCAGTGAAGCAGTTGGTGGTCAGCTGCAAGGGTTGGATCAGGCCTCTGAGACTGATGCATCGAGAAGAAAAGGAATAAGTTGACATGAAACTTAACATGGTTATCTTTTGTGATCTTGCTTTGTTCCAAGACTTTTTTTTCCTAGGGAGATGTTATTGATAGATAAAAAAGAATTGAGAAATGAGTTGTATAAAGACCTAAATGAGACTTGGGAGAAACTTAGTGTGTGTCCATGTAAGCAGGGGACTACTCAGGCCACTTGTTGCTCAGTTGTCCTGGAGCCTCTGAAGCTTAAACAAAGCCTGAGACTGAGAAAACTTTGGATCTGTTTGTTTTTTTGGGTTGGTTTGGTTTTTTTTTCCAAAGTAAGTGTCATAGATCATGACCAAACTTTTTTTGTTTTTAAGCAGAAAGAAACAAAACACCCAGAAGGTCGCAACATATTAACCAAATTTTGCAGGGCTATAGTTCTCAATGTGGCTTGTCTAAAATTTAGCCTTTTTACTGCTAGCTATATAAAAATCTTAATTTTGATGTTAGCGTACAAATAATGCTAGTTCTCGTATACCTGTTGCTCACTTGGATCAAAAAGATTATGTTTCTTCTCCATAGAGTTGTATTCGTGCCTTTACTTATATAGCTGGCAGATTATTATTAGTAGGTAAGACAGTCGATTATCAGTGGCTTGCTGCTTTTCCTCCTGCTCTAGTTCAGAGTATTATCGTTAACAGCTTTTAAAGGAAGGTTCTTCCTGGAAGAATTTCTGGCTCAAGGCAGAAAAAGTTTTCTTACCAGTTTTGAACTACCGGGACACTCGTGTTTTCTGAAATCCTATTCATCGCTTCACAAAACTGTTGAAAGTATGTTTTGAATCACACATAAGCCTGAAGAATATCCTGGGGGTAGGGAGACATAAATAATGGTTTAATTGGGCTGCTCTGCTCTGTAGCTTATATCATATTGAGTACATGGGAAGGGCTGATTTTGTTTAGTGTTTTATTTTAACAATTCTCTTAGTCCCAAGCTGAGCATTTATCTTAGTAAATTTAAGGTGGTGTTAAGTAAGGCGTGCAAATGTGTTTTGACTTAAGCTTTTAGTTTGTAAATAAAAATGTTGCAGGTCTCTCACCTTTCACATGTTTAGTAATTATGCTAAGTGAAGTCTTACAAGGAAAACAACATCCTATTGGAGAGAAAAGCTTTTGTGATTACACTTGCAAATAGTTAATAACTATTTTTATATTTCATTAGACTTATGAAAAAACATGTCTTCAGTGGTTGTTAGCAGAGATGGCAAAATTATGAGCAGTAAATCAACATTGTTTTAATTAAGAATACATTGATATTCTCCTAAAAATTCACTTTTGATATCTAGCGCTTAGGCTTAAAATGAATGTTAAACTTAGCTTTTTATACTCCAGGAAAATACACTTTTTTGCTCAAAACATGCAGCAAAAGCAATGCCATGAAAATCAATTAGAATAATAGAGTACAGCCATTGCAAAATATCATTACAATAGTTAAGTAATTATCCCACTGCATGACTTAGCAAGAGGGATAAATAATGCATGTAGAATTGTGTTGGAGCTTGCAAGGAAGATTCATGCTGGTTGAGTGGATGGGAATGGCAAAGGCAGAGCACAGGTCCAAGGAGAGGGTCCGTCAGGTCCGGTAGCTGAGGATCGAAACCTTTCGGTGCATGTGATAATGAAGATGCAAGAGAGACCCAATTTCTGTGGTTGTGTTTTGGTTTTTTCTTACAATTTCAAGACAGCGTTTTAGGAAGAAATCCTCCTGGGTGGATGCTGGGCTTTGGGGCACAAGCACAGCCAGCCTTTGGGGGAGTCACTTTCCAGAGTAGCAGACTGGGCACCCGGCCAGGGCCCAGCTGTGCTGGCGGAAGGGTGGAAAACCCCCAAGGTGACACCACATCAGGATGCCAATCCCCATGGCTTGCTGCCTTGCCTGGCACACTGTTCTTCTCTGTATTTCACCCTCATTCTGTGTTTTACCACTCTGTAGGTGTGGGCTGCTTCTCGTCTGCTGTTTGTTGGGCTGGGAGTGCTGTTTAGCGCATTAGCACAAGGTTTGGAGTTCCATCAGCAGTGTGTCCCAGCCCCAGACTGAGCTGTGAGTCTGGTCAGCAGGAATATTGGCTGGGGTTTTTTGGGGTTTTTTTGGGTTTTTTTTTTTTTGGTTTTTTTTTTTTTTCCAGTGGACAGATGAGGGGTTTGATTTTTCTTCCTTTCAGCTAGAACTGAATACTCTGAATCTGTCAGTTGCTGTCAAGAGGATTGTACTTTGGATTAGTGAGCTACTGGAAGCAGTTTGAATGATTGCAGTTAAAAGCATGCCAAGCAGCGGTGTAATTAATAGTTATATAATGTCACCAACAGGCTTAGGAAGCTGGAATGTAACTTGGAAACAAATATAGCCCCATGCAATCTCTGCTTTGCCTGAGGACCACTGTGCAGTTAAAGGATGATGCTTTATCTTCCTGGAACTGCTTATAGTCAGGGCAGGTTTGCTGTTGTTGGTTCCATCACAAGATGTGTGGAAGCACCTTTCTGCACCTTTCCCCTTCCCTTCTTTTTCTCTGATGTCTTTCTCATCAGGACCTGCTCAAAGCCAGGACTCTGCTCACCTTAGGCTTGTTGGAGCTATTCTCTGCAGGAATCTTAAATTGCTGTGTAATTATGGGTGCTACATGAAATAACTCTTCAGCTCATGAGAATAACATGCATTTTTGTTGTTGCATTTTTAAATAGAAATTTCAGGGAAATTATGCAATACCCATCTCTTATACAGTACTAGTAAAACTGTCGGCCCTTCACCACTTTTAGGGAAGCTGAAATAGTTATTGAGATTTCCAAATTAGCTGTTTTGTGACAGGCTCAAACCTGTCTGGAAAAACTGTGTATTTCAGCAAGGTAGTAGATGAGACTGTGCCTGAGACCTCCCATCTTGTAGGTATTGAACTGGAGGTGTAATGCTTTCAAGTTGTTTATATTAACTTTTGTGAATATCTTAAGCGCACAGAGATGGTGATCAAAATTCTGAGGTGTTGCTATAATTCTGGGTGAGTTTGATTAAAAAATTAATGTAATATTCCCTTGCCTGACTGGATGCTTCAGCTGTCTTAAACCCTTACGCTCTACTCCAATATTTAACAATATTTTTTTTTCTTAGTTGACATGTAGTTGTGGCACTTGGGGACATGGTTTAGTGGTGGACTTGGTAGTGTTGTGTTTATGGTTAGACTCGGATGATCTTAAGGGTCTTTTCCAACCTTATGTGAAAAAGGGAGGTTTATGCTGGTACAGAACTTGGTATTTCTGTTTCTAAAAAGGTACCGTAATAGACGTATGGGTGATTAATTAGACAGTAAGTCTCATGTTTAAGAAGAACAACTTTATATTAAAATGTGATACTACTGCTGAGCAAATGTAGGGCTGCCTGCCCTCCAGTTTTGTATCTACGTTGCTTCCTTGAGTGTCAGTTAGCTCAATATTCACTGCCATTGACCTTGCATAATTAAGAAAAAAGTCTGCTGTTCTGGGGAGATAAATGCAGCTTATGTTTGGAAAGTGGCTGATCAGCTCAGTTGTAAAAGTGTAATTTTATGTCTGTAGTTTCTGGAAGGATGGATGCTGCCTTTGCAAAACTCGGTGTCCCTCTTTTCTTCTCCCTGATACCCAGTTGAAGTTGTTGGTGAAAATCTCCCAGGACTCTTAAGATCTGAAGCTTGCAATAGACCTCTTCAATTTTCAGTGAAGACTAATTTAAGCTAGTATGGGCTTCTTTTACTTACTGAATCATTTTCTCACTGTCAGCCTATTTCCCATGCAAATACAAGGCTCCAATTGTGCACTGGCGTGGGGGGTGTGTGTGTGAGACTCGTGGCTGGAGCAGGGGTTGGTGCACAGGGACTTTCCTCTTCTAGAATGGGGTTGGTGTCAGTGTTGGCTGTTGAGAGGTGAAGTGTGCCGGGGCTGCCAGCTCTGTGTGCTGAGGGGTTGGGTGGAGATTAGAGAAACAGCAATGGAGAGGAAAAGCCAAAACATAACAGCAGGAAAAAAAAAAAAAAAAAGATAAGGAAAAGCAAAATTTTTTTCAGCCCTGTGAAAGGACTTTGCCAAAATTTGAAGATGGGGACTGGTGGGCACTAGTGTCTGTTTACCAAATACCCTTGCTCTTTTATTTTTCTCTGTGCTGCCACTTGGACTTTGTTTTTTACTTCTGTGTTTCTTCTCCATGAGTTACTTGGACTATTTGTGACCTGAAGAACATGTTTGTTTGCAGTGCGAGGGCCATTGGTTTTTTAAACATCTCCATGATGATCATGAAGTTTCGTGGTATTTTGGTAGGCTTTTTCTTAGATTAGGTTTTCCACATGAGATGCTTTGCTACTGTATTTGTGCTGGCAAAGTACTCTGTGCTGAAGATGAGTAATAAAGGTGAAGTTGCATTTTGGGATTTCTTGTTGTTTGGTATTTTTTGGGAGTGTTTTTCCTGATTTAGTAAAACAGTCTTAGGACTAGAAGCTATCCAGACCAAAGCACAGCTTTATAAGCATAACTGCATCCATGCTTTCTAGTGTTGGTTTCCTTTTTTTTGACTGTTGTCAACCTCTTCACCTTCCTTAGAGATGGCGCTGTGGTGGAAAATTGTGTATTATGCCAGGTTGTCTTTTGTTAATACACAGTAGGGCACTGTTCCTGATGGGATCTTTGGGTGCTGATGCGATGTCAATAATTATCAGGAAGATTGGGGATGGCATGTGGCTTTTACAGCCTCTTTGCTTTTGGAGCCGAAGATTTTCAAGGCTGTAGATTTGGGACTTTGTAATCTTCCCCCCTACAAGGTTATTATTTATTTGGGAAATTGCATAATACTTGTTATGCAAGCAGTCTCTTTTCAGCTGCTGTGTAAAATGTATTATAGAAAAAAAGGTGTAATTTTTTTTTTAAAAGCAGGCAGCAAGTGGCACAAAATAAATCCCACAAGTGGAGATGTTTTAATGAAGAGAGGGTTTAATGAAGGTTGTATTCTGTATACAACAGAGGTAAGGCAGAACTGAATGCAGCTCCAACAAATATTCACACCTGTTTCCACAAAGAAATTCAATTTCTACCATGCATCCGATTCTGAAAATGGTGATTGACTGGACAGACTGTGTTGTGGATAAAATTAACATAGGTCTATTAAATTGAAATACATTTTACCTGGAATATTTCCAGTAAACAACAACTTCCGTGAAATCTATCCATACCTTACTTTAGAACATCTCATTTACAGATTTACTGCTTACGCTCTTAAGTTCTAGGTCCGTTTTCACATGTCTGTGCATGTCCTGAAATACCTCGCTTTGCAGACATCTCTCCTTTTCCTCTGCAGGCTGGTGCATAGTCTTGTTTTTGAGTTTTCCTAGAATTTGGTTTTTAAAAAGCAGGAGTTGATAACTGTAATATTACTGGGGTTGTAGGAGGTCACTGGAGCAAGCCCTTGTCCCCTTAACACCTTTTGTGTGCACATGCAGGACTGGCAAAGCTTGGACTCCACCGCGTTAAAATACAGTGTGGCTGATTCCCAGTGTCGGCCATACAGGTTTTACATTCAGGTTTTAGCTGTGTGCCTTGAATATACCTGTTTACTTGAGAAAGGGTTGTTTCATGTAGTGTGTCTGAGTGGAAGAGTTCATCACTTTAACAAAAGAGACTTAAAATGAAGCTATTAATTGTCACAGCCGGTGGCTTTTTTTCTGTGCATTGCTGCCAACTGAGAGCGCTTTAAACTCACATCCAAGGCATGAGAAGACCTGAGTAAGGAAAACAGTCATTCAGTTATTCTCCATAATTAGTGTACTTCAACGGGTAGGCAGGTGTTAGTTATTCAGCCTCTTCCCTGCAAAAGTAAGAGACAGTGAGTGTTTGTCTACCAGTCTTCTGCCATTGCCTCTGTCCAGTAGCCTCAGGGATGATCCTTACCCACTGAGAGCTGTGTAACGGGCTGCTCCCTACAGTTGTGAAAAGGAGAGTTTAAATAAGTACGAAAATCAGTCCAGCTGATGTAAAAATATCTCATCCAGGTTGAAAGGATTTAAAGACGCTGTGATTGCAATAATGCATGAAGTATTTAGAATAACTTGTCCGGTGTTGCATGGATGCCCTGAAAGCAGGCTTGCAAGGCTGAGGGTCTGTCTTTTTAACGTCATGGGGTTGGTTTAGCCTAAGCTTATATTTTCCTGTAGAAATTGCTGAACTTAAGCCAGCACACCATTGTGACCCTAGTACTGCTGTTGCTGCTGCTTTCTGTAAAATGCAGTTACAGGTATTGCAGCATCCAAAAGGTTTACTCATCGCTGAGCACTTGTAACCCAGGCAAGTTGTTTGTGTGCCTGTGTTCAACGTGGAGGGTGTGTGCATATAAGATTAAAACAGTTAAACTGCATGGAGAACTTCATTTTGCTGTAAAATTCTGAAAAATTCTGAAAAAAAAAAGCCTTAGACTGTGTTACTTGAATGACTTTCTCCTGTGAATGGACCAAAGGGGAATGAATGACCTGAAGTTCTTGCTGATGTGAAAAAAACCAAATGCCACAGAGGATTTTGTTGCTGGAACCTGTTACAAAAGCAGGGGATGAGTGTGCCTGTGAAGCTGCTGTGGTGGTTTTATTTGTTTTGGAAGAAGTGAAGAAATAATCTGTGAAAGGCCTGGGTCCTGGTTTTGCAGTGAGCACTGCGTGGGCGTGCTTTGTCTGTTGCTCATTAACGGGCCAGCTTCGTTAGACTTGATGATTCAAAGTTCTTTCTATAAGCTTATCAGGTATTTTATATCAGTACGTGTCAGTCATTGATATGGTAGCCTTTAAGAGACAACTGTTTCAATCCACTTTTCTGTGAAACACCTTCTCTTGGTGACTTCTTTTATTGAATACTTTGATAGGAGTCTGTTTTGGTGAAACTCTTGTTTTAGCTGCTGTTGTAAAGACCTTTACTCAAGAGGACAGGGGGACTGTTGGTGTGGTGGTATGGTGATGGAAGGGTGGTGTTCAGGCTGAAGGTGTGGCCACACAGCCAGTGCACACATGGCTGTAGAACAGTTCCTGATGATGCTGTAGGTGGACCAGCACAGCATCTGTGTGCCTTTCTGCCAGCGTGATTCCTGTTCCAGCCTATGCTGCGTCCCTGACCATCAAGTCCTTGCAGCTCATTTTTCCCCATGTGACACATACCGCTTTATTTTGCTGTGTAAAACACCATGGTGAATGTGGACTACAGCCTGCTGAGCGTGTTGGATGTGCTCAGCCAGCCGGTGTGACTGCTCACCTGTGTTCTGGCTATGGCCACCACTGCTAGCACCAGTGGGAGCACACGCTCACACAGCTTCTGCTGTGGTTGGTGTGGGGCTTTGAAGTCCTGTCCCGATGCCAGATATGTTAGATCCCAGCACTGCTACTGTTAGTCACCTTACAGTATCACAAGTTGTGTGGTACTTTATATACATCGCAGTCCAATTCCTTTTTTTTGCTGGCTAGGTGTACCTGAGATGAGGAGAACAATAGACCTGGATTTACACCTTAATGCAAGCACACTGTTCCCAAAGGAAGTAAGGCAAGACTTGTGCTCTGTCACAATACTGGCCTTCTGTGGAAACCCCTGTAGAAGAGCTCTACTGTTTTCAAAATGAGTGTGCTTGTTTATAAAGGATGTCTGGTATCCAGGTTTCCTGCTACAAATGTGTGTTTAAAATGTTCATTCAGCCCTGATTGCCCAGTCAGTCAGTCCTTTGCCTGTGTAAGGCAAAAGTAGTTCACTTGAAGTTGGAATTGGTATCACTGAGGTTAAATTTCAGTGTAGGACGGATAGTCAGAAACACCACCAAAATGCATTTGTCCATAAGCAAAGAAGTGTGATGCTTCCCAAGCATTTGGTGACCGTTCCAGCATCTCCAGGAAATGTCTGCAGCCTCCAGGGAAGGAGCAGAGACTTCTCTTCCAACTTGTGCTGGTGGTTTTTTAACAGTTATGTAAGTAGCATTTAAGCTACATCAAGCTTAGACTGTGTAACTTGTTGGCTATTCCCTCTTCACCTTTACTACATTCTTCCAGTTTAATATGCTACTTGGAAGAAAAAAGAAGTATTTTTTTTTTTAAACAAGCTCTGAGATGGTTTGCTGCCTTTTCCTTTAGAAAAGACTTGAAGCTCCTTCTAAGTTCAGAAGGACATAGCTACCTGTGTTTTGAAGAGCAGCATGGAGCGGCTGTTGGGTCAAGGACTGCTTGTTGGTTTTGGATGGAGCCACTTGCCCTGTGCTGCCCTGGCTGCCACCGGGAGAGGAAAGAAGCTGAATAAACAGGGAAACTGTGAAATAAACAGAAACAAACCAAACCTAGCCCCTGCCTCGGGGCGGGGGCTTGAGTAAGTGAAGCAGCTGTTTCAAAATTACACTTTCTTTTGTTAAAAGGAGGCACATAAAAGCTTTTCTGCTTTTGTTTTTGTGCCATAATGATAATTTCCATGTGTTTTTCTGTGTTATTTGATTGCTTTCAGTTTCTTCTGAGAAAACTTACCTGAAAATTGAGCAGTGGTGTTACTGTAGCATTAAGGTGGTTGCTTCAACCTTTCCTGCCTTGTGTACCCCCAAATTTTCTAGCAGAAGTGACCATTTTCAGTTAGCGAACCTACGTGCTTTTCCAAAATAGAATTTTGGGGTTCCAGGTCAGGCTGCAAATACGTGTGCCGGGGCTTCAGTGTTCACAGCCTTCCTCGCTGCTGTTCACCATGAGCTCTGGAGCTGCCCCTGCGCAGGTGCCAGCCTGGCTGGCTTTGCGGCTGTGTCAAGAGCTGGCGAAGGGGAATAGGTGGGTTTGAGAAGCTGGTGGTGGGAGGAGGCAGGGCTGTCTCATGTGGGCAGCGCAGACGGATGGGGAAGTTTTATGTTGGTTTGAATCCTGGCACTTGGTGCTGCTGCAAGCGACCCCAGAGATTATGAAAAGAGATAGAGGAGCAAATATTTTCTGGTTTTTCCTCTACGTGGTTTGTACATGTGTAATTGCTCACAAAGTTATTCTAGCCCCGAAAGCTTTTGCTCTTTTTACTCCCCAGTTTTGGTGCGTAGCAAGGATATGAGCTCCTTAGGAAGTGGTTGCTCAACTCTGTCCACACCGTTTTCCGCAATGCGTTTGAGTAAAAACAAGGTTCTGTTTTTAGCTTGCTTTAACTTGGAAATTCTGGTGATAAGCAATTAGCTGCACAAATCCAGGAAGAAATTAGAGGAGGAAGCAACATAACATAGTAGAATCTCACGGAGTCATTTTTTTAAATCTCTAGGAGCAAGTAATTTCTCTAATCTAGTAGATGTGTATCACCAGTGTGGTATAGTTCTGGGGCTCAGGAAAATGTCATTTATTTTCCTCTGCTGTACTCATCTTTAAGCAAGCAACTTGTTGTTCATCAGTTTCACCATAGTTAACTGGAAATAAACCAAACCAAGGGGTGTCTTGATAAATACACCCTAGACAGAGGTGCCCGTGATGCTGAGAGCGGGATAATACGCTTAAACTGGAACCAGACCCAGTGCAGTGATTTCCCTTTAGTTCTGTTACTGTGTTTGCTATTATAAAATAATTAGTATGTGGTTATTAGCAAAAAATGTTAGGTTTATAATATGTTGTCTGAACATTCCTGTATTTAGTTATATAGTTGGTAATCTTTATCTTTCTCTGCTCAGATAATTAAAAAAACTCTCTAATCTGGCATCAGATATAAAGTTGAAAATCTTGGTGTGTATGGACAGCGTGTGTTGTCTGAGGAGGTTGGAGAGGAGGTGCCATGTGCTGTGCTTGAGCTTTGTCGTATTTTGTTGCATAGAAGAAGTGAAACTTAGCTGCATTTTGCATATTCTTATCTTCCGTTTCCAAGTAAGATCTCCACCAGTTTCTGTATTTCATTCATCTACAAACCAGTTTCACTTTCATTACACTTTTTAGTGAGCCATAATGTTAAATTTGCGTTTATTTTCTATTTGCATGTTGTGTGGTATTTCTTTTTGTGTATTTATCCTGTAAGAATTTACAGTGGGGTTTACAGGGCTGATGTATTGCCTCACACCTTGAAAGTATCTCGGTATGCCTTTTCATATAGAAAAACGTGCAAGCCTCATCTCTTTCTGCCCTGCCTAAATGCTGGGCGTAGGTACAGTTTAGTAGCAACTGAGTGATAGCTGACTTGGTCACAACTCATTTTTGAGCCTGTATCTCTGAATTTTCACTGTCATTATTTAGTTAAGAGAAGGTGGGGTACGTGAAAAAAGTTACTCAAATCCAGAATCTTGATGTGCAGAATCTGAGTCATTGCAAGACAACAATCAAGCGAGGATGCATGTTTTGTACGGGAAAGCCCTGTGTTGACTCTCCAGCCTTCGGTTAAAGGATCGTGCTGAATGCTGTTGCTCTTACTCTGCACATTCGCCTCTCAGAAAGCAAGCGGTGGCAAACACCCAGACACTCACTTCTGAACCTCTTCTTCCACCAGTGCCGGAAAATGTAGTAGCTGGAAGTTTTGGGAGCCCTCAGCCGTTGCTATGTGGATGCCGTTGGGTCCTGCTTCATCCAGAGACTCTCCAGATGACATAGTGCATTAGGCTGACAAACCCACACGTGTTGCGGGTCAGGCAGGCTGCCAAGCACTCAGCCAGCAGGGAGAAAAAGCATTAGGAATCCCAATAATCCACACATCAGTCTCTGTGTGCTGCTTGGTCAGTGGAGACCGAGTGAGCGAGCTGTGGAGAGATTGTGGGTATTAAGTGGGATGGGTAATGAAAGGCTGTGCTGGCGCTGATGTGAGACTCTTTAAATGGAAAATGACTTAAAATGATGGTGCCAGGGCAGTTGGAGTGATTTGCAGCTGGCACAGGTTCACAGTGTAACTGGTAGTTTTCAGGGAGACTAACCACTTCTTTAGCACCAGAGCACCAGAACTGTTCTGAAGAATTGAGAAAAGAAACATTCCCCCCCCCCCCCCAAAAAAAAAAAAACCCCAACAAAAACAACAAACCAACAACCCAAAAACAAAACAAACAAACAAACAAAAACCCAAACCAAACCCAACCCCAAAACTTGTAACTGCATTTGCTTGATTTCCTTCCTTGGGGCTTGTACCAGAATGATGGCGATTCGGGATTTTGGTTGTGTATTTTCGTGTGTGTCTGCAGGTGTAGAAATAAATGCAAGCCATGTGAACGTATGCAAAGCCGCAGATAGTAGTCATCAGGATGGTAACAGGGGAGGGACACTCAAGAATACAATAAAATGAGCATTTTAAGTTCAAGATTACCTTATCTGAGAACTTTTCTTGAAAAATGATAGTTTGTCTGGACAATTAATCATCATTGTTATCTGAGGATCAGAATTGGCTTTGCAGAGGACTCGTAAATGTTTGTTTTAAATAATTATTCCAGGCTTTTCGTTATGTAGGATAGTGCTCTCTGCTAGTTTTGTTGGTAAAAGTATTTGTTTCCCTATCCTACAACATGCTGGGCACATGTAGATAACTTGCACTGGTTCTCCAAGTAGGGAACCAATAGTTTATTAAGTAGGTTACTTCTAAGGCTTTCTACTTAGAGGGAGGAAGGGTTTCCGAATTGAGTATTGTAATGTTGTTTCCCAGTGAATTTTGAAACCATCTGGGTCAGTTCCTCATGCCCAGGAGCGTTAATTCTGAAAGCAAAAGTTTCTGTGCTCTCGGGATGTCTTGTTCCCACGGTGCTTGAACAGCAGCTATCAATGGCAGCCCAGTGCCTGGTTTCTCCGGCTTTCCCAGGCAGCTGTGCATGTGCAGGATTGCCATGTGTCGTGCCACCTGGATGGAGCCGGACACCCCAAAATGTCATTTGTACCACTGTGATCAGAGGACACAACAGGGAAAAAGAGCTCCTCTGAGCACATGGCGATGTTTTGAAAAATGTATGTCTGCCTGCTTTGTCATCCTTCAGAGTGTCTTTTATTTCTTGTTGTGTTTAGAAAAGAAACTGATTTATTGAACAGCAAGGCTGCTTCTTAAACCATTGGCAGTGACAATTTCACCGCAGGCTGTGCTGGGACAGAGGTGTGAAGGATTAGGTGAGGTACCATTTACCAGTGCCGGTGGGTGCCGTGTGAGCCTCCCAGGGTGCTGGGGGGTAGCGTCCGCTCCACCTTGCCGCAGCCCTGACGTCTCTCTTAAATTGCATAGCTGCTGCAGGTGGGAACTCAGTCGGGAAAGCTACGTTCCTGGTTGTTCAAGGACTCTTGAAACGTTGCTTTCTTATGAAAGGAAATCCTATAACTGATTTTTAAAAAAAAAATAATAAAAAGGAGGTTTAAAAAAAAAAATAAAAAGGAGGTTTTGCTTGCTGGAAAAAACCTTGGTTTCTCTTGTTTAGGTAGAGCCTGCACTGTTGGATGTGACAGAATTAAAATTACTGCCTTACTCAATTGGGCTTCCCCCCCCCCCCCAATGGTCTCCCTAGAGATTTCGGGGCTATTGAGTCTATTCAGCTTCTGTTGTACAATTGGTAGTTTCTCATTTTGCTTCTATGTGAATTTAGACTGGTTGATAAATGATACAGAATTCCCTCTCTCTCCCTCTCTCTCCCTCTCTCTCCCTCTCTCTCCCTCTCTCTCTCTCTCTCCTCCCCCCCCCCCCCCCGTGTACAGTGTTCCAGTGTCATGCAAGCACAGTGAAATTTTACTCTGATAAACCAGCCCACCCCTGGATTGCTGGGGACTCCACAAAAGAGTTACTTGGTAGAAGTTTCTTTGTTGTTTTTAAGCAAAGCTAACCTGCCTCTCTGTCTGCAGGTTAGGTATTCAGGTTATCTGCCTTTCTCAAAAAGTGTTAGGTACATTTAAGCATTTTGCTTAAATGACTGGAAACCCTGTTAATGTAGTTCTTGCTAGTGCCTATCGCTCCCAGGTTTGTAGGCTGTTTCAGTCCTGTCAGTACTGATCTTAGGACAGCATTGGAGACTGTGACAGTATTTGGAGGGGGGGAAAAAAAAATGAACAAAACCCCAAACAAAACAAAAAAAAACCCCTGCCCCCCTAAAACTCGATCACTCCGATTTTAAAATCAGAGCTGATTTTAAAACTTAGGTACTAAGTTTTAAATTTTCAGTCTCCAAGTTTATAGAAATTCACATTTTTTCAAAGTTCAAATTTGCCTTCAATTTGCTAATAAAAAGAAGTTATTTATGTTGGAAATATGTGGTCAAAACACAAATTCTGGACCAATGATACTGGTGTGCAGTTTCAAATTCTTAAATCTCATTCAACTCTAGATGTACAACAGGTGATGTTTTAGACTCATTATTTAAATGTGGGAGTTTTTCCCCCCAGGTATAGATTAGACCATATTAAATTTTCTCTTTTTAAAAAAAATATTGGCATGTTCTTTGGGAATGGTACTATATATCCGATGCCACATTATTGGGCATTGTATGCTGATACGTACTCCGATTTGGTGGAGATGCTTGAGTGTGGTAAAAGAGAAAATGCTGTTACAACTCCTCTTCCTATAAAAGTACAGGTTTTTCTTTGTGCTTATTCAATAGCACACTTCTAAGAAGGATGTTTCTGGAAATGCATTTTACTTTTAGTACAAGCTTTTGGGGAGGCGATCAACTTCAGAATTTCACTGATGTCTCTTTTTTGGTATGGAGCTCATTTTCTCAGCATCTCTCCTTTTTCCTGCTTGTATTCCAAGTTCGGTCTCTCTTGTGCTGTGATTTTGAAGCATGAAACTTAACTACCCCCAAACCTGGAGGCAGATGCTTGTGGACAGGACACCTCAAGCTGGATTAAAGGATGGTGTAGACATATCAATTTCCATTACTACTCAAGATTTCAGTGTTTGAAATGGAAATACATATATTAGCAGCAGTGATAGAGCACTTCTATAACACCAAGTCTGCCATTCCTATTTTTTTTAGCTTTAGTTAGTGTTGTTAAAACTATTCTTTTCTTCAGATTTTCATTGCTTTAATTTATAATACAGTTACCATGGGCAGTTGCTTTGGAGAATCCATGTGTTAAATTTTCATCAGGCTCATTTATACCCTCGTGCTGCCAACTGCAGGTTCTTACTCAACAGGAAGTGTTGAGCCTGTTCTCTTTCCTCAGGATTATACATAGCTTAATAAACAGTCAAATAGGAAGAAGTATTTAAGTAATTGTTTTTGTTGTAAATCTGAGTATTTTATTATACATGTCTTGGTTGCTGCCAGCTTTATGAACTGTTTTGAAATTTTTGCTAGTGAGAGCAGCTTATTTTTGACAAGCGAGTAAAATGCCTTAGTTTTATCATCGTTCTGGTGGTAGCAGGTAAGTAAATTTTGTGCTGCGATCAGTGAATTTTCCATAATAATTTTGTAAGTCATTGTAAATCATGGAACATTTGGTATTTTGCAGTAAGGTACGTCCATAGATGAAAACACCAGAAGCAGCTGCACCACAAATTTCACTGTTTCGATGTACAATCTGCTGAAATACTGCTCTGACTTTTCAGTGGTGGATTAAAATGAAGCTCCGAGTGGGTCAGCAAGTGGGTCAATAGCATGATGAGGGTGGTTGCAATAAATGTCTAGAAATGAAGCTTGTGCAGCACTTGTAACATATGACTGAAGTTTATCGGTGACCAAAGAAATTCACACACCTAAGAAAAATGATTTTGTAATCTCAAGGCCATCTTTTCAGGTTTGGGCTTGGTGTGATCTTTTACATTTATGGTTTCATCCCATTTCATAAACAGTTGTGGATTTTGTATATATTAACAAAATTTTTCTACTGCTGAAGAACTTTTTCCTTACAAAATGCAATAAATGAATAGGAAGTGGGTTTTTTTCTGTATGCGTAGCTGTGAACCTAACTACTACTGGTGGTAAGCAAATGCTTAGGCAAAGAGCAAAAAGGGCAGCTGTAAAGTTGTTCTTGTTCAGCTGGAATTTAGGATGATGTTGGAATTGGGAATTGAAGCTATTTTAATCTATTACATATTGCAAATGTTGTTTCAAGCAGGAGAGATGTGTTGTGCTGTTTTTTTTCTTAATTTCTGATCATTTTTTTAAATGGACCATTAAAAGAATCTTGAGTAGAAAACTATTTTTTACATAAAATAGCAGAGCAAGAAAGCATCTGAAAAACTGTAATTCTGGCCATGTACTTTTGTCTTAGATTATATATGTAGTCATGAGTCCAAAGTAGCTTTATAATATTTGTAAAGCTTAAAGAAGCTGTGATCATTGGACAGTTCTGCTTCCCCATCAAACAAGAGAAAACGTGCTTTAAATGTTGTGAGCTTGGTGTTTTGCCAGTTCTTTACTAATTTTACATCTAATTAGAAGTGCGTTGAACTCCTTATTTAAGGAAACATGCTGTGAGGGTTTTGGTTTTTTTTAATGAAAGCAGAAAAAGCCTAAATCAGGCTTTTCCCCATTCTAGTCCTTAAAAGATGTTCCTATTGTAAGTAATTCCAGCAGATGAACACGGGCACGATCCTTGCTCAGGCTACACAGCTCTTCAACACAGCCTTGCTGGGGTGTGCGTGTGTGTGTATATGTATGCACACACATACCCACATACAGCCGCCCACGAGCTCCTGCAGTGCCCGCGGGTGGGGAGCTGTGCAGGTTGGCACCCCGCAGCTGGTAAGGACAGGCATGGGGCTGCAGCCTCTGCCTGTAGCTTCAGGGATGGAGCCGAGACCAGCTGGGAGCAGTCGCTGTCATCGGAGCGGGCCTGTTCCAGGGATTCAGACCAGGCGGAGGAAGCAACTGCAGGGTGAGCATCTGCTGGACAGCCTTGGGGCTTTCGTTGGCACTTGTGGGCTGCTGCAGGTTAGATATGAAATTATCTGCTGTTGCAGCTTAGGTGATAGGGTTGAGAGGATGGGTCAAACTGCCAGCACTGTGTGAGCTTCCAGGCAGGCTCTTTCTCTACAAGGAGAAACAGAGCAGTATTTCTTCCAAACCTTCAACATGACTTTTGTTTTGCCTCTTGCAGACCTAGTAAGTTAAATTTTGCGGTACTAGTGGTTAAGTAAACCTCAGGCTCTCTTCCAATAACTGGTACTTTGCATTGTTATGCACCATCACTGCTATTTTTCGTCCATGCTGTGGTATCAAAGAAGCCTAAAGAGCAATGTGTGTTTAACTCTTTTTTTTTTTTTTTTTTTTTTTTTTTTTTTTTTTTTTTTTTTTTTTTGTCCTGTGATTTCAAATTAAATAGCAGCAAAAGGGGAGAGTTGTTGCTCTTGAAGTGCTGTTTTTCAGGACACCTTATAGGGATGGCTCTTTGTTCTCCATAGTGTACAGGAGCTTTTGTTTGCTGCTGTCTTACACCACTTGGTATCATGAACTCTCCAGAGGCCTATCAGAATAAACCTGTAGTCCAAAACATGTGCATCATACAATGTTAGGCATCTCTTTTTGAATTATTTTTATAGGGTTGTGTGGTAGAGAAGGACAAAGACCCAGGGCAGTGAGGGAAAAGGAGCCCGTGGGACTGGGTGGAAAAGACCCAGGTTTATGATCAGTCTCAGTACTTTCTCAGTGGAAAGTCCAGTTTGTGATTCATCAGTTTCCATTGGGGGGGGGGGGAACAAACAAAAAAACCCCAAACAACAAAAGAGAGAAGTTTTGTACAAGTCCCTATACTTGCAAAATACAAACAGTGGTGGTGCTTCACTGAAAGTTTTCCAGCAAATTCCCAAATAGCCACGTTCTCTGGCTTGGGGCTCCTTTCCTGCTGGTGGCCCACCAGGTCCTAAGTCTGGCTGTGCAAGGAGCACCATATACGATGTTCCTTAATTTAAAAGGAGGTGAATGGTCCTGACTTGGTTTCACATATGGATTTGTGGTAGTGCCTGCAAATGGTATTTGCAGTTTTCAGTTCTGTACTGTGTTAGAACAGGTGTTTTGAGGAATCATGTGACTAATCAACTTTGGGATAGAAAAATTCTGGTCTAGCTGCTTCCAGAAACATCTTAAGGGCCTGACTTCAGACTGTGTTGCAATTGGGATTATATGAAATAATGTATATTTAAAAAGAACCATGAAAGTTTTGAAAAACCTATTACACTATGCTCTTTAACAGCCATACTGAAACAATTTCCTCGATCGGTTCTAGGACTCTCTTAGTACTGGTTTTTATTTTCACTAAAAAAAAACCCCAGAAATGTGAGCTGCAGAATCTGTGGAGTGGCAACTCTGGGAATAAAACTCAGTGATTTATACACTTTGATTTGTAAATATGTCCAAATAATTAAAAGTAAGCAATACTAAGGTTTCTGTAACAAATAGGAATTGAGTATTCTTTTTATAGGCGTCATTCAAAAAGCCTCAGCTAGCCGGTAGTGGCACAGAGGCAGTGACCAGCTGCTTTCCAGCAAACAGTAATGCCTGTCATGTTGTGTAAATGGGGGTGACAGCTTGCATTTAATTTAATAACTTTCCCATTCTTAATTTGACTTTACAAAAGAAAGGAGGGGGGGGGGGGAGGTGGAATTGAAGAAAAGCAGGGAGCTGGCAGATTTGTGAGAACACTAAATATTAAGTACTGTGAATGTTAGAACTTTTTAAAGTTTAAAAACATAAGTACTGTGGAAGGTGTTCAAGCTGTGAGAAATAAGCTGAAGTCTGAAAACTTCTGATGGCCAAACACAAAGTTTAAAATACTCTTCTGAAATCTGAGTAGCTCAAGGTTTGTTGTCAGGGCCAGGAATAGTTATTGGGAAGCTGAGGCTCCTTTATCTCTGCGTTGCCTATCCTTGGCTCTTCCAAGGAGATAGGAGACAGTGGGCTGGATGGTTGAGAACGACATTGAACAGTTTGTTGGAGGACAGTTTGTTGGAGGCTTTCTGGAGGTGGCTGTACAGTTTTAGATGTACTTAGTTTATTTTGTGGTGAACAATTGTTTTGTTTGTGTGAAGCTGTTAACTTTCTTTCATGTTTTTTCCAAAATGTTCAGACTTAGCTCTCAGAATCTTTCAAACATGTTGCTGTGCCTAACACCTGTAGCCCAGAAGTGGATGTTCCTTAGAGTAACTTACGTATTTTTAAACATCTGTCTTCTAAATGAAAACACAGCATTAACGCATCAGTGTTAAAGGAAGATTCTTCTCTTTCAACAAAATACTGCTCGGTCACATATTTCTTGCTGTTCATCCAAGTCATCTTTTACTGTTTTGTAGTTGCCTTGTGGTCTTGTATTACATGGAGAACTTCCCAGATAAATGTATACTGCTTCCATACTGCTTTACAGTTGTACACTAAGGACAATTTCTCCATTAATCCTTTCTCTTGTTGCTAAAAAGGACTGTGTGGTCATCACAAATGAGCTGGAAAATATGCATGCAAGAATGACTGCTCATCCTGTCATGTTTATGGCTTAATTTCTCCAAAGCTTTGGTAGTTCTTTTGTAAAACTCTTTTAAGGAGATTTTTTTTTTTATGGGTTAGTTTCTAACCTTGCTTTAAACTTTTTGCTTAACATAAGAAGTATGCTTATTGTGTTATTGTTCTGGCACTAACTGCTTTATAAACATATAAATACTTTTAGTCTTATTTTCTTGGTTTTCTTTGAGCAAAGATATATTCATGTGTGACTAGGATTATTACAGTAATCATGTACTTCACACTGCACAGTGTATGAAACAAATTTTCTCAAAGAAATGGTGAGCCGTGCAGAGGTCTGCTGGTATCACCACTTGCATCAAAGCCAGAACAGCATGAAATTATCCAAATCCTCGGTACTTCATGTTACAGGAGGCTTTTGACTCTGAAATCCCACTCGATGCCACTTTCATTCTTCTGATAACATAGTTGTAGGGAAGTAAGAGCAATTGTAATTAGATCCACATTTCTGGGGATTGCTGGAGTCCCTGAAGGTCTCTGTGTTGCTGTGGGTATAAAGCCAGCCGCTGTCTCCACTCCGCAGTGTCTGCAGGAGGCAGGTGGCTGGTCTTTTCCCAAGGCAGCCGGGACCAAAGAAATCCCAAACAGATACAGAAATTAGGGTCACATGACAAATGTGGTGCAGCTTATCCGCCTATATCCCTGTTGAAATCCAGGTCTGAGTAACTACCATGTGTTGGATGTGTGGTGATTTGCGCTACTCTACTCCTAAGCCCAGTTGCAGGGGTTGCGAGCAGAGCAGCAGAATTCCTGGGTTGTCAGTGCTCTGGATTTGGTCCTGAGACAAGCTGTAACGGGAAACGCTGAGATACAGAAGAAAACGCAAGCTGTGAAATAGTGCAAGATGCTTGCCAGAACCTTAAAAGTACAGTTGGTTTTCGTTGGATTTTTTTAAACTTTTATTTTTTTATTTCAAGAGCACAGTAGTATAGGCAGTGAGCCCTTGAGGAAATGTCTTGAGCTTATTCCGCTTCCCATGAGCCAAACATCCCAGTGTCACTTCATATGACAATCTGAGGGTATAGTATTTGCAGGCATAATCTTTCTGTGCAGGCCTGTTGCTAAAAGGTAGTAAAGAGTGGTTATGTACATTGTTTATGATAGTTGGTGATAACGACCTAAGTGCCACAACCATGCTCCTAATAGAGAAATGTGTTTCAGCTTTTTTACATGTTGGTATGTCCTTGCTGCAGAGATCATTGTTCTGCAAATATCTGCTCCTGTGATGTGAACTACACTCTAAGTAATGTGAAACAATTTACTTGGCTGAACATAACTCGGAAAGCACAGTTTAGTTTAATTTCTGTCAGTTTTATAGTGGGAGAAGACAATCCTGTTCATGTTGAAAAAAGGAGGAGGAGAATGTTTATTTATTTGTCACATCAGTGTTGGATCTTGATGGTGGAGTCTTTACCCAGGCTGTTGTTTCAATTAGGGGGGAAATTGTCTGAGCAGAGCATAAGTTCATCTTAATGTTCAGGTAGAAGGAAATGTCCCGATTTCAGGTACTTGCATTGAAGACTGGTTCTTACAGTGTTCCTCTGCTGGCACTATCAGTTGGTGTGTGTATTGCACGCTCCTGGCTTCTCTGTGTTTGAAAGCACTCGCCCGATACTGAGTGCAGGAGGCGTAAGTTAACGGTGCCACCAAGGTGTCACAGCACATCTCAGTTTGTAGGGACACAGGTTGGAGGGGAACCAAGCAGTCTCTTTTATAGGAGACGTTGGGTGCCACTGCTGTTGGAGGGGTCCCAGCAGGGACCGGGGAGCAGATAAGGAAAACATGTGTCTCCTTCCTCTTGTCGGGAAGACCCAGTGGCCTGCAAGAAGCAGCAGAGCGCTGTGGCTCAGCATTTGATACCTGCTTAGGAATTCAAGAACCAAGTATGATATTAAGTATTACATCTTTTCAAATAATTTTTTGGAAGTTGAGACTTGTTAGCTGTGGTTTGGGTGTAATGTTGATACTTTAAACCTTCTAGTAAATGATGATACAGTTGTTCCTTAAATGTGAGCGCTGGTTGGACAGCCTGGAAGAGGCTGAGTTGGGGTTTGATTTTTGTCACTTAATGTAGTCTTTGTTTGTATGAACATTTTAACGTTACAGGAAGAAAGCTGATGAGTGGATTTGGAAGTAAAAACCAGTTAGTACTTGTTTTTGTGTCTGTTTATTCTTACAAAAAAATTTAGAAGTGGTCCAACTTTCTGTTCAGGTGATTCTGCTGAATGATAGCTTATTTTAACATAATAGCTGCATCTTTGGGTTGAAGCATGTTCTTTGGAGACTGAAAAAAACCCCATACAAAAAAAAAAAAATTAAAAAAAAAAAGCCAGTTGGAACAAAATTAGGGACAGGGAGTTCAGTCACATTGTAATGTTCAAAAACAGAAAAAGGAAAAAAGCATCTTTCTGTTCTTATGACTCTACATTCTGTAGTAGAAGCCAGAGCATGTTAAATCATTGTAGCCCAAGTGGGAATAAGGCTTGTATCTCTCCACTGATACTTTTTTTTTTTCCCTCTCTCCTTCCTTGTTCACATTCTGAAAGGGACGATGACTAGTATCCACTGCAAAGCATTATTGAATTTACTTTTTTCCTTATTTCTAGAAGGCAGTGCAAGCTACCCGCTGCCACAGCGGGAGAGGAATTCACGTGCTCATGAGGAGGGTGGCTGCTTTGGCAAACAGCGTGACTAGGATATGGCACGGATGGCTGTAGAGGCAGGAACAGTGTCTGGAGGGATGATCTGTGTCGGGGTGCTAGATGATCAGTGTTAGCCCTTGAAGTGTATTTTTGGTAGGCTGGGAAACTCGGAGCAAGTTTTGGATATTGCAGCTACTTTATTCGATTGTGGTTACTATGGTCATGGTTTGCTGTGGTTAAAAATGCACTGCTCTGCTTGCTTTGCTTGGCTTCTTTGTAAAGGGCTTGTAACCAGTGTGTCCTGGCTGTGCTGGCAGCGTGGACCTTATTTGAAGGAGTTTATTACTATTAGCATGCCAGGTGCTTAACTTACCTGTTTTTTAATCTTCCTAAGCTTGCTGCTAGCAAGTGAAATGGCGAAATTAGGAATTGGAAAGCAATTGGATTATTTGTATTATTTTAAAAAAATAATATCTGTTCTAGTAACACAGCAGATCTTGAAATATACTCGGTGTTGGCCAAAATCTCAGCAGCTTTCCATTCCCTTCCTTGGTGTGGCAGGACAAACCCCATCAGCAGGGCTGGCCCCCCTTCCTGCAGGTCCCCTGCCCGCACACGTTGCTGCCTGCTCTCATCGCTTTCAGTTTTGGATTTGCCCTTACCCGCCGCAGTGGCTGGCTGGGAAGAAGAAATATGCAAATGTGGCTTTGGAAGAAGTTGTGCTAGTTATGTCAGTGGCTGGCCAGAAAATGATAAAGTTTAATAAATGTGGTGTGCTGTCACAGGCACAGATAAGGAGTGGGAGCGCACAGGGCAAAGTGTCTCTGCAGGAGCACTTTAATGCTGGTCTCTTTTGGATTCCAACCTTCTCTAGGGGAATGCATGTGACTTATTTATATCGGGGTTTATTTCAGTTTAGTTGAAGTTTCCATTTTAAAATTTGCGTCTTCATTCAAGCAGTGCAGTACTCCAGCAACAGGAGCGACAGCTTGATAGCTGCGGAGGCTGGACATAAGGCTTGGAAATAACATCACAAGCAGGCACATCGGTCTCATGCAAAGTGGAAAAACTTTGAAGGTGCTCTCAGATTCCTGAATTGGGATTTTCCATGAATGGCTCAGTTTTCTGACTTAGCTGGTAGTGTAAACAGCACATAACCGTAAGTCTGGGCAGAAGTGGCAACTTCAAGCAGTGAGGTTAATCATGTATAATCATGTATGGAGATGGTATCTGCCCTCTCTTTGAACATGTATTGACGCTTTATCTCATTTTTTTTTTTCTTTTTTGAGTAGGTGATTAGCAGGTTACTTGACACAAGCTACTGTTGTCAGCTTTTAGTGTCATTGCATCAATCTGAAAATCCCATGTAACCAAAACACTTTTTCTTGCGTGCTTATTCTTAGTCATACAGACGGAAATTGCTGTATATGGGATTTTAAATGCAAGGATGCTAAATATCTTTGCTGTTCTATGGAACAGGTAACTGCTTGATCTGATCTGCAGAACGTTTCAGCATCATAGTTATTTAAGGCTGAAGACCAGTCATCTGTTGTCACTCAAAAATGTATGCAGGTTGTAGCATAAAATGAGTTGTAGTTTCTATGTTGGGTGAAAAATCCAAATGCCAGTGGTGCTGAGATGGGTCAGGGGCCTAATTACAACCTTTTGCATAGCCTTTATAATAAGCTGTGGTAGTGAAATTAAATACTTGGGTGTAACTGGCTTCAGTAAGAACATCTTGGTACCATTATGCAGAAAACCAGTGCCAAGAGGGGCTTAGTAGATACTTGGATTTTCCTGTGACAGGGAGTAGAACTTCTCTGGGTGTTTCATAGTGTGTATCATTGCTAAATACAGATGTTACATGTGAATGATTAGTGGTTTGTAGATTTTTTTTTTTTTCTTAAACACATGAAACCACTGAGTAGCTTCTTAAAGTCTCTCTAGATGTTTGTAGTAAAAACTGGGCACAGGTACAGAGCTCTGCAGTTGGGTTTCTGTGTGCCAGTTGTAGACTTAATGATACTTGCGCATTGCTTTCATTGAAAATCTGTTATAGTCTGATATATGTAGAAAATTTGAGTCTTATTTATGACTAATAGCTATAGACAAGCTTGAGCAACTATTGCAATTGATACTAAGCTCATAACGGACGACTAATGGAGTTGATAACCAGGTTTTCTCCCGCCCCCCCCCCCCCCCCCCCCCCCCAGTACTGTGGACGTAGGGAGCATAGATCTTTCTGGCAGGCTGAAGGGGTTGAATCGATCATGAACAGGTAGAATATTCAGTGTATAAACCGCGCTGCGATATGCCGGGCCAGGAGGGAGAAGTTTTGAGTTGTTAAGCTGAGAAGACGTTAGATATTGGATGAGGAGTGTGAAGTGGTGGAGGTACAGATCTCTGCAGCATATATGAAGACCAGTAACCAAGGTATTGGTTATGTGCGAAGCTACTTTTTTGTGTCATTCAGAATTTGAAATGGAAATAGTCTTTGAAAGACAGCTTGCTTGTGTATTTTGCCGGAGCACCATCGGGGACTGCAGACAATGGTGTGAAGATGGTGTGTCGGAGGCTGGCACGGCTGTTGCCCCGTGGAAGCGTGAATGCCCGCTTGTCTTCTGTGCTGCTGCCAGAGAGCTTCGTTCCTGGCCCTCGGGACAAAGTCATCTCAGTTACCTTCTCTTGTTCTTTGTTAGTGTGAGGTTTTGCTGCTTCAGGGAACCAGAAGCTCATTTGAAAAATTAAATTGAAAGATGGGAAAGAGACCGATGTTTATCAGGAAACTTATTTTTACTCTCTCTGTTCCTTCTCTTAAAGTATAGCCACAGTTCATAGCTGGCAACTTCTTGAAAGCTGCTTTTTCACTATTGTCCCCCCAAAACTGGCTGTAATTTCATGACATGGATGGAAGAAAGGGAGCATTATACTTAAGAACGTTAGATAAGGCTAAAAACTGACGCAGTTTAGAGTATTCCTTAATTTTACGATTTCTATCTCATTTGGTAGCAGCAGTAGTACTTCGCATTAAATAAGGACATCCATTTGGTTCTTTATAAGTGGAGTATTCTTCCCTGGTTGCTAAAATAAATCTTCATACTGCTTTTGGTGCAGTTATTTTTACTGTGTAAAATTGACTATAGATCTCTCTTTTTATTGTCATTATAGAAAACCTAGAATAAACTCTCAGTTGGTGGCACAACAAGTTGCCCAGCAATATGCAACCCCACCGCCGCCTAAGAAGGAGAAGAAGGAGAAAGTGGAAAAACAAGACAAAGAAAAACCTGACAAAGAGAAGGAGATCAGTCCCAGTGTTACAAAGAAGAACACTAACAAGAAGACTAAGTAAGTTTGAAGGATGCGCTGTTAAATGTGATTTCAGTAGCACTGTGCATTGATTAATTGTGCAGTTAAACTAACATCTTACTCTACTTCTTCCCTCCAATTCTTACAGACCAAAGTCAGATATTGTGAAAGATCCTCCTAGCGAAGCAAACAGTATACAGTCTGGGAATACTACAACAAAGACCAGCGACTCAAATCACACTTCAAGGTAACTTTAGTATAAAGCTGTTGGTATCTGAGCACTAGATAAAGAACAGAGACTTTTTTTTTTTTTCTTTTTAAATGGACAGAGGCAGAGTACTGTCTAACCCACAGGGTCTGCCAGTGTCAGTATGGCAAGACCATCAGTGGCTATGAGCCTTCTCCATGTACAGGCACTCAAACAATGCTGGTGAGAAGAGATTCAGGCATTGGAAATATTAGTTCTGTTGTCCACTCAGTTTTTGCTTCTCTGCTAAAATAATGGTACTGTCAATTGGCCATTAAAGCCACAGTGGGGGGAAAAACATTAACCAGCAATTGTGGTGGTCTTCATCAAATTCTTAGCATCACTTGATAGCAGTAACAAAGGTTACTTTTTCAGTTCCATATCCATAGTTCAGTCACTGTAATTGTCAAGATAATTTTCCAAGTATACAGGAATTCAGTCTGCATGAACAAATTTGCTAGAACATTGCAATCAACAAAAAGCATGAATGGTTGGTTTCCTATTTGTCCAAGTTTCAAATGAGTGGCTGTCTATGGAGAGAGGTTTATTCCTGGCCTTGCCTATACTGCATGCTTGTTTTCTTTAAGCAGTGTCTTGTACTCTGTTTCTAAAATGAAAAATTCAGCATCTAAGAACAGTTTTTATATTACTGAACTTAGAGAGCTACAAGAGGCTGAATTCAACTGGGTGCTTTGCCTATAGGGGCTATATGAGAATTGCATCTCTTTAAAATGGGCTGTAGTAAGTATTTTACAGTGAAGCCACATGAATTGAAAAAATATTAGTTAGCTGCAAACATTTGTAAAGCACATGGGAAATATGGTTAACACTGCTGTTAGCATTCAGTTTGGCAAGACATGACTCTACAGAAAACTGTTACCTTGGTAGTTTTTAAGTAATGGCATGAAAATCTTTAATAAGAGTGAATATCCTTTATACAGGAACTTGCTTGAATGTAGCGAGGGCAGTGTGAGACTTGCTGTGCTAGAAGACTGAGCTGTTTGCCGGGACTACTGTTAACTCTTCCTCAGCCCCCAAATACTGAAGTTGCCATTCCTGATTTGATTAGAGAAATACAATGTTATTGCAATGTTGTTTTTTTGGTCCTGTTGTGTTTTGTTTTTTTTTTTTTTTTTTTTGTTTGTTTTTTTTTTTTTTTTTTTTTTTAATGGGACTTATTTTGAGACTTAGGATGCAGGGTACTTGATGCACTTGACTAATGATATAATAATATTAAATTGATAGATTACATAAAATAATTGTTTTTACTCCTTTGAAGGAGTCACTCTGTCTACTGCAGTCTTTTAGTCCATGTTTTGTGGCAAGCTTTTGTCATTCCTTATTAATCCTTAATAGTATCAAGTCTGATTGGGTATTTTTAAGGGATACATCATCTCCTTCAGTTCCTAAACACTCTTTTTAAGTATTTAGTTTAGTGGAACCTTACTTGCAACTCACTGCCCTCAGGAGTACTGTCAAGAGTCTTTTTAAAGGATCTGAATTTTACAGAGTCACATCTGTTCAGATTTTTTTCATGCCCAGATTTCTTAACTGTTTGTTATTTTTGTAAATTGTCTTTTAAGGTTCTCCAGATTTTTAAGAAATCTGGTTTGGGCTTCTTGAATACTATGCCTATTTCCGACAAAATATCTTGGTTTGTTCCATGCCTTCCTGTGCATGTGTTCAGATTGATTTTGAAACATATTTCTTATTTGGCCATGAACCTTTTTAGCTATAAATGTGAAGCATCAGTGTTTAATTTTGCAAAATAACATGAATGGGCCGATCCCTTTGCCTTCTATAGGAAGCAAAAAACATGCATGTGCTGAAGAGACTGTCTGGAGACCTCCACCTGTGCTTAATCAGCTCTTTGCACAGGGGAGACCCCTAAAACCTCCTGCAGAAATGGTTGGAGGGCTCAGTTGTAAAACTGACATTGAGAATGTGTTTGTGAACAGGACTGTGGACAAATCCTGCACCTCAGCTCTGCTTCCCCCCAAGTCCTTCCATGTTACTTTGTCATGGCATTTAGGGATGCATGGGCAGTTTCATTCAGGTGCTCAGTGCGTGGCTTGTCTCAAAGGCTGCTGGTAGCGGGAGCTGTTCTGGGCAGAATGTAATGCAGCTTAGGCCACATCAATTCCTTTCTCTCTTTCCTTTTTTTTCTTCCCCACCCCCCCACCCCCACCCCCCCCCCCGTTATGGCTATCAGCACTGGCTTTTGACAAGCAATAGCGGGAGTGCGTGTTCAACACTACAGAAAGGTGGAGGCAATAAGGTCTGTTCCGGTATCTGGGCCAGCATTTTTTGGCTGTTTCTGAGTACAAGAAAAAACAAATGACCCAGGCAAATTACAGGAAGAACTGGGTTTCCTAGAGGAACTCGGGGCTTAGGGAGGAAAATACGTACGCGTACTACGCTTCCGGGAACGCTTGTGCTGTGTTTGCTGCCGATGCTTTGGGGGCAGCCTGCGTCTGCTGAGATGCTATCTGAAGGCCAACGGAAACCCCAAAACTCGCTGAGCTAGCTGGCCTTTCTTGTTGCCCACAAACAGGGTGACATCATTTAGCCTAGCCTGGGGTTACGTGTTGAATTTCCCAACTCCCGTGAGCATGTATGTACAACACATACGCGTGGGTGTGTGTCACACTGCTGCGGGAATTCACGAAGCACGGCTATGGGGCTGAAAAGGCTGGTCACTAAACGAAGGGGCTGTTTTTCAAGTAGGAGGTTTTACTGATGGTTATCCCAGTGTAGCAGTATTTTAGTTGTATTTTCTATCTATTAGAAATGCCTTTGCTGTGGTACTTGTTAAAAATTGAAACAGTCTCCTAGGTTAGATGTGAAAATACTATTTTCAGTGTGGTAACTTCATTTTTGGTAAGGAGTCTTGCAGAAATACCATTGTTCTATTTTTGAAGCCGTACATCTGTCCTTAATACTTTTTTATATTCTGTCCAGTTCTAGAATACCACTTGGATGCCTACTACTTAAGGACTGTCCCCTTAACTTACCGCTGCAAGCCACTGAATATGCATGGCCGATACAAAGTCGGCTTAATTTCCTCTTTTTTTTCGTTTCGACCACACTAGCCTAGCTGCAGATGAGGAGGAGTAAAGGCAGATTGGTTTAAAAGCTGGAGCTTGATCCCAAAGTAAACTAACCTTCCCTCCATCCCTTGGAATAAGGCAGTTTTCAGCAAGCTACTTTTCACTGATGTATAAAGACTCTCCTTTTTAATTTCCCTTTTGGGAATATTCTGCTGCTTAAGCCTGACCCTTAATTAGGAGTAAAAGCTGTGAATTGCAGCAGTTGCTGTGGATGACTTGGAATTTGCTGGTAGCTGAAGGAGTGTCCAAGTTTTGTTGTATCAGAGCTTTGGACCAGCCCCTGAAATGTGCATGAATGTTGGCTTCCTAGAGTCTAGACCCTTATTAGCTACATTACTAATTGAATGATAGCACAGCATGCAGATTACTGAGATAATCCTGAGCAATAAATACCAATGTGTTCTTTTCTGGTGGTTTTTTTTTCCCTTTTAGTCTTTTTCTCCCTTCCTCTAACCAAAAGCACTAGCTGCAAGAAATACTGCTGTACATACTGGATTTTATTTACAATAACCTTGGTTCCAGAGGGAACATTTTAAGCAATTTTATACATAGGCTGATTGGGCATCTGATTTGTATAAGCTCAAAGCAGTTGCGAGAGAAGCCAAGTTGTCCCAGTGCCTGTGTTGTTTGCAGCTGCAGAGTTCCAATATGGGAATGAAAGAGCTGTGGTCAAATGCTTTCATGTGGTTTTGTATTGCAGAGTCACAGCCTTGTCTCATAACATCAGGGCACATGATGAGATGGTGAATTTAGATAAGAGAACTCTTTCATCTGCCGCTTGGGGAGGAGATCCTTCGGTCTGTCTGGCTCCTGGCCGCTTGGCTCTGCTGTAGTGTCCTCCTTTCTGGCAGAGTTGGATTAGGGATAAGTCTACAGCAGATGCCCTTTGCAGAGCTCTGCAAGACAGGTCTTTCCTCTGGGGCTGAGCATGCTGCTGCAGCCCTGGCAGCCCGGGCTGTCACAGGGAGCAGGTCAAACCTTTGTCCTCTGCTGTGCAGCGCTTGCCGCTGCCTAGGTTCTCTTCCCAGTTATTGCCATCTGTGCAGGCGACTGGAGGACGAGTCACACTGAGTTTGTTGTCAAATGCTTTTTCTAATAAACTTTTCCTTTCTTGTTTGTTTTTATCCTTCTTATAAATGTTTTCTCATTTGTTTTAGACCCAGACTGAAAAATGTGGACAGAAGTACCGCGCAGCAGCTGGCAGTCACAGTGGGAAATGTCACAGTAATTATCACAGACTTTAAAGAAAAGACTCGCTCTTCTTCCACGTCGTCTTCTACAGTGACCTCCAGTGCAGGATCAGAACAACAGAATCAGAGCAGCTCAGGCTCTGAGAGCACAGACAAGGGCTCGTCCCGTTCCTCCACGCCAAAGGGGGACATGTCGGCAGTCAACGATGAATCTTTCTGAAAATTGCACATGGAATTGTGGAAACTATGAATCAGGGTATGAAATTCAAACACTCCACCTGCCCATGCTGTTCAAATCCTGGAGAGCCTCTTCTGCGCTTGAACACACACTTTCTTGGACATCAACCTCTTACCGATGCAACCAGGATATAATTTCTGCTTGCCGTGGGCATCTGGCCACCAAGGAATTTCTCACCCTAACAATTACTCTTGACACTTTTATGTATTCCATTGTTTTATATGATTTTCCTAACAATCATTTATAATTGGATGTGCTCCTGAATCTACTTTTTTATAATATCTGCTGTGCACAATTTTCCATGAACATTACAACTTTTTGTTTTGGGGTCGGGAGTGGGTGGGGAGGGAAGGGAGCTTTATTTATTGCATTCACAAACTCCATCCTCTTTCAACATATCCTTTTTAAGTTCAGTTCTTCTTCCAGTTATACTGTGTACTATCAGTTTTGATATAAATTATATATAAATATATATATAAATAAATATATATAAAGGGTTATTTGAAACCAATACATGGAAACGCTGGTGCTTGAAACACTGTGAAGTGAAAAAAAAAAATAATTGAACCATTCAAGATCTGGGACAGTCCCCTTCTGTGAAAGTACTGAAACTGAAATGGAACTGGTCTTAGGTGAAAAGCGTTCCTGAAGGTTTGAACCTGGATGGGGATCCATTCTCTCTATTGTTCCTTCCCCGTTTCTTCCCTAGGCAATGGCTAAAATGTACTGGACACACAGTTTTGATTTTTATAGCTTGGGATCTGAAATGAGAAAAGATTTGCTCCAGGTAGCTTGTATTTCCAGTAGGGTAACTTGGATTGGTGATGTGCAAGTTCGTGCCCGGCTGGAGCGTAAGCGTTCGCAGCCAGACTGGTGTTGGCATGCCACGGAGTCATGTATTTTGGTAACGTGAGCATTGCTATGTTGTGCATAGCCAGTCCCACAGATATTTGGTGGTTTTAGATTTAATTAATTTTGTCCACCTGCATCAGTAACCAAGGTAACTAGAACTGGAGCGGTTTGAAGGCAGCAGGGAGCCGTAGGACTGGGAGCGAACAGGCGCTCACTCCAGCCAGCGGCATGTGGGTCGGTGGTCGTCAGCCCCCTTCTCTCTGTCTCGGCCGTGCTGTTGGGGTGGCTCTTCTTGAAGTCCATCTGTATTCCATTTCTGAACAGCATCTCGTCCAGGGATGATGTTGGGCTTGTCAGCATTTGGATGCTTCTGGGTCTCCTGCTATGGGAGCAAAAGTAGGGAAAAGCTTTTATGCTGGCAAGTGAGCGACATGCGTGGCTCATGCTCATGACCAGCATCTCCATTCTTGCTCTAAAGCTATTCAGACTGTAATTTCTTTTCCTGGCCTGTTAGTGTTGCTTTGCAGTTTACCTTCCATGCATTATCCTGCTAAAACACTAGGCTGAAGAGGTGAAACAAACTTCTTTTTAAAAAAACACACAACAAAACCCGAACCTCTTTGGCTTTTCATCTTTATTTAGTGGCCCCAGGGTGCTTTGTAGTAATTTCAGGCGCAGAGGCTGTGGCATTCATTTGACATCAAATGCATAACTTCTGGGCGTGAGGAAAGAGGGCCACATTTTGACAACTTTGTGCCAGCTTGTTATATTGTGAATTATTTGCTTAGCAAGAGTAATTTCTCTTTGTGGAGGCAACTGATTTAAGATTTCTTTTAAAATCTGTGTGGTTTTGAGTAGCAGACATAGGTTCCTTTTACACTGCTGACAGAAACGTGTAAGGGATCTGTTAGAACTGCTCGAGGGTACGTGCAGTGGCAGTGCCTTTGCAGCAGTGGTTTTATTCTGGATACGTTAGCATGGGCACCCCAACTTAATTCTGTTTATATTCACAGTATAGGCTGTCTTTACCTTTTTAAGCATTTTTAAAGTATTTATTAAAGAACCAAAGGAAACCAGATGCTTCCTATGAGCATCAAGACAATTTATTATACATAGTTTTAAATACTATGAATTTCTCAATCCACATTTTAACATTAGTGGGATATTGCAAAGACATTCCTTTTCCAGTTTTTACTATTCCTTTAAGGGTCTCAGGGAGGGTAAACTGGTCAGCCATATTTATTTATTTTACTGAAATGTATTGGAATAATTTTTTAAGAGAGATTTTTTGAAGATGCCCCTGAACTTGTATATTTTGCACTGCTTTATAAATGATCCATTATCAATTAGGCTTGCGTGCATCTTGGCCGCGATCCAGTGAAGAGTGTGAGCGAGCGGCGAGTCCCTCTGGCTTCAGCAGGGCAAATTCTGGTGCTTCAAGTCAAACCGCGCACTCACCTTCTTCGTTGAATCTGGGAATTTGTGCAAAAAAAAAAAAAAAAAGCATTGTGTGTACCAGGAAATTGCTTCTTTTTCAAGTGAAAATGGACCTGTAGATCAGTTGAAAAAGCTTTAACGCCGTAACCAGCTACTCATGGCTACTGGTAAAGTCAGTAACATCTATCTCTTTTGGGCGTGCCTCCTCAATAAAGTAGCTTGCTATAAATAAGTAGGAAAATTTCTTTGGAGCAAGTGACCTGTAATTCTGCATTCAATAGAAATTGCTAGCTAAGCATTGAACCTCCCCAGCCTCATCCGTAGCTGTTGTGTTGTGGATTTGAAGGATAACGTTTGCTTTTACACTTGATTTCTGAAGTTAGCATACTCACGGCACGCGTCCACGGGTGGGATTCCCTCCGCGCTGTGTCTGTGGGATACCCCGCTGTTGGTGGGGAACGTGTTTAAAAGCCAAACCAACCAAAACACTAGTGTAGGGGAAGGACCAGATTCGTGGTGTTCAGTGGCACAGAAAGCAGGTAAGTAAAGCACAGTGTTACATTTGCGAAGTTTCAACTCTTACACAGACACACACACACACACACACACACACACACACACAGACACCAACACAGCTTGCCTGACTTGCTCAGTTTGACGTAGTTCTGCAAAGGAAAAATGACAGCGTTTTACACCACCAAGCTATTTATTTTAATTGGAACACTTTGCTTGTTTCAAATTGGACAGATCAAAAATTTGGCAGCAGCTTCCGTGAGTTTATTTCCACTGAGATGTTTTCACCTGCCTTACCAAGATCATTCTCAGTCTACTTTTTTAAGCTCTACCATAAACTTAAATTATTGAAAATTTATTAATTGCTGACTATATAATAACCTTTGCTTGTATGTAACCGAATGGTTTTAAGAGCCAACATTTAGAGTATGACAATGGAGCTGAACAGTTTTTAATGCGCAAGCAGTTCTGTTCTTGTGTATGACTTGTAACCTTAATTTACTGTGTAAAGATGGTTACATTATTTCCTTAGCTTTGTTTGTTGGAGACAAATATAGAATGCTTGTTTAAGTATGTCAAAACATAATCTTATCTTGTGGATTTTTATGTTAATGTATTATACGAGCTATATTTTTCATTTGCCCAGAAAGACAGCTTGTATAACGCTTTTGAAAGTTTTTCCGCTCTGTAAAGTCTTTAGAGCTGACAGTCCTGTTAGGTTTGTTTTAATCTTCATGCTAAAGTGTCAATGGTGGTTTTGTGAACTGGTCAGAAATTCACAGGTCTTAAATGTTTTTGGGAAATTTATATTGGACACTGCTCTTTGTCTAGCAAATAAAAGATGTTAATATATTCCTGTTACTGGCATGTGCACGACTGTTATTAGAAGCCACTTTATCATTTTCCTGCTTTAAATAGAAATGTCTATTTATGAATTCTGCTTGTAGTTTTTTCACAAATAAAATAGTAAAATTTAATTACATCTGAAAGCTCTCTTTTTTGGGAGATGCCAGTACTGAGAAGAAGTGGAGAGTCTTGTTGTTGAAGCAGTTTGTCAGTCTGTACATCTTGCCCGTGAGCCACCGCTCGAGCACCCAGTTCTGCAAACACTGGGTTGTGCACACAGAAAACTTCAGTCGAGTGAGTAAACCCAGTTTGTTCGCTGGGACTGACGATGTATGGAGAGTTTGTGGCACATGTGTCTGCAGAATTTGGGTTCTGATAAATCTTTTTTCTCTTTTCTGTAGCTGCAGAAAACGGTGAGGCTTAGTGCAGAGGGTTTCAGTGAGAGCCCTTGGGAGTTCCTTCAGCTGTCTTGTGCTAATGAACTCCCACGAGTAAAACTAATAAAATTTAATTGAGAGCCTAATTGTATTTTTGTAGTGTAAAAATACTGGTATTTTGCAGGCAGTATGCTGGTCCTCTGCCTAGGAAACAAGGTGATGTGAATTACTATGCCTTTTTTTAAGTTTGTATTTCCCCCCCACCCACTCGAGACAGGAGATGTGTGACTGAACTGTTCACATATGAAGCTGAAACTTGAAAAGCAAGCAATAGGTGAAATGCATAGGGGAAAAGAAAAAGTATCTTACTCTAGAGCTTTTCTTCAGGAACATGAGGACAGTGCCTAAACTAAAAGCTATTTGGATATTTTTGTGTGTGCTGGGAGAAGCATGTGTTACAATTAGAGGTTGTTTAAAAAAACCCCAACACTGTGCAAACAGACTCCTAAAGGCTTTTAACCTCAGTTGGAAATGATTCAGAATCCTTTGTGCCAAGAATAAGAAGAAACAGGAAAGGTAGTGGTTGTTCTATAGACCTGAAAAGCACTTGCTTGGCATGCCGGACGGGTGAGTAGGGAACTAGTCCTTGCCTCGGAGCGTACGGTCCCTGTCCTCAGCCTACAGCAGCCGAAGGTGCCGGAGCCGCTGCCAGGGTACGGCAGCAAGAGTGGAGGAGATGGGCATCCACCTGCCTCATCACCAGGTGGAGGCTTGAATGCAGCCAGCAAACAAACTCCATGGAAGGTGCCCGCTGAGCCTGCCCAGTCACCACGTCCCTGGGATTTCGGTCGATCCGTCTGCTGGAAATCCTTTGCCTTAGAACCGTGTGCGATGCTGGAGCTGCGGTCAGCGGAGGCTGCAGGGATAAGGGCACTGAGGCTGCTTCAAGGTGTGTGCTGGACTTGGGTGTTGTGTTGGGGGGGTCGTGTTTGTTACCTGTAGGGAATACAGAAGGAGCTGGGGAGCTCTGGATGGGGAAAACTAGTTCTTGGCTCCTTAGGGTTTTGCAAATTTATTTCTGGGCCAAACAGCCAATTGTTTTAAGACTTAAGCTATTTTTATTTAAATCTGAGCTCTTTGGCACAGCAGTTTGGGGGCAATTAAAACAAGAAGAGGCTACACCCCGCAGCTTGGAAGGAGCTTTAGGAACCCAGGCAGGGCTGTGCCTGTTCCTTACCTGTCAGCTGTGCAGCCCTCGCAGTAATTAGCTGTGGACGTCCAACTGCATTTTATTGCATTTAGGTCCCAATGGGAGTTTCCAAAGCAGAAAGTTGTCTGCAAAAGACTCTACAGATGTGATGAACAGCCGTGCCAGTCCAACTGCATCCCACCAGCATGCGACTGTGCAGTGCCATGCTGAGGCAGCCAAGTGCCCTGGGACCCGGCTTGTGTTGGATCCCAGCTGTGGGCAGGCTCCTTCCCATCTCTCAGAGGCAGCTCCCTCAAGAAGAAACTGCATTTGTAATCGCAGAGCTGCTGCCCATCTTTTCTTGTTTGCATGACCAAAAGTAGAACCACCAAAAATCTGGCTGGAAAACTGGGGGCCACTTGCTGTGGGAGAGGGGTGTGAAGACGATGCACAGCTCTGCTTTTGTGGTTTTGAGTGTGGCTTCCTCCAGAGTGCAAAGGTTTGGCTTCAGGCAAGTGTGTTACCTTGCAGTAGGCTGGATGGACTGCTGCAGCCTCATTTATTTGGCTGTTTAAAGGTAAACCTGAGTCTATGATTTATTTTTTTTAAAGAGAGCAGAGCTATGAAACATCACTTCTGATTCACAAACTGAAAAGCTAAAACCAAAAAAACCCACCAACCCCCCTAAAAAATCGCAAGTGTATAGGTCTCCTCACGTGGATCCTTGTTTTGCAGACCTTTTTTCTTCTTTTTCCCTGTGCTGCTTTCCCTTCACCCCCCAGAAGGGAAATGAAGTACACGAGCATGGTACAGGTTGCATTTCATGCATCTCTGCTCCTCTCTTAAATCCCCTCGCAGTGCTCGCTGGCAGCCTGGGTTTTGTGGGGCGGACGCTGTGGCTGTGCAGGCTCGTGAGCTTGGAGCCCGAGCGGGGCTCGAAGCCTTTCAAAGGGAGCCACAGCGGAGCCAGCATGTCCCGATTGCTTGTGGAAAACCAGCAGGATCTGGAAGGAAGAGGGAGAAGGGCTGCAGTTTGCAACACCCGGATTCTTTCATGGCTTTTGGAGTGGTAATAAGGGCAAAGAAACATTAGGTCTTTCTGCCTTTCTTTTTCTCAGCTGTTTCTTTCTGGAATATTTACATGCATGAGTCTTGTCATTTTGCTCTTGCTGTCAGCTGGTGCAGCGAGGCTTGTTTGCTCTTTTCCATCTTACGAGGGCTGATTGCTCGGTATTCGCACGGAGCCCTTTTCCAGACAGGGTTGAGGCTAATGCTGAACCCGTCTAATCAGAACACATCAGAAACTCCTGCAGTGCGCTCTCATTGTTTATTTGGATGTCTCTGCAAAGAAAAAGCTGCACGCAGAAGTCACCAGTAACATCAAAAGGCTGTTTGGGAAATTCCTAATCAAAGCATTTCAAGCCACACCAGTGCAATTACCCCACTTGCAAAACTTCCCTATGGCATAGCATAGGAGCCTGTAGCAGCAAAGAGCACTCTGTTCCTGACTCTGCTCTTCACCTAATATTAATACTGAAGCTAGAAAATAGCATCTTTTTGCAGCCAGATCTTGTTGTGCTGCAGCCTCACAGTACCTGCCTGAAGTCCTTTGTTGCTCCTCAAATGGGGATCGCTCCTTGCAGAGCAATAAATGAGCTGGCAGCCCTGGCTACGCAGGAAGCACGGAAGGCACAGGCTGGTCATGCTTCCTAGATCGGGAGTCAAGGAACAAATACTTCTTTGTTCTCTTTTATGTCTTCCATACAAAAAAAAAAAAGGAAAAAAAAAGAAATTCCTCTCCACCATGACTACTTATTATTTCCAGGATCCCAAAGACTTCATGACTTTCTAACATTTCTAATTTTTTCCAACTTTTTTTTCCAGCATTAGGAGTTGTCAAAACCATTGTGACGTATTTGAGAGGCCGTTCCAGCATGCACATTGCCTCCTCCAAAACCATTTGGAGGAGGACTTAGAACTGCACAGTAGCTGCTGGGGACTTACAGTGTGAGGATCCCCTTCGCCCTGCCTCCCGTGCTCTGGCCATCGTCCCTTCCTCCTGCCAGCAGGTGAGGCAGAGGCCTTCAAAGCCTGTCGGGCTGATGGCCTTCGCTTAAATGCTGTGAAATTCCCAGTGTAATACACACTTGATAAGAGCACATCAAAAGCTCTTACGAAGTATTAATTGGCCACAGCTACTGGAGCTGGCTGGAGTTGAAGGGAGGAGGTCTGAAATGTTTAATCTGCTATAAGTTGCTCTCAAGTGTTGGGAAAAAAAAATTTGGGAGCTGAATTTGGATATGAAACATCCCCGTGAGCAGGAGGAAGTTGGCATGCTGCAGAAACAGCACATAGTCGCCCAGGTAAGAAGGGGAATGAATAACACCGATTTCTGTTCCTCCTCAAGCTGTGCTGTCGGCCTGTATGATTCACGTTGCCTGGGGAGTTTGGCGTGGAGTTGGCAGGAGGAGTTTTCCATGTTTGTATGTGTATTTTAGGGATTAAAGCTTAGAGCAGTGTAGGCAAGCAGGAGAGCCACTGAGACAGCAATTCTGCCTTCGCCCAGAAATTAATACTTGTCTAATACGTATAATATATAATCTTAAGTATGTTAGAATTTATGTAGGTTTTAGAGATGTTCTACGTGACAGGCTAAAGATGTGGTAAAGTTTAGAGGCATGACTTGTCAAAAGTTTTCTCTGATAAGGGTTGACTCTTGTTGACTCTCTCGAGGAATTGGCAGCATAAGCCAAGTACGAATAGGGCCAATGATCCCTCCCGCCCCTTTGAGGTGGTTGTTACTGTCTTGCTCTGCAGATTGACTTCAGCAGCAAGTACATTGTCTCTCTCTCTGTTCATATGCTTTACTTCCCAATGGTGTTTATAAAAATAAGATGAAGCAAGAAAAACATATCTCTCCGTTAAACTAATTTATTCCTGATCCAAGAAAGCCAAAATTATGGAGTGGCAGAGGGAACCTGGTTAGGGCTGAAGGCTGATGCTACTCACTGGGAGGGTCAATTTATTTATATACCCAGATTTTTTGCCCCAGATGTGAAGAGATGTTGGAAGAGGCTTGTGGAGACTGGATGGAGAATCCTCTGTGGTCTCCAAATCTTTCTGTGCAGCCTCTGTAAGAGACTGAGGTTTTGGCTGAGGGCTAGAGCTGCATCCAGGCATTAACAAGCTTGATAGCAGAGAGCCAGTGAAAAGCCTGGCAGCAGCCCTGCAAGCCCAGGATCTGTGCTTGCTACCAGGAGACCGAGGGGATGGAAATGTATTTAGCTGCTCCTATTGTTCTCCTTATTCATCCGAAGTTTTGCTGGTGTGAAGCTAAGGAAGGAAAATGTGGACTGGAATTGCGGAAATGCTCCCTGGAAAAGGAATATGGTGATTCCTGGGGGGCTGAATTGTGACTGCGGTGCGGGGCGTGATGAGTGTGTGACAGCTGACAGCGATCGAACCGGGAGTCACCGCGTACAATGGCACTGGGACAAATGGGTGATGGGAAACTCCCCTGACTGCAAACGCTCCCAGACTGTGACGGCGCTCGGGGGGGCAGGAAGCCTGGGCCGGGGGCAGGAGAGGCGGGTGCACGGCGAGGGTGATGAGGATGCCAGGATTTGGGAATTGCGTGCATGCTGGTGGCTCTGACTCAGCCTTGGCAGCTGCCTGTGTTGGCTGCCTCCGCCTGCCCACCGCTCCCGAGGGGTCTGCTGTCCCCCTGGGCCTCTGCCGTGTGGGCAGGGGGGCTTCGAAGCAGCAGGAGAGGAGCCTGAATCCAGCGGCTCTGCACTGCAGTGCTGCTCCAGCAGTCGCAGAGCAGGAATGGCCCCACCGATCACCCTTCACCAACAGATCTGCCAACCCTTACACTTGTTTCCTGCATCAGTTTATCTGACCAAGCAGGACCAGCGGAGCTTCGGGCCCCCCCAGGTGGGTCTATCCTCTTGCAAGCCCTATTAGAGATGCCAATCATTGTTTTCCTTCTGTGCAAAGGTATAAATCCCACAGATTTATACAGCCAGAGTCTTCATTGGTCAAAAGATGGAGTTAAAGGCGATGAGGTAGAACAACTGGGAGGTGACCCCAGGATTCCCCTGCCCATGGAGCGGCTGCAGGGTGAGCAGGCTGCTGTACCTGCTCTGCCCTGTGCGAAGCAGGGGGGTCAGGGCTGGCTCAGCAGCGCATGGATTGAGACAAGAGCAGTGACGAGCCAGTATGCGTTCTCATACCGGTGGCGATTCCCCTGAGCTGGGCTCACTGTGCTCTGCCTGTCAGCCAGACAGCTGTAACCAGTGGAGAAATTTTTTTTTTTTTTTATCTGAAGGACTGCAGGTTGGTAGCCCCTTTCCACCCCAAATTCATATGCCGGCTGGGGAGCAGGAGCTGGAAGGAGCAGGACATGCAGCCAGCCGTTAGACCCCTGGTCTCCTAGCTGAAACCAGGAGAACCTGGACTACCATCGCTCCCAGTCTTGGGGAGGAGCCTGTGATGAGTTACCGGAGTTATTCTTGCTGATGTGTTGACTAATGTATTTTACACATGGTTAGGAGTTATGGCCAGGAGTTATGTCTCTGTGCAAGAAGGGGGTCTGCGCCTTGACCTACCGGACAACGGGAGGTGTTTTCCCAACAGCAGATTAACAGCTTATCTGTAGTGAGTTAATGACTCTTCTGGTGTTTAATGGGTTCTCCTGCAAGTTGGGTTTCCCAGAAGGGTGGTGGCATTCATGAAAGCTGGGATGACAGAGTGCCTCTCAAATATCACTGGATTTAAGTGTGCGTTGCGTTTTTTTTACCCCCTCACCTTTGTCCCAACACTAACGGTACTCCTAACATCTGGATTAGGGTAAATGGTTGGGATTTTTTAACTTAACCTCTGTGTTTGGTTGATTTCCAAGTCGCCGGCAAAGACTGAGGCCATCTGTTCCTGTGGGGGGACAGACTGGGGAGCCCGGAGCTGGTGACACCACTGTGAATTCCCCCCCAAAGCGGAGGGTGAGCAGGGGCGACTGCCTCTCCTCTCCAGCCATCCCCAGGCTGTCATGAGTGTTTGGACCTTGAGATGCTCCTACTGAGGCTTCCACAAGCCGTGCCCTGTGATTTTTGACCAAGGCCACATGGGAGTCTTAAAGTGTGCTGTGCTGTCCAGGGAGGAGCGGGAAGCAGAGCTCAGCCTGCCAGCTCCGTGTGCATGTAACCACACTATTCAATGGATTAAAAAAAAAAAATAATAAAATAAACAGTAGTGCTTTTACCTCAGGCTATCCATTAGGAGTGTGATTTAGTGCAGGGAGGGCTATAAAGGCAGCTGATAAATCTTTCGTGCAGCACAAATAAAATCTCTTGTGGGAGGAGAAAGGGCCCTGGATAATGGGGGAAGGAGGGAACAGCCCTTGCTCCCTCGTCCAATTAGGCTGTCCAGGAGAAGTTAACAGAAAATAATAGATCTGGAAAGACCAAATCTTCACAACCTTAGGAAGGACTTCATCCCCTTAAATTATGAGGCTAAGACCTCATTCAACAACACTTTGAAGGAGATCAACTGGCAGCGCTATTCACGGTGTCTAAGGGCTTGGGCTCCGGCTCTGTGTGATTACGGTACCTTCTGAAGAGCTCGCTCCTATTCCCGTTGAATGCTACTATTTTTATCCTCCTTAAATTCTAGAAGGTATTTCCAAGTGGGAAGCAGAGCAGAGAATAGCAGATCTTAACTCTGCTCCGTGTTACAGTTTCTGTAAAAAGGAAGGAGGAATGTTTGAAATAGCTTATATCTATTTTTGGTACCACCACTGTGGTAGCAAAGCACGTGGGAGGTGCCTGCAGCCCCTGGCACCCTGTGGGTGGTGGGACATGGAGGGGAGTCACTGCTGGCGCTTTCTCTCGTGGGGTTCACGAGCTTCTGCCTCTCTGCTTGGAGCCACAAGCACCCAGGGATGTCTCTGAGGGTAATGGTGATGCTGGCGGGGGAAAGGGTGGGGGGTTCTGGCTGACACGCCCTCCCAGCCCAGGAGACCCCTCTTGTCTCACCCTTCCTGGGGCCCTGCTTGCCTTTGCAGCACGGTGGGGAGCGCTTTGATCCTTTCCCCATATGGGAGACAGAAGTGCAGAGGGACTTAATTAGGTGCAATTACCTCACCCGCCGCAGCCAGAGCTGCGTAGGATATCTACAGCCCACCGGGGCCAAACGTGTGTGTCGTGGGGGAGGCCTTAGCCCTGGACTGCAAAAGGCTCGAAGCCTTCCAGCAAAACATCCCACAAAGGCCGGAGAGCTCGGGGCTGAGCATCGCTGACCCCTGGATCGCTGCTGGAGCTGTGGGGTGAGGGGAGCAGTTTGGGCAGAAGGCGAGACGCAATGGATCCCAGCTGGAAAACGCAGCCCGGGACTGAGCATCCTGCAAAGGGGCAAATAGGGACCGGGGTCTGGGAGATCTCATTTCAGTTTGTGAACCTGGCCCTGCAGGTTTGGATGTTTAGCAGGGCTTTTACCTTGTGCTTACTCCCTTCTGCAGCCTCAGCTTTTACTTCTGTACATGCCCAGGTTCCCCAAAGCTGCCGAGCGTGGTGTTGGCATATACAGCTTAGTCTTGAGCTGGGCAGAAGCATCCTGCTTCACTTGAACATGAAATATAAATCAGAGATCGAGTGAATTATTGTGCCATGCTGCTGCTCGGGCAATAGGGAGTCTTTAAATCAATCAGCCCCCAAATAAATAAATAAACGTGCAGCAGACATGCTGGAGTGCATGTCTGATTTTTATCAGAGGCAGTAATTCAAGTCAGATGCTTGCAGTTTCCCTGCTTCCCGGCCTGCGTTACCTGGGCTGCTGAAGTCGCATGAGATAGAAAGCAAAATTTTTTTTCTGAGCTTTCATTATTGTTGCCAAAGAAACCATTTCATTTGGTTGCCACGTGTGCAGCGAATCAGGTTTGATCCATCTGGATGTCGAGGGCTGAAGGAAGAGGGCTCTGGGGAAGGAAGGCTGCAGGGTGCAGCCACCTCGGTGCCAGTGATGCTGACTGCGCGGACGGGGCCGGGAGCCGGCAGTGGCAGGGTGGGTGCTGCTCTTCGGGAAGGCTTGAAGGCTCCCGGTCTGCTTCACCTGTTTGACCTGCAAGAGCATCCTCATGGCAGCATGGGCACCTGGGTGAGCCGAGGAGCTCCTCATCCCTCAGAGACCCTCCAGACATCGCTCTGGGGAGCAGTGCCGCCGGCTGCGAGAGCCTGGTTGGAAGATCCCGCTAGCCTCCCGCACTTAAAAGACTTTACTACTTTTCCTTTCAGCCCACGCTGGCGCTCAGGAGAGAAACGTTTGAAGCGTTTGATCTTTCTGGGCTGCCGTCTCCCTCCCACAGGCAGCGGGCTCTGGAGCACAGCTCCCTGAGGGTCTGCCTCTGCCGGGCATCCTCCTGCTCCCTCCTTGGCCAGGCTGGGGGCTTGCTGGCACGGGCTGAGCGTGCCCTCCGTGCAGGACAGCCCAGCGCAGGGAGGGGGTCAGGTGCTCTGGGTTACTGTCCCAGTTGCTGCCCAGCCCTGGGGATGGTTCCAGCCCCAGCAATGGCTTTGGGCAGCCTGGGCTGGGGGTCAGTCAAAAGCCACAGGGAGGACTGGGGTGGCCCAAGCTGTGCAAGCCAGGAGAGCAGTGGCTGTGTGGCCGACTGTGCTGCTCCAGGAGGGTGGCACTGGGGGTTAGTCCCTTTTCCAGGGCAGCTTTGGTCACTCCCAGGTGGGCCTGGGCCCCTCTCACCAGTCCCTAAGGCTGGAGGTGCACTGCGTATTTGGATCTCACTAGCGCTTTGCTTGCAGCTGCAGTGCTCTGCCCTTGTGCGTGTCCATGGGCACCAGTGCTTTAAAGGTAAACGAGCCCTGACACCGATACGAGGCTGCTGGCATGGCAGGGTTTGCTCTGCACCATTTCATCTGTCATGAACAGACCTGGCAGCATCTTTCCAAGAAGATATTATTTCACTGAGTCAGATCCTCCTCTTCCTTGAGTTACTCTAGGAGTGTGTTGGCACTGAACCTTGGACCAGTGAAGCTGATGTTTTCCTGACATCTTGCAATAGAAGATAAAGCAATTGCAACACTGGGGCTTCAGCCTGGGTTTTCAGAGCTTTAGTCTTGGGGGAGTAGTGAACTGATGCATGGGTAAGGTTTTTTTCTTCCTAAGCTTCGCTTGTGACCCCAAAATAACAAAGGTCGATCAGTTAAATCCACTCAGCATGTAATCCCGTGCCCCTCTGAGTTAACACAAACTATATAACAAGCAATGCTCGTACACATCGTCATCCTGGATATACATGTTCTTTACCCAGCCCAGACCATAGCAGGTCCACCTCTCAGGGCTGCATGCCATTTTGGTGTGTTCCTTCTCCAGCAGTGCATCCCAGCCCTGGATGGTGAAGTAAATCCTTCTTCACAAATCACTGACCCAATAGGTCATAAAAGTTCCTTTATGGTCTGTCAAGACAAGCTAGGTTCTTTACGTGCACCCTAAGTCAGCACAGTAAAACTTTTATGATGTTTTTAATAACAAGAGCTACTGCACATGAACAGCAACTAATTTTTAAAGCCTTGGTATTTCAGCTGAGATGTTTTGTTGGGTTTTTTTCCCCCCTCTGCTATGTTGGAAAACTGCTTAGGTCAGTGCTTTCAGAAGCCCATGCCTGGAGCTAACCTCTTTGCTCTGACGTGGTTGGTGTAACTGCTGCAAACACTGAGCACTCCTCAAAAGGAGCTTCTGAAAACAAGGCTGCTTTTCTAGGAGTATCTCTGCAAATGGAGAAGCTGAACTTCAGGTTCATATTTTAAAAATATTTGGGTCTTAAGCTGCACTGGGACATTATGGCTTTAAGAAAATGAAATTTCTGTGTAGTTCCAAAATTGTCTTCAAGGTTAATGCATGTTTATTTAGTTAAATAATTGGTGTAAGATGAACTAAAACACCTTCCATGTTCAAGGACTTGTGTGCAGAGTGAAGTCAGGGCTGTGCTCCCTGGCTGATGCTGGGATGCAGGAGCACATCGCTGCCCATCACTGCTGGTCTGCACTGGGCAGAGGGGCTCCGCAGCCCCACTCATTTGCGCCAAGTCATTAAGATGCTGTAACTTAATCTTGAGTCTAAGCCTCCAGTTTAAACCCGCTGGGTCATCCTCTCCTAACCCGCAGGGACACTGTTGCAGGGCTGGAGCCTCCGCTGGCGGGTTGTACCTTCTGGCTGCCTTTGGAGTGTCAAGCAGAAGCAACGTGCCATAAAGCAACTCTTCCAGCGCGCTCCTGGCTCTGGTTCCTCAGTCCTGCCTTGGGCTGCCAAGAGGAAAAAGGGGAATAATGAGGAGCTGAAAGCACTATGGCAAGGTCTGAGTTACCCTCCAATGAAACTGTCTCCTGCCTGTCCCCACGGCCCTGCCTAACCCCCTGGTCTTGCCAGCAAACCCGGCTGGTTATGTGTGGCATCCTTCTGACGCCTCGAGCTTGGCACCAGCCCCAGGCCAAGAAGCAAGGATGCAAAACGAGCCCCTCTGGGTGTCCTCGGTAAGCAACACATCCCTAACCCCGGCCGCTGCTGCTCTCAAGGGTTTAATGTGGTGACATCCAAAGGGAGGGGGGCAAGAGGTGCAGAGGGGCCACATGCTATCCCAGGCACAACTTTGTTAGTGAATTAATGGTGTTTATCCAGGAGGCTCAGTCTGCTGATTGCTACAGTCATGATTATTGGTCCTCCAAGGTCGCTGCTGCGGCCATGCGTGCCAGCGGCCGCCGCTGCTCGGTCCCAGGCAGCTGAGGCCCAGCCTTTGCAAAACGGGGGTGATTTTTCCTGCTGCTCTGGGAAATGTGCTGCTTTACCACTTCCTTCAGCTGTGGTGCGTGTGGGTCCAGTCTGGGCAGAGCCGATGGGATTTGCTGACCTCAACAAGGGAACTGGTTTTTTTGTTGCTGTTTGTTTGTGGTTTGTTTTTTTATTCCTAGGAAAATGCTGTTCTTCTTTGAGCTCTGCCAGGTCTGAGCTGTCTTGGCTTTTCATCCGACCTGGGCAGCCTTCAGACAAGGTGCAATGGATGCCGTCCCCATACCCTTGAATTACCTGGCATGAATGACTAAATTCACACTAAATTCACACTGTGGCAGCCAGGGGTTGTTACTTTTCTCACCTGCAATGGAGCCTCAGCCATTTCATTGCTTCTCTTTACTCATATGCGCCCAGTTAGAGCCTTTGCCCACCTGGACTTAGGATTGCTTGGAGCTGTACTCCCCGTGGCCCCACACCAGGGGTCCACACGTGCCCCCTGAACCCAGCCTGTGGCAGGGGGGTGTGTGTGTGTGTGTCTATGGTCCCATGCAAGCTTGGCTCCCTGCTTACCAGAGCCCTCTGCCATTAGTGCTACTCGTGCATGATGAGCACATCAGCTCTGGGCATGAGGGTGTGAATCGATCCTGGGACAGTCAGCACTGATTTTCCATCCTGACAGCAGCAGGGAGCAGAAGGCGAGGGGGGCCCTGCTGTTCAGGTTTGATTTGGAGAGATCTGACCACATTTTCATAGATCATCTGGTTTGGTTTTGCCTTTTTTTTTTTTTAATTTATTTTTTTTAATCACCCTTTTAAGTAACTTGCAAACATGGGGAAACCTTTTCTCTCTGGGATCTGTCCCTGGACAAAGGTGGTGGGGCAGCTCAGGGCGGTGATGCTACATCACAGCCAAAGCCAGGACCTGGGGCGCTGGAATGGAGGCGATGGTCCTGGTCCCAGCTAGAAGGGGACATGCTTCTGGGCTCTTGGCTGGGTACAGCTGGGCCTCCTGGGAGAGCGATTTGAGGGCTGGAGCCAGCGGAGCCACTTCAGTTCTGTGCAGGATTTGGCCTTCTTTCCCGCGGCGGGAACGGTGCTGATGCTGGAGTGGCAGCACAGCAAAGGCTGCGAATGCTCAGGGGAGCTTCAGGGAGGAACTGTTGCTGTCGATCTGTTAATTAAGATTAATGTGCTAGCTGATAAGGATGACTCTGCGCCAATTGCTATTATAAGCCAAGATCCTGCAAGGCAGCGAGGAGCAGCACATTCCTGCTTCCTCAGCAGTTGGAGGCCCTTGTCGTTCAGCCTGAGGTTTGGAGCAGAAAGCGAGGTGCTGCACAGCTCCCCCGAACGCCACCTGGGCACGCTTCCTCGGCTGGTCAGGGATGCTCGAGAGCTTGGTCTTACACTGCCTTGGCAAAGGAGCACGTTTTAGCTTTTCAGATGCTGTTAAGGCAGTGCTTGAAATCCTCTCCTCCTAGGCATCGGTGTCAAAATTTCTCTGCTCCAAAAGTGCATGAAATAAGGTATGTTATTTAAAAATTATATGTGTACATATATATCTTCCTGCCCTCTCAGCTGGGGTCTATGAGGAAGCTGGATGTGCCCTGTATGGTGAGACATGATGAATTAAGGCTTGATTTGCCTTTCCCACAACCGGCTGTGCTGATTTCGGAGCGGAGGCTGCTGCAAAGCCACAGCCACCGCCAGCTGCTCGCCTGCCCCAGCCCTCCAGGAACCTGTTGAAACATCTCCGCAGTCCCTGGGGGGATTGGAAACACCAGCACTGCCCTGAGACCAGGGCAGCTTGCACGCCTGCAGATGGGCGCGTGCTCAAGGCTTTGGTGCATCGCAGCTTGCCAAGGAATTCATTTTGATGTCCTTTACCCCCTTCTCTGCCTTAACAGCTGCCTTCTGCTTGGCTTCTGCCTCTGGTACCAGCTGGTTTCAAGGGTAAAATGTTTTTTTTAGTGTAGTCCCTGGCCAGCCTGATCTGAAGCAAGCATGTTTGTCAAAGCCTCAAAATTCAATTTTTGGGAGAGTATCATTTTATTAGAGTTCAAAGGAATGCTCTCTGAATCCCAGCTGAAATCCCCCAGGTTGGTCCCCTCCTGCCTTCACCCCTTCCAGCCCTGACAGCTCCTGCAGCTGCTTTCATTTCCCTGCTGTTCCCCACAAAGGCCTTTGGCACCAGCCCTAATGAGTAAGTGCTAATCAACCTGTAGCATCCCCCAGCGCCTGCCAGCAGTGCAGGCGACAAGGGACAGTGGCTGTCCTGCACGCTACCATGAGATGCAGCACTTGGTGCAGCCAGGTGAGGACAACCAGCCATCTGGGGACAGACATCACAACCGCCCATCCCGGGCTGGGGGTGGTACCTGCTGTCAGGCAGAACAGAGGTTTTGTTCAAGTAACACTACTTTGAGGGGGAGGAAAAGCCATTTTCCCTGCCAGAGAAGCAATTCAACTTACATCAAAGGTGGAGGGTTTCTTTTGTTGTTTTTTTTTTTTTTAACTTAGGAGTGGGATTTGATTTTGGATCTTCTATTGTCCCACAATTTCTTTCTCCTTGTGGACGCTGCTCGATGGCCCCGCCAGCATCCCCATCCCACCGCCTCTCCCAAGCTCCATCAGTTTCAAAGTTGAGCTGGAGTCTTCTTGACCTGAGAGGCTGGAGTCACATTTAGCACGAACATGCACAAGTCACATATGCAGAATTAGATAACCTTATTGCCGCATCCTGCACAGATCAGTAACTCGCTACTGTCAGCTTCTTTCAGCCAGACGTAATTGCCTAGCAACATTGCGCCGTCTCTTTGGATGCAGCCTAATTCGGTTTCTGGTCATCCAGAACAAACCTCATGTAGGCATCTGGCAGTGACGGACAGGCTGTGGTGGACTGCTGGAGCATCAGGCATGGTGATTATTTCAGCAAAACCCATGCTTGTGGCTGATTTTTGAGGTCTCTCTGATGAGCCTGAGTATAAAATTCAGGTGAGAGGGCTCTGCAGCATCCCCCTGCAAGCCCTGCCGAGCGCTGGGTACCGCATGCCCAGGCTGCAGCGGAGAGTTCAAAGGGATAACCCTGGGTGTCAGTGGGGGGCGGGGGGGCAGGGTGGGGGTGTGGTGTTTGCTGAAACACAGAAATGATGGATCCGCAGTGGTGTGGTTATGGGGCCTTGCATGCACCCCATAGTATTTGCATGGTCAACCCCTCCCCTGCTCCTCTTTCTTTCATCCTTGTTTTCTGGTAAAAGGAATGGGAGAATGTGATGATGTTTGTGACGGCAACAATAAGAAAAAAGAGGAGTGAGGACAAGAGTGACATTTCTCTAGCCCAGGGGAGCAAAATTTCCAGCTCAAAAATTTGAAAAATTTGGCAGTTTTTCACTGCCAGTAGACTCTTGCAATCACAGCAGCGAAAGGATTTTACTTGTATCTGCTCTTATGTCTATAGGTGACTAACAGTGATGCCCAGTAACACACCTGGCATTGTGAACTGATGTAGTGGGAAGTTTGAGTACTGCTGTCTTTACATGCAAAGCTTTGGTAGGATAGGTTATGAAACCTTAATTCTGGCGTTTACTGACTGTAAGCATTTGGCTTCAGGATCTGCATACCGGTCTTCACCCTTGCTTCCCATGCTGAATCTACACAGACAAAGCAGTATGTCTTTTTGAAATAAATTAAATGCTGGTGCTCATTTAGAAAGGATTTATAGGAGGTGGTGTGTAGCTCAAGCTGGCAATGGAGGAACAGGAAGCAGAGCGGAGGCATGGGTGAGTGTGGGACCCGGGGCTGCAGTTTGCTGTAGTGCTGCTGCCATGCCCTATGTGGCAGCCCCTGGGGCTCGGGGGCAGCTCTGTGCCAGCACCCCCGGCAGCTGCGGGAAACTGGCCACCTCATCCCCCTGGTCGCTGTGTGTAATGATGCTCAGCATCGCCCAGGTCCCCACCGATCAGCAGGAGTTAAGTGTGTTCAGTGATTTTGAGCACTCAGCCTGGGGATGTTAAAATTTATTTATATATACGCAGTTTCTGTGTAGATGGGTGAGAGCCCTTTAGTGCTTTCATTGAGCTCGCTGACTCCTACCAGGGACGGCTCGTGCCACAGAGTTCGCTCCCGATCTGAAATCCCTCCAGAGGCATCCAAGTCCCAGGCTCGGAGCCAGCCCTCTCATCCAGCACCAGCTGAAGATCTGAATTTCAATCAGACCCACACGCAGAATCTCAGGGTGCAGTGACTGAGGGGTTTCTTTTGGGCTCAGTCCAACCTGAAACGTTCCACCAAATGTCACCAGCTAGCGCTGGGGGTCTGGAGAGCTTTGTGCCACCCCCCCTGCCCAAGCTCTCCTATCCCCTCCATCCAGCGGCCCTGGGTCCAATCCTGCACACGTGGAAACCTCTGGCACCGGCTCATTCTCCAGAGCTCTGCAAGGGAGGACTTTCCTCACACAGCACTGTGCACCGGGGCAGTTTATTCTCTTGGCACCCGGGTTTTACCCTGCCCTGGCTGCTCACCGAGGGTTTCTGAGAACAACAGGCCAGTTTCAGATCTTGCCATTACAACGCTGCATTCAAGAATTACTACTACTACTATTATTTCCAAGGAAACGGGGACTCATGCTCGTATCTTTTATGTGATTTCTCACATCCGGAGGTTTTCACGTGACTTTGCTGCCTATTTTTAGCTCCTCAAACATCTCTGCCAGGATGAAAGCTTTAAAGAAAACCCACTCTCAAAACAAATGAAATGGGCTCTTGCTTTCATGGCAAATTTGTGACTGTGACCCCAAATCCCTACATTTCAGCAGCCTGGGGAAAGCAAGCACAAACCCAAGGCTGCAGTTAACCATTTCCTTGTTTGCTGTTACACCCGCCTTCTTCAAACAGCAAAGACTTGTTGTAAAACAGAACTGCTTCTAGAACCAGATCCACCTACAAGTCATTTAAAAGCCTCCTACCTCAATTTTGCAGGTAAAATGTTAGTCTAGCAGGAATTGAGAGCAGGGATTTTCCTCTCCATCTGTTCCTTGGCTGGTTTGTGGGAGGAAAAAAACTGCCCTGGCTGTTTTCCCTTGCGCCACGCACCTCAGGGTGAGATGGGTGGGGATGGGACCTGGCCTGGCCTCACATGCTCGGGGTGGCTGTGGGCACTGGCTGGGTCCTGCCCTCCCTTGTCTGGACCAGTACATGGGATGCAAAAAGTGGCACCTCTGCCAATGCCTCACAGAAAGCGGGCTCAGCCTGGTGCACCCCACCCCCCGTCATCCCACCTAGCCAAGGGCTCCTGCTGAAACGGAGACGGTTCCTGCCCGGTGCTGCCAAGCCAAGCTCGTGGCTGCTGGTGGGCTCACCCTGCATGTCAAGCCACCCAACTTCCACCTTTCCAAACCACCTACACCAAACACTGTGCATCAAAACCACACGATTCCTCAAACCCCTACAAGCAACGCCGCATGTATGGAATGCCGTGGAGCGGTAGGATGCATGCCCTTTTAGCTGGCTGGGGACACAGGGGTAGGGCTGAGGGTGGGGAAGGGCAGTACCTTGCCCTTTATTTGCCTTCATTTGTGTTCTCTGCATTTGGCTTTTAGGGTGAATCGCAACAGCCGTGAGATGGGACTGACTCAAAGGACTTACCGATGCTGGAACAAACAGGGTCTACATGGCTCTGGCTGTGAATTGTTAGAGGAAACTGCTCCTGGGGGGGGTGGGCAAAGGCTGCGCTCAGAGATCTTGTATTAAACCATTACAAATAGATGTTGTGCAGAGCAGGCAAGAGGAGATGGGCAGGGAAAACTCGGCAGTGAGAACAAGGGTATGAAGCCAGCCTGGAGCCTGGGGAGCTATGAAAGCCCCAGCACAGCTGGGAAAAGCTGGACCTACCTGTTCAGGATGGGCTCATTAAAGGTGGATGAGACAACGCTCAGCTCTGGAAAGGACCATGCTGGCAGCTCCAGAACTGGTCCTAGCTGGGATGATGAGGAGGTGGTGGTGGGCAGGGATCTGTCCCACCAGGCCTCACCCCATGGGGGTCCTGCAGGGGGGCTGCAGATCTGGCAAGGCTTGTGCGCTCCCCCTTCCCCAGGGTTTGTGCTGAGCCCACGAGGCCAGGTGGGTACACGTCTGCCTGGTACTTTATTTCCAATGTTTCAAGCTCAGGTGCCCTCTGGCAACTCTTTTGTAATAAATAATTTAAAATAAGACAAGTAGCAAATCAGCAATGGTGCCAGTAGGGCTCGCCCCTAACCCGGGGTCCTTCCCACCTCGACGACGGCTGAGGATGCAGGGATGTGTGTGCGGAGCGAGCATCCTTCTGCCTGCCCTGCTGCTGGCAGGGAAAGGCTGTGGGGGAAGAGGTTTTGCTTATTAACAGCTAGGTAGCAGCTAGCAACTAGAGAGCACAAGTGTTCCATACCCCTGTGCTTGTCGCTTTGTCCTGCTGTAAGAGCGATGGGCTGTCACCCAGAAAACTAAATTATCCCCAAGTTATTGGTGGGGTGGTGGTGTCCTCGTTGAAGGGGGCATCCAGTTTGGAGCTGGATAAAACCTGCGCTTTACTTGTGTAAGAGGGGAAATTGAGGTGGAGAGGTAAGAAGCTAAAAGGTTACATCTGGACTTCAGGAATTTTGCTGTACAGCTCAGATGAAGTTTCTCTGAATGGCTTTTTTTACCTTTCTCCTTTCAGTATTTTTGAGCATTACTGTAATGAGGAGCAAGTAGGTAAGGAGCATGTGAAGAGCAACCATTGAGGTCCCAGCGAGCAGACCCAGCAACGCATTTCACTGGAGCCCAGCTGCTGTGGCGGAGGGGAAACCCAAGCTGCAGTGCTCCTGTTTGCTCCTCTCTGCAGAGCACATACCTCCAAGTGGAAATTAATTTCTTCCTCAGCATCTGTATCTGAAAAACCAGCCATAAATAACACATAGTTGTATCCAACAATTAGAGTGAGAGGAAAAATTGTTTGCATTTTCACAAGCTTTCATTTCCATTTTTGTCTAAATTTCAGCTTTGGTAACACTTGCTGGCCTGCCTTAACAATTATAGCTATTTCTAGCGTGGGCATTTCAGTAATTGGCATCAAAATGTCAGGACAGCCAGTTGGAGCTTTCTGGGTACAGAAACCTTAGTGATGCCTCTCAGTAATTACAAGCTATAGTAATTAGCAATCAGCCTAGTCCCACCCCTCGCATCCACAGTTGAAAACCCCATGGAAAACCACAGGGAAAAAAAAAATAAATGTGCAGAACCATGTTGGAAGCAGGTGGTGGGTGAAGCCCCCGCTCGGGGGCTCCCTCCCGGGAGATGAAGGGCTGCTGAGCACAGGCTGGCACAGTAATCAAGCCACCCCCGTTAACCCAGAGCTACGCACAGCCGGCACACCCCCTGACAAACCCCACTCTGAAGATGGCAGATTTGTCCCAGATGAGTCAGGGCTAAATTTGTTCTTCCCTGAGCTCGCCCCGCGGCGTGCAGCCCATGGCTTTCCTCTGTCTCTGCCTGCCCGTTTTCTGCCCCTGGCTTTAGGGTCAGAGCTGTGGGGCCGTGGGAGCTGTCGGGGTAATGAGAGGAGTCTATCCTGGTGCTGGAGAGGGAGATACGGAGGGGTTCACGTTATGAGAAGCAGGTAGGTTGGGGTCGCTGGGCTGCAGGAGGGGTGAGCTGGGAGCTGGAACAAGCTGCTGCTGGATGAGCAATTGGGGCTGCTCCAGCAGCGGGAGGTGCAGGATTTATAGGTCCTCTTGGTATTTGCTTTTCTTCTAAATGCTGGTCTCCAGGGCAGAGGCTCTTTTGTCAGGCAGCTCTGCAGAAAGCACTAAAATCTGTGGCGGCGCAAGGTTTAGACCTGCCTGTCTTCAGCATCTCATTAACAGGGCTGCAGTTAAGGACTGTCGTTAGATGTGGTCCAGGCAGGTCTCTGCTGAGTGTTGCCTCTGTTGAATTGCCTTTCTGTTTGGGATGAGGAGAGGCCCCTGCCTTCATCTTAGGGGTCCCTGCGGCACCCACCATGCGGTGTCCCCGGTCTAGGGCCAGTCCCTTGCAGGGAGGGGGCAGCTCTTAGCACCGCTGGGTGCTGCAGGTGTATTTACCTTTCCATGCTAAAGCTACAAAGCTGTGGAGAGCCTGTGGCCTGTTGTCACCCCAAAGGTACGGAGCTAATTGAGATGTGACAGCCTGTGACAGCAAACTACTCCTCAGCGCCTGTCAGAGGAAGCGAAGCTGATTAACAGATGCAAAACCTGTCGCTTTGAGAAGCTCCGGGAAGAGCATCGTGAACGAGCAAAGGTTTATTCCAGCCATGGCTTCACTGGGCTGTGTGCTCCCGTGTGCAAAGAGGGAATTTGGGCATATGCCTGGCAAAGCCCTGGACTTTTTGGTGCCTGGGTGCTGGGGAGGTGGGGGATGGCTGGCTCCTGGGAGAAGCCTCTGTTGGGCACCGGAGGGCTGCAGGGGCACTGGCTGAAGCGGGCAGACAGTTTGGGACAACCGTCAGGTGATTTGGGAGGGAAAGATGAGTGGGTGATGGGAGAGTGATCCTGAATCCCAAGAGAAATGGTGAACTTGTGCCTGAGGTAAATTGAAACTCAACAAGAAGAAATGCCTGGCTGAACTGATGAATCTGCATCCCTTAACAGGGCTGCATAGAGTCTATTTCTCCCTTCAGAAGCATAAAAAATAAACTAACAAAAAGCTCCCAACATTTTGAAATGAGGTAAGGTTATAATCCTCCAAAAGCCATCTGATCCCCAAGGAGCTGTGCAGAAGGACCCTGTGCCAGCTGCCCGTTCCCACTGGGTACCAGCAGTCAGCGAGCTCAGGACAGTTACCCAGCACATGGTGGTGCCATGCCAGCAGTGTGCTATCGGGGTGACATCCTGAAGATAAATGAGTCCCATTATTACCTTCATTCTCGGGCAGCCCCCCGAGGCCGCCGCAGCCCTGGCAGCAGGGTGGCCAAGGTGCACAGGGCTTCTCGCAGCACTGCGGTGTGGCTCTGCCTGCTCACACAGGTGGTGCTCGCAAGCGCTCTTAATCTGATCTTGCTCTTAAAATCCCTACTCATGCTTTGGGTGGGTTCTGAGACTACTGCACAGCATCCCTACCAAGAGCAAGTCCGATGCTATTGTCTCCTGGGTTGGGAGATTGGCATCTTCTGCGGCTGGACCTTCTGGAGGTGGCATCTCTTTGGCCATGTGTGCACTGGATGGGCTAATCCTCTAGTTAAATTTCACAGCTGGGGGAGGAGAGTTAGGCAGCAAAATACCATGGCATAGCGGTGCTGTGTACTGCGGCCATGAGAAATATATCTGAGGCTCTGTTTTAACCTTTCCCCCTATTATTTCCCTCCATCCCCCGCCTTGTCTTCCCTTTTGCAGGGGAGAGGAGAACTGTGCCTGCAAGCATTTTTCTCGCCCACTGGCATAAAAGAACAGGTAAAACTGGCTCCTGGCCCTGTGCTGCCTGCCAGGGTGTATGTATGAACAGGAGATCTGCTGTGGCCTGGCTCTTTCCAGGGGAGCCCACAGGAGTGCTGCCTGCTCACCCGCTGCCTGCTGGTCTGTGCTGCACCCAAAGGTAGGGCTCCTGGCTGCACCCTCCTTTATACCTCCTTTACACCTATGCAATCTCTCCTTTATACCATCCGGCACTGACTGCTGTGTTGTCTTCATTGCTGGCCACCAAAAGATGGGTCACCGAATGTGAAATCCTGTGCGCAGCCCCCTGACTGCCTCGTCTGCAAGACCCAGCAAAAGGCATGGCAGAGCCGGGGCTTGTTACCATCAGCATGGGTGGAAAACTGCTTTGGGGTTAAATCATCCTCACGGTGATCAGGTTTCATAAATATCTAGTTATGCCTAGAGCTAACGTGAATTAATTTGTGCAGGATAAATCCTTTATGGAAGTGGGTGCTGCTTTGGCTTCCTGGAAATAGTGATGCTTTCTGCTCAAATTGTGCAGAAATCTTGACTTTCAGATCCTTCCCCAGCCCCGAGAGACCTCACGACAGGTTTTTACACCTTCCTGCTATTTAGTTTTAACTGATGGGAGCGTACAGGTGAGCTGGGTTGGTCTCTGTGCCAGACAACAGTGTCCCTGGGCTGCCACTCAGGTGTGCCTGCGATGCCGACCCCTGCCAACCCCAGTGGGCAGCAAAGGCTGCTCCGGTGGGAGCGCTGGGGGCGGCATGGGCAGCCGGGCTCACAGCCAGCACTCGCTCCAGCTGCCAGCTGAGGGCATGGGGCCCTGCTCCCCCCTCCCCCCAGGGGCCAGCCCCACATCTGGGGGATGCCGAGAGCTCAGAGATGTATCAACGGATCAGAGTTGCTTAATTCTATTACTCACAAGCTCTGAATAGCTGCTTTAGACATCCTTGACCTTCTGCTGCAGAACAGATCAAAGCCAATCTCTCTGTAGTGATACACTTTATCTGATTCAAAGGGGAAGCATCCAATGAAGTGCTTGTTTTGAAAACATTATTTTAAGTTGGCCCTATTAAATTGTTGACATGTTGCCCTCTGGCTATTTGGCATTAGTTAAATTCAATGCTATCTACAGCGTGAATCTAATTTTGCCTTTCCTCATCTTTATTCCTTGATCTTCATATTATAGTGTTTAACAAACCTGTTCAAGGCCAAAATTGTTTCAAGACAGAGCTTGATAAGCCAGTGGAGGGGACCGAGGAGCTGCGAGGGAATGGTTTCTTGGGTCCCAAGTCCTGGAATTCAGAGCGGCTGGGAGGGACCTCATTCACCTACGCTCTGCTGCTTTCCCCCATGGATCCAGGGTTCGACTGCTCATGAGCTGTGCCAGGAGGGGTTTGTGGTTTGTCCTGTGGGTGGATATTTGACTTTTGGGCTTGGTTTTCATGCCCTTTTCCTTTGAGGAGCTGCAGAAGGGGTGCAGTGAGGGTGGGTGCCTGGCAGCTGGGGCACGGAGCCCTGCAGGTACAGCAGGACGGGCAGGGACAGCCTTGTCCCTGTGGGTGGCATTGCTCCATGGATGGTTGGTTTGTTTGCTCTTCTCCACAGCCTGTGCCACAGTCCTGGCTGAATCACCTGCACAGTTCAACAGATCCCCTGGTGTGGGGTTCAGGGGTATCAGTGATGCTCTTCACACCTCCTGAGCTCCCCCACCCCCCATCCTATGCTTTGATGATATCTCATTGAGCAGCTTTTGAAGGAGTCATTTCTTCAACAAGACTGGACCTCATCTTGTTTGGTGTAAATCTGTTAAGCCATCAGCAGGGACAAAAAGGTTTCAGTGCTTTCCAGTCACCAAACGACCAGTCTGGAGAGAAGGCCTTTTGCTACCACGCCTCTGAGCTGCTCTGTGCCTTGGAGGCTTTAAGTCGTGTATTGAGTCTTATTTATTCTGTGCTCATTTGTGATAAGCCCCAGGATTTGATGGGGAACTCGGGAAAAGCGAGCCTCGCTGTGTTGGAAGCCTGCTCCCTCGCTGGATGCTCTTGCTCCTTGTTTGTGTTGCAACAGTGACTAGATTGGAACCAGGTGAAAAAACGTGCTCACAAAGCTCTCAGTGAAAAAAAAGATTGATTTAAAAAGTGTTTCATTTTGAAAAGAGGAAGAAAGCCTAAACAATCAGCGTTGTTAAAATTTTCCATCACTATCTTTCTTACGCAATATCAATTTTTTCCTGTGCTTACCAAAGCCCCAGCTTTCAGCAGCAATATGTGGCTCCTGGGAACAACTTTTCATTAGGAGAGCATGGAAAAGCTCCGCAGAAGTGGACCAGAGGTTTACCAAATGGAAACAAGACTTTCATGAAATCTTTTTCCGAGTTTGTAGTCCTTTCTAGTGGGGTTATAGTGGATCCCGTTTGTGCTGGTTCCTTGCATGAGCAAAATGCGCAGCAACCAAGTCATTATCCCCAAAGACCCACAGCCAACAGCACCTGCACACGGAATTCTCCAAATGACAACTTGCTGACCCTGTCAGTCCCTTTGAGAGCTTTAGACAGGGATCTTAGCAATTTTCCTGAGAGGGAAATATATATTTAGACTCTCTGTTGCTAGTAAACTGTCATGGAAATAAAAAAAATAATAGTCCCTGACCAGATAAGATGACTCAACTTCTTGAAAAATCTTTCAGTGATAGGAAGAGCTGAATGAAATCCCAACAAACTGGACGTGTTTAGCACCAGTTCATCTCTTTCTGACATGCAAGCAGTTGAAAATACAGATAGAATTAGAAGGGTTTGCAAAGCCAGTGTATTTTATTTGATTTTTATAATGAACTTTAGTATTTATACTATTGCACCAGGAATCCAAAAAAAATTTCATGGTTTATCTCTTTTCTGCCTCCAGTACATTGACTTTGGCTAAACAGCTGTATTTATCAGTGCAGTGCTAGCTATAAAAATGAAAGAAAAACTATAAAATGTACAGTGAAACTGAGTATTCCTTTAGGTAAGTGGGTACATGCACAAGTCATAATGCTGGGAGTGGTATCCACCTTTACGGCACATGACCAGTATCACCTACAGTCCAGATTTACAAAGGTTTATAAGGCTCAAAAATGGTAGGTAAGCATTTATTAGGATTTACAGAAAAGCCTAAGTGAGATTCTCAGCTCCTCTTGACTTTCAACAGGAATTAGGTACCTTTTTTAAGTCTTATTATACCTGCACCTCTAGAATTCTAAGCATCTTTTTTTAAAATCTAACAAACCGTCCCTGCCCTATTATTGCGTAAACCAAAACTTGATAGCCTGAAGGATGGGAGAAATGTTTTCTAAGCAGGTAAGTGGGTCCCTGCCATTAAGGTAATAATTCTGAAAATATTTTTATTATAAGCATGTAAGAAAATGTTATTGTATACCAAAACCAAAGAGTATCTTGTACGTGGGTGAAGCTGCAGGACATCTGCAGCTGAGCAGGTGTTTGAATCTCGGTCAACGAACTCCCATGTCTATTCTATAACCAACAGACCAGCCTACAAATAAACATACAAACCCAGCACCATAACTGTTTGGGAAGCCCACTCCTCCCTGTCTGGAGAGGCCAAAATCAGAAGGTAAGTTTAAACGGGTTCCTGGGTGACCCTGCCTTCCTAATGGGAAAGAACAACATGAGGCTGACTATAACTCTGCTTTTTTAAAGGTAAAATTCTTCGTTTGATGTAAAGGGGAAAATGATGCTGCAGAGATGAGAATGAAGATCTAATCCAGAACTAACAAACAAGCAAAAAGACCCCAGAAGAAAGAGTAGGGAGCTGCATCCTGAAAGGGCTATGAAACATGATGGTTTGATAGCCTCCAGCTCCACAGGTCTCTCTACACAGCAGAGTGCCAGAGAACAAAAAGGTTCATGGTAAGGATCATTCTTCACTCCTTATACTTTGCCTGATTCTGTAATGGTCCATAGTGAATGGTCTATCTTGAAGTGCTGGTACTGGTTGGGTTGAGCATCAGTTGCTGTCATCCGGCAGTTCCTTTGCCTGCAGCCCCGGAGGGTCCCCGTTAGGGGCTTTGCTGGAGCTCATCCACACACCGGGGAGCAGAGCAGGGTCTAGGCTCTTGCAGGGCTGTGTGAGCAGCCAAATACATGTTTTTTTGGAAAGGAGAAAAAAAAAAAGTAATTGCAGTAGAGTGCCTGGTTGATTTAAAAGTAAATCTTAGGAAGCGAGAGCAGAGTGCAGCTCCTTACATCAAGGTTTAAAACTAATTGATCGCTTTCCCTGAGCACACAGACCTGTCTTTATATTGAGCCCGTAAAGAAAAGTTCCCTGAAAGTCACTGGAGACAAATAATCCTTCAGGAGTCACTGCTGACATGGAATTACATTTTCAGTCATTTTTCAGTTGTACACGTCTCCATCCTGTCACATTAGTTTGCTAACACTTCCAATGCAACAATGAGACAAACAGAGCATTGTGCTGGTCCAAGCCAAACATTCATCTCTGCTTGGCACCGGTTCAACAGGCCTGTCAAAACTCCTGCGAGCTGGCCAAAGCTCATTAACAGTGGTTGGATGCATATTTAGCATGGAAAAGAGCTTTACCCAGGGCTCTGAGTAATGTGGGGACCGAGCAGGCAGGAAAGAGGAGGGATGGTAGGAAGCAGAGAGGGGGGTGTATTCCTTGCAAAGTGTTTGTACCTGACGTTGGAATAAAAAGGAAATTTAGATATCTATTGAGGGAACGTATTTCAAGGCAGTACTTTGTGCAGAATAGAAGTGAATTTCAAAATCCCTGGGCCCAACGCCAACCTTAAATCTGCCTCAGAAGAGGCATCGATGTTATCGCTCGTCGATGTGCACGAACGTATAAGGTTGGTCTCCCTGGAATGGGAGCGGATCTGCTGACTTGAGCTTTCCTTCCCAGCCAGCGCTTGCTGGGTTTGGAGAGGTTTGGCCGCAGGCTTCTCTTGCACATTGACTTCATTGAAGTCAATGGAAAGATCTGATTTTTTGGGCGTCTCTCACAAGCCCATGTCAAGCATCCTGGGGTGCTGGCAGCAGGTGAGCTCAGCCCTCGGCAGTCTGACATACCTGGTACAGCTGGTAAGCCATTTCATCAAGAGGAGGGAGAGTCATTTAACTGCAGAGCCTGAATGTTTGTGCTGCCTTCTGCTGCTGAGTTAATGTCAAGGAAAGAACGATCAGGGTATGAGTGACACTCTCCAATTTGTCCATGATATTCCCATGGCCTTGCATTCTGGACTGTCCACTTTCAGTACATCTTTGCAGCAGTCTTCTCCATCTGCAGGAATGCTACTGATTTTCATGGGCAAATGGTCAAATAGTAAAGAAATTTAGCTCCAAACACATATACACAAGATAGAAGAAATCCTTTCCTATTTCATATATCCATACTTATATACCAGTGTCTCAGTAATTCTGAATTTCCTAAAATCGTGTCTAAACCTCCCAGCACTGTTCCAGTAAGTATTCATTCTTGGACGAGGAGCAACAAAAGACAAAACCCTACATGCTGCAAAAGAAAAAAAGAGAAAAACTCTTGCTACTTAAGAAAGACTTTTCTCTCTCACTGAGATGATTCAATATGAAGGCAAATAATTAGGATGCTGGAATTGAGAAATTCTGTAAAAAAAAATGATGAAAGAAGCCATTCATGGAGTAATTAACAGACTGCTTGAAGCAAATGTTAACAATTAACTGATTGAGTATTTAAAGGTGTGGTTCATTTTAAACCTGGCACCTCTGATTGCTTACCTACTTTAGCCCTTGCATGCTTGCAAACAATTGCTCCGTTCATTCAGCTTGTCTTCTCCCCCCACCTCCTTTTGCTCTAAATAGAAGTTCTTGAAGGGCCTTAGAAGGGGTCCTTAAATTTACAGTGACGCCCATCCCGATCCCTGCAAGTGATTCAGGCTCATCCAGGACTGCGGTCTCTGTGCTAGGATCTGCCTCTGCCAAGGTGAGCATCTACTGAGATCTCTTTGGAAGGTGCTGAGATGTTATTGCTGCTGGGTTTTGTCACAGCTGTCAATCAATTATCGATCGTTAAGCTTCAGTGTCTGTGATTTTAAAATAATAGTTACTTATGCTTAATAGTGTAGAGAACTACCAGAACTGATTTGAAGTCTGTAAAAACTGAAGGAGTTCAATCTTCCTTATCTATCAAAGTAAAGAGGTTAATGAGCATGTCTGGGAGCAAGGTAATCTCCCGGATCAATGGGATGCTTTCTGATGGATGGGAGGTGAAGCTGGGCCTGGTTGAGAAGATGAGGTCATTTTGCCCTGGATGTTAGCAATTTTTCCTGTGGCTGATGCACCCAGGGTTGTGGTGGGTCATCTCTCTGCTGAGCTTGTGCTTCCAGCCTGGCAGGGAATGGGTATCTGGCTGCAGGTGAGGGTGGTCAGGTGAAAATGTGATATTTCCACCCCCCACTCCCTCTTCTCATGGAATCACACCAGAGCGGAGCGTGGAGATCTCCTGAAGGTCGCTTACTCCAACCACCCTCAAGGCAGAACTTCAAACTCAGATCAGGTAGCTCTAGTCTTGTAATCTCTCTCTTTAGAAAGTCCTTTTCCTTCCCTTTCTAAGGTCCTGTCTTGTTCCAAGCTTTGGGGAGTTAACAGGCTGTAGCATTTCATCTCCAAGTGAGAGCTGAGAGGACTCCAGAGCAGGATTTGCCTTATCTCTCTGGCCTTCGAGTGACTTATTTCTTACTATGGGTGAGCGCTGTTTTCTTTGTGTGTAGTTACCTGACACTTAATCACTGCTGGCCCAGGGTTGCTATTTTGCTGGATGTCAAGAAGTGCCCTGGGGGGAGCAAGGGTAAAATCCCTGCTGGGCTGGGGTTTATGAAATGCTCACTTGCCCCTGCTTTGCAAGGGCTTATTCTCAAAGGACTCCAGGCTCGATTAGACTGTAAAAGCTGCCTGACACTGATTTATGAGATCTTAAAAGCGAGTGATGTTTATCGGCCAGCAAGTGTAGGAAGGGCCCCGTGTCTCTGTATTGGAGTGTGGCTCCATGGTGAGGGTGGCCTGGGAACCCACCTGTGGGGATGATCCGGGCGCTGTAGGGCTGGACCACACAGAGCAAGAGGGAGCCAACAAGGATGTAATGCTGATGGATGGCACGTGGCACTGCTGCTGCCAGTGCATCCATAAGGGAAGAATTTGCACAGGTGCTCAGCTCCAGCACGCTGTGTTTTGGAGCTGAGGATGTGCTCCTTAGGGCTATTTTTCCATCTGCTGCATTTGGGAGTTTCCTCATTTCCAAAGTCTCTGTGGTGTCTGGAGTGACTGGGAAAGCATATCACAAAACCACAGAATTGTTTAGGTTGGAAAAGACCTTTAAGATCATCAAACCTAACCGTTAACCTGGGACTGCCCCAGCCCACTGCTAACTCATGTCCCTGAGCACCGCGTCTGCGTGGCCGTTAAACACCCCCAGGGACGGTGACCCCCCCACCTGCCCGGGCAGCCTGGGCCAGGCCTTGGCCACCCTTTCCGCGAAGGAATTTTTCCCGATATCCAACCTAAACCTCCCAGCGCAACTTGAAGCCGTTCCCTCCTGTCCTGTCGCTTGTCACCTGGGAGAAGAGACCGATACCCCCCCACCGCCCCGTCAGGCACCTGCAGAGAGTGATCAGCCCCCCCAGCCCCTCCTCTCCAGGCTGAACCCCCCCAGCTCCCCCCGCCCCCCCTCAGCCTTGTGCCCCAGCCCCTGCCCGGCTCTGGACACGCTCCAGCCCCTCAGGGCCTGGCTGGGGCTGAGGGGCCCAAACCTGAGCCCCGGCTCCGAGGGGCGGCCGCACCAGCGCCCAGCGCAGGGGGATGGGCGCTGCCCTCTCCTGCTGGCCACGCTGCTTCGGACACCGGCCAGGTGCCGCTGGCCGCCTTGGCCACCCGGGCACACTGCCGGCTCACGGTCAGCCGGCCGCCCACCAGCTCCCCCAGGCCCTTTTCCTCCGGGCATCTTCCCAGCCGCTCCTCCCCGCGCCTGCAGCGCTGCCTGGTTCTGGTGTTTTAATTTTTTCCCAGCTGACAGAATGGCTGACACGTGTCCATTCTCAAAGCTGACCATTGACGTTAAAATTTGTCTAGAAACTGGCTCAAATTTTTTTTTTTTTCAATCAACCTCTTCATTCCACTTTTGTCTCTGAAATCACGGGCATTTCAGTTGCTCCCTTCCAGCAGCTGCAGCAGCTGCAGCTAGTGCTCGGTTGCAGCTGGCACACCGGGATGCACCAGCCGCAGCTCGCTGAGCGCGGTGCCCGTATTTCTGCCTGTCCCGCTCTGCTCCGGACACCCTCTGGCCGCGTGGTCAGACGGAGCTGCTGCTGCTGCCGTGACTCACTGTGTTTCCACTCCACTTCCCCAGCCCAGACTGGGTTCCTTGGCCTGTGGAGAGGCAGGGAGGGGTTTGACAGCTCTATAGTTAGGTGCTTTTGTGACAAGTCTGTTCTTAGCAACTCCAGCTTCAAGGTTGTTTTTAAATGTATTACAAATTAAATTATTTTTTTCCCAGCATCTTAGCGTGCCATGAAAGAAATGCCTCCTAACTAAACACTGCTCTTCCCCAATAGATGCTATAGCATGGAGCTGCTGGCTCCAGCACAACATCTGTTAAGAATCTAGTGATTATAGCTAACAGGATTTTTCACCTTAAACGAGGTTTCTGTAAACTAATCTACATCTGCATAGTTTTGTTTGTGGTCTTCCAGGTGATGAAGGTAAATGTAGCTGCAAGGCTTTGATCTCCAATGCACTCTTATCCCAAACCACTGCTGAGAAGCCTAATTGTATAAGATGCAAAATAAAACCTCTGTTAAAGTAGCACTTAGGTTTTTGAGTAGACTTAGATTTGCAGTTAAAATAATAAAATACAAAAGATACCAAAAAGTAAAGTACCAGCACTGTTAGCTTGATTGTGTTGCATATCCTGTGTGTAATTTATGATGTGAACCCGAATACCTAAGTTTTACCAAAAAAACCCTGGGTTTAATTTTGAGTTGCTTGTAAAAATGCATTCCATAAAATGTGAGCAACACACAACCTGGCTGGGGGGGAGTACCGGGCTGGCAGCTGCAGTGCTGAGCTGAGCATCCCTGGTCCTGCATAGCCACGCGTGGTGGACCTGACCCTTCCCATGCTGAGCCAAGGCGCTCCCTCCTTCCCATGTGCAGATTCACTTCTGCAGGTATCTGTGGGCAGATGCTATCTTGTTCCGCTGCCGCCTTTCCATCCCTCTGCCTGCCTACAAAGATGCATCAGAGTTGGCCTGGTTTGGTATCCCAACCTCCTGGTTTCACCATTTTGCAATTCTAAAGCACTAAAACCATGTCCTGTAGCACCATGGTATGGGACAAAAAGCCCTTTCCCCAAACATTTGCAAATGTCCCCAAACAAGAGCTTATAATTTGGTAGTTTATAATCAAAGTACAGGTGTATTTTTCCTATATGTGTCTGTTGGGGTTTTTCTTGTTGTTGTTGGTTGGGGTTTTTTTGTGGGTGGGTAAAGGGAGCCCCACGTTGTAATTGAAGTTAGAGTATACTTCAGGAGCGGAAAGATGTGGCCCCAGACAGATGCAAGAGGAAGGGAGTGCTGTCTGGTTACAAAGGGAGAAAAACTGGGTGGTACTGGAAACAAACTGGTCATAGGGACTATAGTGGACAGTTACAGAATAAAACCATGAGATATAAAACAGCACAAAAGTAAAACTTTGTCTCTGGCTGTATTGGGGAACAGGAAAAGCAATAAAGACTTTTTTTAAGAGTTACTATGAAACTTGAGAGTTTTTTAAAGTATATTACCTCTCCCTTCAAAGAGACAGACTTAATTTTATTTTTTTAATAATGCAATAATCAATAATAGATTAAATCTCCATTCTATTACAAATCTTTTTGCACAGTAACAACAGAGCAAAAATCTCTGGTGGTACATTAGAAAATGCAATTTGAATTCAAATCTGGATGGAGTGTGCTTTATTCTGGAGCTACCAAGACTATCTGCCCAGACCTTTCCCTTTTACAGGATGCACATTTGATGAAGCCCTGTTTGAAAAGTCATAGCCTGTGAATGTTATCCAGCCCCCTTGCTTGATTTAGTCTTGCAATAGGTTCCAAGAGACCTTAGTGCCTGTAAATTAATTTTCAAAGCCTCCGAAGCCATCTGAAAAGGGCTTTGCTGCCAGTGGGCACAGCTTGGCCAGTTCCTGGGGTGCCAAAGGGCTGCGGGTGCTTTGCAGAAAAGGGGGACTGGACTGTTGGTTTGGCATAGCCAGAAAGCACAGCTGCAGGGTCCAGCTTGAGGGATCTAGGGAGTCCTGAAAGTCTTTAAAATCCAGTGTGTTTCTTCTTCACTGGCTTCTTGCCCCCTCCTGCCTTCCTCCCCACTGGTGAGGAACTGGACCTGCTTCCATGCACTGGTGCTGCTCTCGCTGCTGCCCTGGGCATCCTGTAAAACCTGAACTCGAGGTTTCTGTCCACACAGAGATGGCTCAGAGGGAGTGGGAATGGTGAAGGAGAATTACTTCCCTGAGCGTGGGCTTAGTGGGACAGTGAGAGAAAAAACTGCTCGCTGCCCTGCAGGCTATCTCTGGGAGGCTTCTCCGCGGCAATTATCACAGGGGCATCTAACCAGCATGCCTGCTGGTGTGGAGCACGCTATCTCCTCTGGAAGTAGAAAATTTCACTTTCCCGTGCTGTCTGCTGTGCATCTCTCCTAAGTGTTAAGATTAGCTCAAAGAGAAGTGTTTGTGAAGGAAAATTTAAGTGGAAAACTGCTTACTTGGTGAAATGCATAAAAAATGCAGGAGAGAGGAGGAAACGTATTTGTGGACCTTGAGTTTCTGACACACGATGATGGTAAAGCACATGTGTGTGATGTTTCTTCCACTGACATCTTTAAAATGCCAAGTCAGCACGAGCCAGGATGCAGATAAGTGTGGGGCTGATGAATGCTTGTACAGGGGAAATGTGGCTGGAAACCACATGGTCAATGAAAAAGTACAGGCGGATAGCATTGCGAGCAGGTACTTCTCCAGCAAAGTCCCCACTGAGATTTCACTGCTCTGCCCTCGGTGTGGGGACGTCTCCCAGGGCTGGGTGACAGGCACCGTCCAGCTATGCCAGCCTGGGCTGAGCCATCTGTCCTGTGACCAGGGTGCTTCTAGTACCCACAGCACATTCAAACCTCGCCTGGCTTCGCATCAGTGGCTGGTGCTCTCAATGTCTCATACCTATGACCTAAGGTGCGAGGGTGATCCTCCTTCGGCAATGTGCATACAGAGCCTTGCACAAAGTCCTGAGTGCCTGCTCAGGCACCAGCCTTATAATTAAGAATATCGCTGCTGTTTTCCAAGAGATGTGTGCTTTCCTGGATACAGAGGTTGACAAGTCCTATTAAGTACCGAATGTTTTATTAATCACCAGAGTAAACTAACACATAAAACCTACAGAGCTTGTTGGCAGGATGGCAAGTCACTGCTGCCCCAAGGCTGGGATAATTTATGCTCCTTTCTTTTCATGTACTGTGTTTTCCTGCAGCTCTGCAAGATTTAAAATCCTTTGGAAAAGGGGGTGTGTGTTTGCATGTGGACTCCAAGCCCAGATGATCTGAAGCACCTTGTTTAGTGGGTCACCCTAGTACACGTGCTGAAGGAGAAGCTGAAGTTAACATCCATCTCGCTGCAAGGCGAGGTTTTCCTGTGAAAGTGCTTCCAGTGAAGCGCAGAACAAGGCTAAAATCCTGCCCCCATTGAAGTCAATTAAAGTTTTGCCACTGACCTTGATGGATCCAGGCTTTCACCTCCTGACTATACAGTAGCTGATCCAGCCCTTTTGTCCATCAATCTCGTGGAGGGGAGCGCCGCTATAAATCGCTCCTTGAAAGAGAAGAATGGACTTGACTTCAAAGTCTCCGCTTGCAGCGCTGCCCCGCAGAGGCTGGTCCTGGCCAGGAGTTCTCTTTTGTGGGTGCTGCAGCTTCTGATAGTGCCAAAGTGCTCAGCATTGAGTCGCAGTGATTTTCAGCCACTGGTGAGAAACGGGGAATTTATAGGTCAGCTTCTACTGCCAGTTTTGACTGGCTGGTAAATTGAGGCACTGCTCAAGAAAGTGACAAGTTATTTAACACACTTGTAGGGTAATAGATCTGTTGGAGCAATAGCTGCGTGCTGGCTGCAAGTGCGGAGGATGCAGCAGGTTATGGAACGAGCTTTGAAGCGACTTGCTGGTTTGCACTGAGTGAGGAGCAACTTGTGGGATTTTTCAAGAAGCATTTGTTCATTGGCTTCGTCAAAGTCTTATTCATAAAAAGGATGCGGCGTTCAGACAAGATGCTGTCTATGTCCTGAGGATTTGTTTGGTATCACAGGGTCTGACGGGAAAACCACGGAGGGCAACCGGGAGTGCAGCTGCCCTGGAGTTATTTCAGAGCAGAAGGGGATGCAGACCCCGTATGACACTGGCTGCTGGGGACAGCAGCAGCCTGACCCACCAGGCAAGGGCTGCCTTTGCAAAATAACATCTAGGTAGTGATTTGCAGAGCTGAGGAAATGAAGAAAGGACCCCAGCAATAGGGAAGGCTGTTCCCGCTTTGCAAAGGGCTTTGTCCAGCTCTCACAACATCCCTAGGGCTGTTGGAGCTTTTTTCTCCCCTCATCGTGAGCCCCCCTCCCGACTTGTGGGCCCCTCAATGGCAATTTGGGCAGAATATGCTTTGTTAGATGGCCTCCTGCTGCTCTTTTCTTTCCCTTCCTTCTCCCCCCATGCCTTTCTCTTCTCTTTAAAAGCTTTATTGCAAAGCAGTAAGTCATTTCCCACCTCAGTGCCTCTCCCTTCTCAGACCCCCTCTCCTACGTCACTGGATTTTTTTTCACCTATATATTTAAGTCAACCCAAATAATATTTACCCTACTGTCAGTTCTCAGCTTATAAAATAAACAGTTTGTTATGAAGGTCAGAAGTTAAAAATGTTACCATTTTGGGTTCCTTTACTGTCTGTTTTTTGCTAGGGGTCTCATGCTGTTGCATGTAATTACCAGGAGAGAAGATGAATGCTTATGTCCTGGCCACCCATCTTGGGACCTGAGCAGTGCTTCAACAGAGCTACTTTAAAAAATAATAATAATCCAACTTTTCACGGTAGCTGAAACTTTTGTAGGCTTACCGTACACCTCCAGAGGCTCAGAGCCTTCCCCTGGGTGAACTCAGCACCATTTGCCACCTTCCCATGCACAAGCAATGGGTGTTCTGCTCTCAGCTGCTCCTGTCCCTGAATGCCTTCATTTTAGGAGCTGATAATGGATTAAATGAGTCCCTTTGGGCAGCCCGGGGTCCAGCGCTGCAAAGGCTCTCACTCTGCTACCAGCTGCATTAGGCGCCTGGGCTGTTGGATGGAGCAGGATGGTGCTTGGCACCCAGAAGAAGTGCCCTGCATCAGGGAATGAGGCAGCGCTACAGCAGGGCTTGGTGACAACAAGAAGGCAAAACCTGATGGGACTGGGGCTGATGGGTGCCTGCTCTCAAGGGCCACCCTTGGCCAGGTCACAGACCTGATGTTTGCAGACCATCCGGAGCTGTGCAAGACCCTCCTGTTCACCAAGGTGACCCACCAGTCTGTAATGAGGTTTTATGTTAATTTGCGTGGAATAAATTGTCCACTGGAGTAAAAAATGTGAGCGTGTGCCTGTTGCAGTGCAAAAGAGTGACGTGAGGTCCAGGGCAGAAGTCCTAAGAGCTTCGTTTGCCTCTTCCCAGAATAACAACTGCCATTATAAATAATTTGCTTCTTTCATTAAAGCTCCAGTAAAAGGAAAATTGGCTTCAAAATTTCAGATTTTGAAGTACTAAAATGGAGGAGAGGTTAGCTGGAGACAGGAGCACCCTTTTTGGGCAGCCCTTCAGATGGCATTAATTGTCACCTTCAGGGAAAAGCTCACCTAAGATCTGTCTTATCAAAGCCCCACATTGCATCATTTAGGACAAAACAGTACAGACCTTCAGAACCAGGAGGGGAGAACTGAAACGGATAATTCTGTTTCTACCCCTCCCTCTTTCCAGCTTGGAAAGGCCGTTAGCAGACCAGGGGCACCGTTATCATTTCATCCATGGTGAGGTCCCATTGCAGACGCAGGAACGATGCTCCAGCCCCCCTCTCTTTTGCAGGCATGGCTTTGGTATAGACTTTCAGTGCTGTTATACAGATACTGATCTTTTCACTCGGGCTAATTCAGTCTGTTTCCCATTTTTTATCCTTTTAAAGCTGTTTTCTGTATCCGTCTAGGGGGCACTCTTGCTGCCACGGAGAGCACAGAGAACCTGTGCAGCAGGAGGCAAGTTCCTCTTGGGAAATCTCCGCTGGCTTCAGATAGACCTTAATTTATTTGATAAAGGCAAAACTGTAAACAACCTAATCTCCCCCTCAGGCCTCAGAAGTCCTTCTAATTATTGGCACCAGAAGGAAGCTGAGTTAGATTCCTTCTCCAATGAGCTGGAGGGATTATAGCTCCTTCCAAGTCTCTATTTCTTTAGCTTTTTAACAGTAGCATGTTTGGGTCTATTCTGGTAACCATCAATAAACTCTAGGTCTTTGCTGGATGCTCCTAATTTTCTGGGTCTATGAGCACCACAGGCTTTTTTTGATGCTGTGTGGAAGTATGTCCTGGACCAGGGTTTTTTGGTTTCCCACTTTCATCGCATCTCGAGGAAAAGAGAGGATGCAAAAAAGGTATGCAGAGAAACTCTGCTTTTTTTGTGCTCTCTTATTCCTCTTGTTCATTCCTCCCAGGTAAAGAGTTCTCTTCCCAGCCTCTTTTTATCTCAGAAGCTGTAATATTCACAACTGATAAAAAGAAAAAAGTAAATGTAAAAGGTAAATCTCCAAAGTCTGGAGAGTACAGAGCTGCTGAATAAGACAGAGCCATGTGAAGGTAATTGCAGGGGGATAAAGGATGTCTGTGTCCTCATTGTAGGACAGAGTTATTGGATACATGCTTTCTATATTTTATGACACTTCATGATAATCAGAGTGTGTTTTGGCAGTCAGCTGGAGCTGCAGGGTGTATATAAACCAGCTGTGTGTGTTTAGGGAATTCAGTTCTCTGGACGCCTGCATTTTTTTCCCTGATATGAAAGGTGAAAGGTGCATTTCCCCCTGTACCTGCAGCCAGGCTCTTTTGTTTGCTTTTGTCTCTAAAGCTGCCAGGTCCTTTAAAAATTAGCATTGGATTTACATTCCAGATAGCAGATGTTTGTTTTAAATCTGATTATGGCAAATCAGAAGGTCTTGAGCAACCATATCTCTCAGGTATGGACCATTTTACCCTGTTCCTGTGTAAAATAGTCCTTCCTCATTCAGTATTTGCACAGACTTCATATCCCCACCCGTTCTCTTCTCCTCGGCTGCCTAAGTGAGTTTCTGCTCTTTTATTTCTTTTTTTCCCACATGTACCTTCGCTCCTTCCCTTGGGTCCACTTTGGATTTCCTCCTACAAACCTCTTTTTTGGAGGGGGTTATTTTCACAGTGGATTTCACATCGTTGCATTGCTTTGATCTCAAGCTGATTTCCTCACGCGTGCTTGGCCACCCACCGGTCCCATTCAGCATAATTGAAAAGAAATATTTCTATGTCCCAGCCGGTCCCGCTCGCCCCTTGTGCAGCTGCAGGCAGGGGCCAAAGCCAGCTCCTCTGGCGATGGTGCCAGCCTTGGCTCTGCCCACTCCAGCCAGCAGCAATCTGTGCCACCAGCTGCAGCACTGGGCAGTTTCCAAGCTGCTGGGGGGGAAACATCACTGTATTTTGAAGGTTCAAGGCTAGAAAGTTCAAGGGATGAAGGGAGCAGCCTGCGCCCTGGCAGGGAGGATGGGCTCCTGAAGCATCAGTGGGTGGAGGGAGTCACCAGTGCTTGTGTCCCTTGTCCTTGAGTCCCTGAGCTGGCTGGTGACTTTTAGCCAAGCCCTTTTCATATGGGGAAGAGGAGGGAGAAGAACATTTAGGCCTTAATGAAACTTTTTCTTTTTAAAATGTTCATTTTCATCTACAATCCCCACTCTAAATCTCCTTTATTTAAAACACAAGCAGATTTCCGCTCCCTACCCCTTTCCAAGGCAGAGTTCAGCCTCCAAAGAGGGATGCTGACAGAAGTCATTGCATTTTCTGGGAAGGACTAGGGAAGCTGTGCTCCTTCCATGACTTTCCTTTGGTACCCACAATGAACATACAAGAGACGAGCCAGCCACACATCCAGCCCAGAGGGGCATGAGGAAGTACAATGCTTGCCCCATTGCCTCTTCCAGCACTGGGGGCTGGAGATGCTTAGTTGAGCTTTAAAACCATGCCCAGACCTCCCTTCTACCTGGAAATGGGTTCAGTGCAAGGCCAACAACAATGTGTGAGCGTACAGAAAAGTTTTGGAGGATGGGATGAAATGAAGATCCCTGGTGTGTCCCCTTACCTCCTCTCCAAGGAAAACCCCACGCTTGCTCATATGGGTTGCTGTGACTGGTGAGCAAATCCCACTCAAGACTGTGCCACTGGCAGCAGCGCTGGATGTGGCTGCACTCCCCCAGGTACCCTCCTGCATGGGGCAAGATGCATGATGCCTGCCACAGTCCCCAGTAGTAGTGCACTTGGGCAGCGGATGCTCTGAAACACCTTTTGGGGGGACTTGAAATGTGATGGGGGGGGGGCTGATGGTTTGCACTGCATTGGCATTCTGGAGTTCGCATCCTTTGCGGCTTACCGGAAGAAAGGAGAGATGCATTTTGTCCTCCCTTGGCTTTTAGTTTAGAAAGATTTTGTTCTGCTTTTCCCTAAAGCATCAGAGACAGTGGCTGAAGATGGGTGCTGGGCAACACGCTTGCTCCTGATCTGTTAAAGATCTCTTCTGTGCCTCCCTGGTGTCCCGCTTATAGGCAGATTTAGAAGCTGGTGGCACTTTTTTTCTAAAACTGGTCTGTCTGGGCAGCATTCGTCTTCCTCACCAGGGTTTGCTGTGGTCTGGGCTATTTCTTGGCACCAGCTGAGAGGGTACAAGGGCACTGCTAGCAGTTGCCAGCTCTTCTCTTTTTGGTGGTCTTTTAGTATTTAACTACTTTCTTCATGATCTTTCCGAGATCAACTGGTTGTTGGAGGTTGTCGGAGCAACTGGAGGTGGTGGATGCTTTGTGGATGCCGATCCAAGTGCCTGTTAGCTGGCTGCTTGCCCCTGGCTGGAAATGGGGTCCAGTAGCAGGGTGGTCACTGCAGTCCTGGGTACCCAGCATTTCAGGTAGGGCTGTCTCCCTGGCAGACATAGCTGCGTCTTAGGAGTTAGGAAGGCGACTGCAAGAGACCATAAATCCTCCTTCTCACTGCAAGCTCAGAACCTGGAGGTTTAATATCCTGCATTAAAGTAATATCTTCTTTTTTTTTTTTCCATACTCTGCCAGCCCTGGATTGTGAAGGCAGAGGATGATGAGGCAGTGAAGGCTGAAGTGTTTTAGGAGGGCTGACAGAAAGCAGCAATAGGCACCGGCACCAAGCCTCATTTAAGTTTAGTGAAACAGCTTGCCTGGGACCAAAATACTCCATAAAACCCCACAGAAAGACTCCCATCAGCTTCAATAGAGCTTTGGATTTGGCCTGACATGGAAAGACTCTGACTGACTCCACTGGCGTCTGGATGCAGCCCAGCAGAGCCCTCCTCTTCCAAGTGCCCTCCCCTCCCCCTGCCTGGCACAGCCGTGCCTCCTAAGCCCTCCTGCCGCGGGACAGGCACTGGGGTTTGGGTCTGGAAAAGCTGCTCACACTGGGGAAGATGCAACTTGCCCAGCTCATGGAAGAGGAGGAAAGGGCATCTGTGTAAGTGCAGCATTGCACAAGTGCTCAACGTTAAATCTTTTTAAAAATAATTAAAAAATGATCTTTAAATACCCTAGTCCCAGCACCCTCATGGTTAGACTTGAGGCCAGCTTGAGGCTGGCTCCTGCTTCTGTAAGAAGGGCTCAAATTGGAGAATATGGACATTTCACAGATGGGGTTAAGCATGGATAACTTACTCCTGTGCCCATCCTTGCTGGTCTCTTCAGGAGACGAGTTTGTCTGGAGCTGCTGGAAAACAAGCATTTCCCAGTATGTAACTTATTTCAGTGCTGTTCCGAAGGCTGCTGGAATGTAAGAGACTTCAAGAGTATTTTAATAAATATAAAAATTTAAACCAAGTGCAGACATGCTGGTTCCTGCCAATTCTCCTTCCTTTGCCATGCAGGGTGTGTGTTGTATTATTTTTTTCTTAAAGTACCAGCTGAAGGAAGAGCGAGGCAGGCTACAACAATGCGGGGAGAAAACACATCACTGCCCTACTCCTCGTTTCTGCCCAGCCTCTCTGAATAGCTCATCCCATGCCGCTCTGTCCTGCTCTGAGCAACCAGCCAAATTTTCCCACAGGAAGCGCCTTTGGGATTAGAAAGCTGAGATTTTTATATGGAGTGTGTTTGTTTCTCTGATCACCCAGGAATATAATGGCCGAGTCAATCACTTGTCAGAGAGGGCTCATTACAGCCAGCGGGGACAAGGGGCCAGGCGGCGGAGGGCGGGCTGTGCGCAGTGGGGTGCGTGGCACGGGCAGCTCGCTCTTTCTTCGCCCCCGCGCTGCTCCATTCTTTTGCCCAATGCCGGTGGAAGATGGGTCATGGTGGCTGGCGGGGTGTCCCCAGCTGAGCCCCTGTGGTGTGGGGCGACCCCCAGGCAGCAGCAGCTGCGGGGATGGAGGATGCTTGGCCGTGCTCCCATTGTGTCTGTTGCTGGCATTGCGGGGGCCTGGTCCCAGTGGCTGCTCCGAGGACACGTGCCACCCGGGGTGATGGCAGCCAAGGCTGGGGAGTCTGTCCCGTGTCTCTTCTGCTGCACCTCCCCGCTCCCTCCTCGCTTCCTGAACCACCACGGGGCTCAGCGCTCTGCCTAGCCCCTGAAATTGCTGTGAAATGAGGGCAATACTAATTAGTGCAATTAGTCCTTTGCTCTTTCCCTGATGGAAAAATGAAGGCAGCGGTTGTCCCACAGAAGCCAGGCATAGCTCTGCCCGGGGCTGCCAGGGTGTTTGTGGTGGAAATTATGTGCTGGCACCTCCCCGTGCCCGCCAAGCTGACCTGGGTTTAATCGAGAGCAGGTCTCTTAACCCATTTTGCAAAGATAAATTAATTGCCCATGTCCCTCCTGGCTGTGGTATCATGGGTTTCTCTCCTTGCTGGTGTCCCACCCGCTCCAGGACGATCTGTAGGCTTTCTCGCCTGGAAATGGGATGAGGCAGCAGGAACATTCCCGAGCCAGTAGCTAATCCAGCTCCACGCGACCAGAAACTTATGCTCCGTAGCCGCAGAAATTAGCTTTTCCCCCCTCTACCCCCCCCATTTCGGAGTTAATCCTGCCCAGAGCCGGTTCAGCACAGTCTCGCCTCCCTCATATCTACAGGCATGGAACCTCAGCCATTTTGACATTTCTGGCTGCGAATCCTGCCCTTAGCAAACACACTTGATGCTGATACAAGGTCTCTTGGCCGCCTGCGCTCGTACCCATCTGTCGCGGTGGCACTGTGCCCGTGAGCAAGATGCTCTGCTATATTTGCTGCGGCATAGGTGCCAAGCAGACCAGATGTTTTCAGCAGGAAAGTTAAATGGGAAGGCAGGGTCCTTTTCTAAAACTCCTGGCTCTCTTGGCAGTGCTGTGGGGCAGAAGCGTGCAGAGGCTCATCGCCTGCCCCTGCCGCCCCCGGCCAGCGCACCCCAGCTCCCCAAGGGTGTTTGCTCAGCCAGCGCCCACGCCTGCTGCCTGCGGAGGGGCAGCCACCCGCTGCCCCCAGCAAACCGCCTTCATCTGCCTACAGCGGCCAGAGGCAGGAGATCCCTCTCCTCTGCCAGCCTGCCCTGGGAGAGCGCCAGGATGGACAGCTGATGCCGATGCGGGTGTGGGTACCAGTGGGGGGCTCTGGCAAAGGCAAGGTGAGGAGTGTGTGAGGATGCTCACAGCTGGATTTTGCATTTCAGCACCTCTCTGCAGCCTGTGAGCCAGCACTTGCTCAAACCTCAGACAAGTCCCAGGAGAGACAGTAAATAAGATGTTATTTTCCTCTCTGGTTGAGCGGTAATTTTCTGCCAGCCCACATGAGCAGGGAATTGCAGTACCTAATCACAACCCCGTATCCCCTTGGCAGTGCTGCTCAGCCCCAGGAGAGCCAGGCAGCGTGGGCAGCAGGGCAGGAGCAGGCAGGGCAGAGCCCTGGTTCAGGCCAGGAGTGCATGAGCCGGAGGCGCGAGTACAAACCGCTGAGCCCGGAAAGGAGGATGCTTTGAATCTGAAGGCTCCTCTAGCAGGTGGGCTGCACTGAGCTGTGCATTTTGGGGCAAAACACTGTCCATCGCTGACTGGGGAGTGCAGATGGGCGGGGCAGGGTGAGCCCCAGCCCCTGCAGGATCAGGGGACATGGGGCAGGTTTGTGCCCCATCGCCTCCAGTGTGGGCAGCAGCCGCCCCAAAGCTGGGTGAGAAATGAGTGGGAGTGCCTGGTGCATGGTTATTCTGATGAACTCAAAGTTTTTCAAGCAAGGGGGAAAAAAAAATCATCAGTAGCAGTTGTGAGTGTTTCAGGAAACCACTCGTTGGTATCTGTTCTCACCAGCGAGAGAAAAATCAACCCTACAGGATTACAGCCTGCTTAAATCCAGGAATAAAGGGTGTTTGAAGTTTTTCTCTATTAACAAAACCCCTGGAGTTTTTTTTGTCTTGGTATCGTCTTCAGGGAAATGTTGAGGTTGGAGATAACCACCCTGTACGTATGCTGGCTCCCCTGTCAGATGAGGGAGCCGAAACAAATGGGGATGCTGGAGTTTTTTTCCTAGTGCTGAAACCATTGAATAAGACAAATCCCCGGTAAGCTGAAGAGCGGCCATCTACAGCTATGCCACTCTGCCTAAGAAGAAATGTGATTCTTCAGGGTTTCTTACTGAAAAGATAGAAAAATTGCATTTAAAACACAAAGCAAGCAAAAAGTTTGTGTAATTCTTGCAAAAATCTGGTGGTTCTATATTTATTGTTCTGATTGACTTAAAAACTAAACTGCATCTGTGTTATTCTAATTAAGCAGCTCAGTGCTTCTGTAGTGTCGTAGTGAGCATCTTGTCATGAAGTTGAACTCTGGAAAATAGTTTGAAGGCTCCTGAGACCAAAACCTGTATTTTTATTGCTGTTGGCTGATGATGTTTGTGGAAGTTGGAGAAATGACCTGATAATTTGCCAATCACCATGAAACATGCACTGTTAAACTTCTCTTCTGGGTGTCCCATGTGGAATCTCGGCTGCTTTAGATGCTTTGTGAAATACATCTGAGCTTTTTAAATTTATAGGGAGTTGTGATAGACCTAGGAAGCTGATGCTTGCTGGCTTTCAAACAGATGAAACTGTCCTTTTTCAGTGCAGAAAACTGAACTTCTTGCTCTTTGTATTAGCTAGCGCCTATGAGGACTAAGCCAATTTGCTGAGCCAACTTCAGAGCTTGCAGCATTTGTTTGCTTTTAAGTAGAGCTGGCCAGAAAACAAAGATCCTATAATACTACTGTAGTGAGGCCTTGGGTTTCCTTACCTTTAATTACAAAACCTTGGGAAATTTTTTGCTGGAATTAAAAACTGTTGAGAGACAGAAATTCATCTGCTCCGAACAACAAACACCTACAGAAGACCCACCGCCTGCTGCCGCTGGAGATCCTCGTCAGAAAGCCTGTTCTTTGGGGCTGCTCTGGTTCCCCTCAAATAAGACAGTTTCACTAGATCAGTGCTCATGACATACTTCCCCCCCTCCCCCCCCCCTTTCAAATCTAGCACATCGGAGGGATCGGAGTGGTTTCTGACCTGCCTGAAGCAGAGGACAAGCCCCCACGAAGCCTGATCCTGGTGCAGGGAGGCTGGAGGAAGGCTAAAGGAGAGAAAAAGACTCCTCTTGGCAAAATTACTAATAAGCAGGTAGGGCTACTTTGAGCCTTGAGGTATATTTAATGAGATTAAAGTTCCCTAGTCACTCTCTCTTGGTCTCTCCTTGTCCTAATTAACTTCCACTTGAACTTCCCTCCCAAGCCGCTGACCTCGCTGGAGGCACCAGGGATGCCTGTGGGAGCCCTGCTGTGCTGGACAGGTGGCTGCACCCCTGCAGCACCCACGGTTGACAGTGTGGGACCGCAGGGTGTCTGCAGGTAGGTCACCTGGTGTGGGGGGGGCCCTTTCTCCCAGCAGAACCCCGCGGCGCCCCAGGGACACGCAGCACCCAGCCTTGGAGGGGAGGAGGGCTTCGGGCAGCCCCGGCCCCGGGGTAAGGTAGGGAGGCACTTCAGCTCTGAAGTACTTGCCCTCTTGCCTGTCGCTAGTTTTGTCAGAAGTCAGTGGTTTGGAGCAGAGGGAATAATTTGGTTTTATTTCTTCTCCCCATCACCTGGTCTTCAGTTCCTCCCCTCCCCATTCCTCTATTAAGATGATGTGGTGAAGCTGCTGACCCGTTTCTGGGACCTTCCCCACGTCTTCCAGCATAGCTAGAGGAAGATCTCTCAACAGAGATGTTTCCACCCCGCGTGGTGCAGATGCCCGGGGGGGTGGGCACGGGGAGCCCCAGCGGCACAGGGCAGCTCCCCGTGGGGAGCCATGCCAGGGCTGGGGGAGCAGCCGTCACCCTGCCTGACACCAGCACAGGCAGCGCCGGCAGCCCTGGGGCGGAGGAGAAAGGAGCAGCATTCTCTTGTTGGAGGGGATTTGCTTCATGTGGCAAATGAAAGAGAGGGGCAATGAAAAAGAAATCAGCTAAACACCCATCCCTCCTGCAGAGGAGCAGGCAGGGCACTCCTGGGCTCTCCCCATCTCCCTTCTGTCAAGGGCTGCTCTCGGATAAGACTTCCCAGCTGCTCTTTCCAGTTTCCCTCCTGGCTGCCCTAGGTAGGGGACAGCTTGCCGTAGTCCCTTGCCAAGCCACCTGCCCTCTCCCCACCAGACCCATGGCCGCAGCACAGGACAGCACTGGGCTGGGGGTCCCTCTGCCTGCCAGAACCACAGGGTGTCCCCGGCTGGTCAGTCCCTAAACCCTTTAGGAAAGCTGGGCTGTATGCAGCACCCAGTGCCATGAGGCCGTGGCTCAGGATTGAGCCCCTGGCACTTTAAATCATTGGGAGCGGCTGGAAAAACCCTAATGCAACTGCTGCAGCTGCCTGCCAGGTACCCTGCCCGGCGCCCTGGCTGCCCGTCCGGCAGCGCCCATATCGGGGGGTCGCTGCCGGCAGATGGGCTGCACCGGTGCGGCAGGGGCCTGCCATCGCTTGCTCCAGACCTGAAGGCACCTGGGTGTTGCAGACCACCCCCATGGACGATCGCTCTCCTCAGGCATCCCTGTGCCCAGAGATGCTCTCCCCACGGCCAGGCTGCCCCTGGTGCCGCTGAAGGAGAAGCCATCACACAAAGGTATTTTTAACATCACCTTGGTAAAACGTAAAGGCTAAAAATCTCTTGGCAGACAGAGAGCTATTCTTCTCTTTCTGATGAAGAAACTATTTCCTTGTACATCTGGTTCATATTTTTCTTTAGGTTTCTGCCAGAAACAATTCTGAAAACAAAATGCAGAGCCGAGCGGAGCAAATGTATACATTCCTGAAGGATTCCTTCACCACTCCTCTCTGACCCAAACCTACCAGTCCTCCTTACAAACCTTCTTTTTTTTTTTTCCTTTTACTTTTTCATTTCTTTTAAATTAGTTTTCTTTTCAAAATGTGAAAACATATGGCCTGATTAGCTCTGGAGCACTGCTGCCTGCATCGTATAAAATGATCTACATTTAGAAAATAATTACAGCAAATAGGACTAGAAAAATACTCCATCACAGAAAATGTTGGGGTTTTTTTTCCCAATTGTTTAAGCCTATTATCTCTCCAGTCAGATTTGTCTGGAAAGCCTTATTAATGACTGCGTGACACGAGCCTTGCACTGGGGCCTTGCGGCTCAGAGATGTTGTATTTTCTTTCGAAATCCAGGTCTCGGACTAGAAAAAGGGAAGTGACAGCAAGTGGTGTTTGAGGCTGCACTCGGCTGCACGCATCCTGCTTTGGTCCACTGTTGCTGACCATATGTGGGCAATGGCCAGGGTGACTTTGCTTTTGTAAAGCTTGGTGGGCAGGGCTGTGAAATAAATGGAAAAAAAAGAAAATAACCGAGAAGAAAAGACAAGGGAGAGGGATATCCCAGTCCCAGTCTGCCTAAGCCCCAGTAATTGGTGGGGAGGGGAAGGAAAGGTCACGGGTGGGTGCACCCAAAGGCTGCCTGTACCACCTGTGAGATGGATGGCACCCACGGTGTTGTCATAGCACCAAACTCCACTCCTGCATCAGCTGCTGAGGAAGCGTGGCTGCTGCAAGCCATTGGCTTTACCTAATTGGGAACAGAGATGATACATTAAGAAAGAAATGTGTAGCCCCAAATTATTTATGTTCCTTGTGCAAGTAGTGCAGTTGCTGCTTGACGGTCAGCCTCTCCTTCCTCACCAAGGTATCCAAGTGATGCCTGGACTCCAAGACCATGCATTTTGCAGGCAATACTGTGGAAATGTTTGCAAACGTTTTATTGAGAGGTTTGTGGTATTGCTGTTTTATCCTTTATGTAGAGAAAAAAATCAGGGCGGGGAGTAGGACCCCTTTTACCTCCTCCCCAAATGCCTTTAGGCTTTTCATTTCGAGCTTAAGGAGGCTGTGGGTTCAGGTGAGGATGGAAAAGGGTGAGTGGTGATGGCTGAGAGAGGACCTGCAAACTGCTCAGTATGTCTTGACTTGTTTTTTAACCTGACAGAGATGTTTATTGAAATGCCTGTGCAAGCGCAGGGAGCCCTGTTTGCAGTAGGAGCGGGGTGGCTCTGGCTCTGCAGAGGACACCTCCACTCGGCCGCTGTGCAAGCTGCCAGGCGGGGTGGCAAGGCCAGGGATGTGGCTCCTGGCAAGGTTATGAACCAGAGCCTGCTGCCTTCCCTGCAGAGAGTTGCTTGCTTTCACTCCAATAATTGCTGCTTGCTTGGAAATGCTCCTGCTAAAAGACCAAAATGACTGATTACAAAAATTGGAAAGGATTAAAATCTCTAAAACAATGCAAAGGGAAGAAAATAGATGAGCTAGCAAGGGAATGGGCTTATCACTTCTTGAGCAAACAAACAAGTGAAAGCTAATTTTCTGAGCCAGCGAATGAATGATTAATGAACCAACCCACGATTAACCCTTCAGCACAAGCTCACCTACTCAGGGTAACTGTTTTGCATGGCTATTGCTCTGTTTCACATTGGGATAAAGACACACTTTGATGGTCATAAATCTGCTGCTCAGGTTATATTTCAAAGGGGTTTGACGCAGCAGGTATATCGGGGGAAGGAAGAAAACATGGTTTAAAGATGTTCCAGATGTACGGTATTTGGGATGTTGTGCTGTTTCAAGAGCAACCCGTTTGTGTATCTCTCCCAGTACGGCAATAAACTAACTTCCTTGACATAGGCACAACATGTTTTAAAATATGAACTTGTCTTTTTGCTGCATTTTGTTAAATGATTAATTTGCCTTATATTAACTTAAAATGAGCTCATTAGAAGATTTCTTTTTTCTTTGAAAGCATGCTCATTATACTATCATTTTAAGTAATTAAATCAGAATAAATGGCTCTGTGAAGCTATTTTAATGTAACATCTAATTATATCTGACCTAGACACTGAACTATAATCATTAACTACATGAACTGTGTAATGTTCTGCAGACTCTTTAATAATTTATACAGGCTGATTTCAGCTGTGTGGAGCTGTAAGCTGAAGCCGTTAGATGCCATGCACCTGTAGTGGGTGTGGGACAGCCAATGCCAGTTTGCTTGTCGGTGGTTTCCAGCCTTGCCTGGTCTGGAAGGGCAGGGAGGGGGGGGGGCTTTTCTGGCAGAGTTGTGCTGGCTGCAGGCTCGGTTTGACCCGGCTGGGGCTGCTTCTCCTTTACGCTGTGCGCAGGGATTGAGGATGTGTGTCTTGGACACATGTGTGGTTTGATGTTTTCTTCTGTGGGATGCTGGAGTCAAGGTAACATATTTATACCACATGTATTTAAACTGTGTTAGACTGTAATTTGGATGTTTTCACATGCGTGGCCAGACTCAGTTATGAAAAGCTTTGGCTTTTGCTGTGTTAAATTGTACGCTTGCTGTTTGCCTTCTATGGAGGCTCGGTCTGTGCTTCCATTTTTAACAAAGTTTTATGATCTATTTGCATATAGCTTCGAGAGTCATGTGCCCTGAAAGACTCAGTCAAGTTATATACCTGAAAATATGTTTGGGGAAGTAAAAACTGTCTTGCAGGGGGTTTAACCTTTCCCAAACTCGAATGAAAAAAGAGAGAGGCTAGATGCTGCCACTGCAATAGATGGTCCATCCATCTCGCGTGGGAGGCTGATGGGCTGGATGCCTTGTGGCAAGGGAACAGAAGTACCATGTTGTAGCGTATCCAAAATTTGCTGGTGCCACCTATTGGTGGAAAATTGCAGATTATAACGTGATTAATGTGTGTTATTATGCCCTCTGCTTATCATTCCCCTGCTGACAGGTGGGTCGAACCAGTTTTACTGTTAGTTTTACTATCGGATACCGTAGGCAAACATGGTTTGCATTCCTCATGTACCTTGGGTGTGATTTGCAAACAAGCGGGTTTGCTGCAGGCGGGCAGCTGCCGGTGGACACGTGTAGCTCTGGGGATGCATGTGCAGAGAGGGCAGGTAGGCTGCCCTGCTCCCCGAGAGCAGGGGAGGGCAGACCTAAAAGTCAGGCTTGTGTAAATGGCGCTACTGGATGTGTCAATAAATCCACTCAGGATAAATGTTGGATATGCCTGCGGTCAGGATGTGGAGGGAGAGGTGTGCTGTATGACTTCACGGTGGTGATGCAGCACTGCTTTGGGGCCTCCTTGCTCCAGCTGGAGCCCCACATGCTGGGCACAGTGATGGATAATTTCAGTCAGCAAAGGAGACGTGGGTATGGGTGCAAAGGCTTTGCTGCGCAGTCTTTGCTACGTGGATTTTTCCAGCCTCGGGGGATTTTCCAGCCTTGTGAGGGAGAGCTGAATCCCTGCTTCCTGCTGCCTTGTTGCCGGAGACCTTTAGCCAAGCCTTGATAGGCAACAAAAAGCCCTGCTGGCCTCCTGCCTGGTATGCTTAAGCAGCTTTATAGCTGTCATATAGAACAGCCCTATATTAGCATCAGGTTTAATACTCCCAGGAAACATCCAGCCACAGGACTGACATCATGGACTAAAGGCTCCAAAGGTTCACTTGCTTAAGTGGCTATTTGTAATAGAGTCTTTTAATAAAATCTCATTAAAGGAGAGCTCCTGCCCAAGCCCGGTTCCTGAGATTGCTGGAAGGGAGCACCAAAGGCCAGCCTTGTGAACTGCTGCAAGAAGCAGGGGGAGTAAACGAGTCCCTGCAAGGACCTGGTTAGGGCTGGAGAGAAATTCCTGATACTTCTCCATGCTGCTCTTGTCCAGACCCAGAGGAGTAAAAGGGCTTTGTAGAAAGCAGAGCAGAGGCTGAGCAGGGTAGAGGGAAGGGGTGAGACATGCTCTGGGCTATTGCATAGGGACCGCTCCAGCTGGGAAGGACTGGTGGAAAACAAGAGGGGCTCGAACTTGTCTCCAGTTTTCCCTCCCCACCACAAGCTCCTAGATGCTGATTACTTCAGCCCCTAAAGCAAGTGGCTGAGGATGCAGGTTGCTTCTGAGTTAAGGTGCCAGGAGGCTGGTGCTCCCAGGGATTTCTTTCCATTTTCTCTCACAATTTGGCTGAACATTTTTTACTGTATGCTTAAAGAATAATCTGAATTCCAGGGAAGAGTTTTCTAAATGCTTGTCTTCTCTGTAATTTTTCTGTCATACCATAGAGAGGAGCTGCTTGAAAGACTTCAGCAAAGAAATTACGCTCTACTTCAATCCTAGGGTTTTTTTGTTGGGTTTTTTTTGTTGTTTTTTTAATACCTAAAAAATTACTCTTTGATGTGAAAATTATATGCACTTAGAGATATGCTAATATGAAAACGTTTGGAGAAACGTTGAACATGGAGAACGGCTCGTTTTCAGGCACTCTCCTTCACCACCTGCATCTCTGACAACCTCAGTCCCATCCGTCCATACACAGCTCTCCATCTAAAGCCACGTTATTCACGTTGTAAAAGCTACTCCTCTTTTAAAGGGGCTCAAAAGCTAATCCTTTGGTTTTGTATAGGGGGGTTTTTTCCTGTCTTTTTCAAGTGAAGGATTTTATGCCCATTCTGTGGTTTTGTCAGAAAGATGGCGGTGAGGCTTCTGCTCAGGCGATGCTTAAGGACCAGCAGTGCTTTCCCCACCTGGAAGTGGGCAGTGCACCCAATCCCACAGCCATCACCGATCATGGCAGAGCTAAAGCTTCTCAGTAGATCCTCCCTGATCCTTAGTGCTAGAAGTGGTCCCTAGCCCCCCTACTTTAAGTTTTACACAGATTAAAAACTTGCTGCTGACTGAATGAAAACTGCCTGCACTGGCCACTGATTTTGAGGGGATACAGCATGTTCTCATGTCTGTTCGCTTTCAGAGATATCTTGCCTGTAGCTCTTTACATATGCAAAATGAGATAAGCAGGGGAAAAAAGGATGGTTGTAGAGTAGCAGCCAGGATTGTATCTTTGTGTTTTCTTTCCTTGCCATCTTCAAAAGCAGAATTTGGAGTCAACGAAGGTAGAGCTGGTATCATCACAGCTAAGGATGATTTTGTTTATAGAGGACGTCCTGCTGCGTGCCTGGCGTGCTGGTAAAGATAGTAAGAGATCTTAGAGAAAGCCTGAAAAGCAGGAGATGCATTTTGTCTGTGAAGCAGGATGACGTCTACCAAGTGCTAAGGTTTAATATACCTCTGCTGTAATACTCCACTCCTTTAATGTCCTGATTGTTTGTGGTTACATCCTTGTGACTGTGGGCCCGGTGGCATTGCCTGCTGATGTCAGGGCGGCAGCTCCTTGTGCAGTGGGGTGATGCTTGAATGCTATTAACACAGAAATTAGAGCAATTGCAGTTTCTGTTCAGAGACCGAGACAGTAGTAAACTCAAAACTTGCAGTGAGCAGCTTCTGCCTGTGCTCACAATCTGAAATGGGCAGGGAAGGCATCCTTTCTGTGCTTAGCTCTAATTTCCCCTCTGGGGAATAGCCTGGCTTGCTTTATTAGTGGTTTTCCAGGTGGTATTCTTGGTAGATAATATGGGTTCGAGCTGCTAGCATAAGGCAGAGGCTGGTGTTGCCAGCCCTAGGCGTGCTTTCCCAGTGTGCCCTTTTCCTGGTTCACCCCATGGGGAGAGAGCCCTCCTATGCCCCAATGTCTTCCTGAGATGCCCTTCCTGCACGCAGGTGGTGACTGGCAACTTCCAGCACATCCCAGTTCCCTGGAAATCCTTGTCCTTGTGTTCTCTTTTCCCTGCTGTTGGGGTCTGGGGGAAGGGAAATACGTTCTTCTTGTGCCTTCCTTTTCCTGCTTGTTTTTCCAAATGACCATCTGTTGAACCACAGGTAGTCATGCTGGGGAAAAAGCCCTCCAAACCAGCCTGATATAATGAGTTTCCAACTGTTTTACAGGGCTTTTCCAAATACATTGGTTGCATTAATTAAATTAATTAATTACATTAATTAAAATAACTTTGACATCAAGGATCCCCAGAGTTTACATCCAAATCCCACCAAAATTTGCAAATCCCATGTTGTATCTGTTGCTTGTACTCATGTATTATTTGGTTCCAGATTTTTTCGAATTGAGAGAGGCATTAAAAATACCTCTAAAATTTGAAATATACATTAAAGAGGTGTAGTGCACATGGCACCTAAGAAAGTCTGAATGTAAGGCACAGGCATGCATGTGCACCCATCGCACCCGTTCAAAGGAAAACTGCTACTGAGCACTGTTGGATTGATGAGTGATGCTCAGTTACATTATGCTTTCACCTGAATCCAGCAAAAGCTGAAACCCAGTATTTTGGGGTGGAAACATTCTTCATGCCTGGTTTCCATTGGAAACTTGCTCCACACTTTTTTTTTTTTTTTTTTTAATGGCAGAAGCACAGTAGGTGCTCTGTTTGCTTGGGCTCTGGTCCTCTGGTACAGTTCAGATTTGGGTTTCGGTTTGCATCAGTGTTAAATGGATCATTTAACCTAAAACTTGTGTGCACATTTGAGGGCTTGGGTATAGGCAAAATTTTTCTGCTTTCAGTCCTAAATTCAAATCACTTGGAGGCACACTGGCAACATTTTCACCTTGCCAACGGGCAAAGGCCCATGAGCAGGTGAAATTTCCCTGCCAGCAAGGCCAGCTTTGACTGGGCTGGGTTTATCTGGGGGATAAATAACATCCTAGTGAGAGGCACTGGAGAAATAAGTCCTATCCATGAAGCCTTATATCAAATAAATCAGTTGTAACAAGCTCTGGCTTCCCCATAAATGTGCCGAACTACGACACATGTTTGCCTAGGCTCACATGAGTGTTTTTGAAAGTTTAGTGTTAGCTGTCATATGTAAGCAGTTTTGATCCAAGGATGCTTAGGTTTCACCTGGGAATGGAGATATTCTGGCTCTAGGGAGGCTATTAGGGGAAAGACATTTTAAACGTCAAAGATGTGTGTGTTGTGAGTGTATATAAAACGGCAGGTACTTGGAGCCTGGTACCTGTGCAGCAATGAATCAAAATAAATACATGCAAATGTCCAGAAGAACAAAAGGAACGTTAGCAGATAATACCCTCTTTGCTGGGAAACAGCAAAGTTTCAGAGTCCATAAATAAAACCTCTTAATCTAATAAATGTTCTGGAGATAACTGGAAAAAATACTGAAATGGTCACTTGGTTGTAAGGGAACATATTTCACTTTTGCTTAGCAAAAGGACTTGAAGGCTCTGCAGCTGGGTTGATTCATAGCCCTTTGTAATGTCCCAGTTATCCCCAATTGCAGCAGGTTTCACGCAGCAAGTACTACAGTATGTCAATGTCTAGTTAATATTTTAAAGATAAGAGAGAACAACCAGATCGCAGTTTGATGATGTTCTTTTTTTTTCTTCTTTTTTTTTTTTCTTTCTTTTTTTCTTTCTTTCTTGTTTTGTAGGAAAGGGGCTACTGATAAAAGGAGAGGCTTGGACAGAAATGACTGCTTGATGTGCTAATTGCCTGAGAAGGAGCAACTTTCTTTGAACTCACCAGGAAGAGAAGAACCCGGGGAGGTGAGTCAGGGCCCGGCAGTGCGGATGGTGAATGGATGGTCTGAACACATGCCAGGATGGAGCAAACAATATGAGCTCCTGTGGGGCTCCAGCTAAAATGCTGGGCCAAACTGGTATAAACTGCCTGTATCCTTGCTGCTTGGGAAGGTTCTGGTCTGTGCAGAGAAATCGGAAAGGTTTGGTTTGAGCATCGCTTTTATCTTGGCTATTTCTTCTTGTCTACTTGTAACCAACACAACCTGCATTCCTGTGTTTCACAAAAACCCACAAGAACCCTTGCAGTGTGCTGGGACAGATGATAACAGCTGTTTTCCACCCGGATTGTGCTGAGAGGGTCAGGTATACTCTGCTCCCTTCGCAGTCCCCCCCCTTGCTCAGCATCCTTTCCACTCACAGGCGGCCACATCCAGTGCCTGCACCAGCCTGGACGAGGTGCACAGCTCTATCCATGAGAAACACGGATGCCGCTCGTGTGTTTTTACATCCAAAATCTGCCAGAAGCCCCGTGGGCTGGGTGCTGGTGGGGAGGAAGGATGTGTTGGGTGTTTTGTTTTGTTTGGGTTCCTTTTGTGCTGAGCTGAAGGAAAGAAGGCTAAATTTGGTGTATGGTCTGTGCTGCCATCCCTGAGGATATCCTCTCAGTAATCTATATCTATTTTGGCCCTGATGTTTATCCAGGGAAGGATAGCTCCAGTGTCTCTTTAGGAGGATGTTTTGGTTGTACGAAGAGCAGCATGCAGGGCACATCTCGTGCCTTCGCCCATTACTGAATTTGCCATCGGTGTGCTATGAGAGCTGTACCTCCTGCTGCTGCCTCTGCACTCCTTTCCAGACACAACTCACCTGGGAATGTGCTTGTCTGAGTGGTTAGAGGGGAATAAAATCAGCAGAAAGAGGCATGTGGTGTGTAGCAGGAACAAGGACACATAGTGTACCTACAGGTGTTTTCCTGCCCGTTGGAGGGGGAACGAGCCCTTTGGCGGTGGGGGAGGTGGTGACAAGGGACGTGCTTGGCAGAGCTCTCCAGCTTGACAGGGACTGATGCTGGTCCGGGCTCTGCCGCTCCGCGTGCTGCTGTGTTTCAAAGCTGCCTGTGTTTAACGTTCATGCTGTGCTCTCGAGTTAGCAGTGTCTGAACTGAAGATACTCCTTAGAAGTCTATATTAAGCAACATTAAAAGCTGAAATGGGCTGCTCAGGCATTTACTTTGATAGATTTTCTGACCGTGTGTAGCATAACATAAAGCAGGAAAAAAAAGAAAAAAAAAAGTCCCAGCCTTGGCTGATTTTCCTGCTTTGCTCAGACTGTGTTTTGTGCAGTGAGTGGTGGGGACGGTGTGACTGAGATGAGGCACTGACCTGCAGCTGCTCTGTGTGAATGCAAAAACTTCCATTAACCCTCCCGATTGCCTGGCATTAACAGAAGATGCATGGCTCGTGCCATCCCTTACACCTGGCAGATCTAAACGGGGAACTCTGAGATGGGGGATGGCTGGATAATAGATTACAGGCTAGAGAGGGAGAGTTACAGATCCTTATATTCCTTGTAGCTAGATAATGTTGATTATTTTATTTGTACTTTATTTCGAACTTATTTGGGTAGAAGGGACACAAGCTGGTTCTATGGATTCTGCCTTTCTGCAAGTAATGGTCAAGAGCATGATGATACATACCTGTGTAAATGCAGTTGAAGAGTATTTTAGAATATTATTGCTGACTCAGTTGTTTGTTTGTTTTTAAATGTGATGGAGGAAAGCCTTTGTTTCTTAAAGAACTCAAGTGCACAAACAAAACTACGTGATTTCTGAGCAGCAGTGCTTTTTCAGGGATGTTTGTTACAGTCAAATCCTTCTTAAGCATTGGTGGGGGGAGGCTGGGAGCTGGGCACCTGGAAAAGGCATTGGTGCAGAGACCAGCTGAGATAAGTGAGAAATTGTGAGGTGCTGGTTTTGGCAGGGCTACCCTGTTCTCTGCAGGGCTTTTCAGAGCCTGTATTTCTATTTTGTTTTGGGGGGCCTGTCACCTTAAACCCGGAGATACCATTTCATATGCAGCCTGTTGTCAGGGCTACAAAGAATTGCAGATGTGGGTGTGTGAGAGAGACTCAGTAAACAACCAGAGATTTCAGGTGGAGGATTTGAGGAGCATCACATCCTGTTATTGCACGCTTGTCACCTTCTGCAGCTGTGCAGGTATCACCCCGTCAGCTATTTCTGGCTGGAGCAGGGGTGATTTATGGTAAGCGGGTGACCAGCCAGCTGCCAGCCAGCTTCATGCATGTTTGCTTGGAAAAGTGGAACTGCCTTTCTGCAGAGCACCTGTCTGCAGCACTGGGATTGGTTTCAAATACAGGTTTCATGCCCATTTGCATGCCCTTGTGTGCCACCGGTGTCCTGAGGGCTTCGCGAGGACAGGCGCTGGCCAGCAGCACAGCTCCCTGCCCATGCTGCACCAGCCACCCCTTCGTGTGTGCAGCCACCGGTGGGCTCGGCAATGTCAGGTACCCAACCTGATTTGATGCCAAAGGGCCCCTTCCTTCCCACGCCATGCTGTACCCCACGTTTAGCTCTGCTTTCTCAGCCTTTCAGCATAGAAGTGGTAATAACATCTGCTGAAACACCAAAAGGGGAATAGCACTTGTAGGAGAGCATCAGGAAAAAGATGAAACTCCAAATCTACCGAGTAGGAGTCTGCGGTTAATTCCCTTATTTCGAACGTTTTTAGAGTAGGTGATAATCAGTGGGCCTTTACTGTTTAATTGAAAGGCTTTGTAAAGCAAATGATGTGGAGAATATGCAGCCTGGGAGAGCAGTGGGTAGGAGAAGCTTGCTGGTGTCTGTGTGGTTTTGATCTGGTCTGACAGTCTGCCTCGGTGGGAGCCAGTGGGGGTGGAAAGTCCACTCACAGCAACAACCTGGGACCTTTCTCCAGCTCTTTTGGGGAGGGGGAAAGAGGGGGTTTGGAAAGTGAGGAGTAGGTAAGACACTACATCACCAGTTAACTGGGCAAGATTCAGCCTGTACTGGAGAAGCTAACAACAGTTGAGCTGCTCCTACCAGTACAGTGGGAAGCAAGGTTGTGTTATCTTCAAATATTAATGTCTGACCTCTAGATGATGCTTCAGAAATGTACACGGATGCTTTTCATGTTTCTTTAAAATCCATGGGAGCTTTGCCACTGCCTCCTATAAGGAAAAGCTGATATTCCTAGTTCGCCAATTTAAGAACTTTTCAGCAGTAGAAGTACAAAATGAAAACAAACCCCCCAACTTTATTTAAAGGTGTAACTATTACAAGAATCAAACTTTGTTTTGTGGAGGCTTCTTTAGTGATGTTTCCCTTTCTGCATGTAAAAACTTAACGTGTTAATTCTGAGCTTGCTTTCCATAGCGCCTGTTACCATCTCTGCTGCCTCTCTCCGAAGAGACTCAGCCCCTTGGATCAAGGGTCTTCCTGGATATAATTTTAGTTTTTTAAACTTCTGATATCTCTGCTAACCTATTATGGTTGGACTTGCTGATCCTACGGTTGGACTCGATGATTTTAAAGGTCTTTTCCAGTCTAAATGATTCTGTGATTCTACCTGGTGAATGGTCTAGGTCCAAGAGGTGAAACTGAGGAAAGGTGACCTACATACAAGAAGACAGACCTTTGTAAGAGGAAAGCTTCATCTCCTGGGACAGAACCACATTATCTAGCTTCAATCTTCAGTCTATGTTTGGGACCCAGGTGAATGTAGCAGCAGTAGTAATTAGTGTGTACTAGACAAGGAGGATTGTTTGACACTAAGCTTTTACATTAAGATTGCAGGAAACGTGCCTGGACTCTCAGCACGAATGTGATCAGATCCATATGAGGACAGGGATATCAAATTCCCTAGCTCCCTGCAAAAATGTTGTGATTAATCACACTGAGAGTTGCAATTAGACCAAATAAAAGCAGCATGTTAAAGAAGCTAAGAAGGAGGTGATGTGAATGTTATTAATGAGCAGGAGTTCTTGGCTTTGTAGCACTTTTCAGCAGAGCTTGCTTGAAATGTGTCAAACAAATAGAACCGAGATAAATGTCAAATCAGCTGACTGCACATTACCCAGGAGGATTTGAAATGAGTGTTGGGGAGAAGAAGAAAGATCATAATTACCCAGAGGAAAAGGACTAAATCTATGGAGTGAGATAGTTATTAATGTTAATTGTGGCCATCATTGCACAGACGCAGAAGGCCATGCTATGTGAGGTTTTGCATGTGTACTGTACTGAAGGAAGGTTGATGGGATGGGGATGGGCATTTACATCCTCCTTAAATAAGATGGGTCCATCAGACCCCTTCCAAATGTGTGTCCCTGGGAGAGGGCTGTACAGGGCTGTGGGAGGTGGCGGGGAGGGTGGGGGGGGATGGACCGAACACAATGACTACTACTCTCAGCCATTAGCACAGCATCATATTTAAAAACTTACATCTTTACATATTTAAAAACACATCCCAAACTTACCTTATCCTGTATTCATCTGCTCTTTTGAAGTTTCTCCATTAACAAAATTATACATTGCTGATTATGATCTACTGTAGCTTAATTAAACTATCGTACAACACCTTTACCGAGACTTACTTAAACTTTGACAGCAGCACTTAATCTGACTTTCTCTGCCTCTTCTTCCATTGGTTATAATCCTTGTACTGGGTTTATGTTGGTTCTTTCCAGCATGCTTTATGGCTACACGGCTTTCCTTATCTGTTTTTGTGCTGTGTGCTTGCAGAGATTTATGGGCTGAAGTATTAGATGCAGAGCAGGAAAGGGGGAAATGGAGCTAAAGCCATTAAAATCCTGGGATCTAAGCACTGAAGGAATTAAGTTTCTTAAAGAAATGAGAGGAAAACATGAACTAGAACATGTATGTGAAATCCCTGTGCTCTGGCCTCTGAAGAAGAGCAGGCTGGGACTGCCATCCGTGCCCTACGGTTCAGGCTGAAGAAACAAAAAGACTGACAGCAGGGGGCTATGCAAGAGCTGCTCCCTGTTTGCTGGCAGCCACTGGCTCTACATGTGCTTGTAGAGTTGGGTTTTGAAGGGTGCCATTGAGAACTTAAAATCTGAACTCCTGCACAGCCCAGTCTGCAGGACCTGTGCCACCCCACACCATGGTGGCTGGCCAGAGAGCCTGGCACGGCCCCTGCCGCTGCGCAGCAGTGATCTTATAGCAAGTGGTACCTTATCTCTTGCTTGTGCTTGGATGGGCTTAGGGTGGGAGGAGCAGAGAGGCCTCAGAGACCTGTTGCTCCATGGCTGGCCACCTCTCCATGTGCTGTCCGGTGCCTCCGTGCTGTTGAGACAACGTGGGCGATCGGTCCCTGGAGTCGTCCTCCCTTGTCAAGTGCGTGGCAGTGTGTGTTACGACCAGACATCCCCACACGCTGGGGCAGTCGGATGGTGCAGGTGGAGGAGCTGGATTTTGGAGGCTGTGTTACTGCTGTGGCTGTGGGTGAGTTGATGCTGAAAACCGAAGGGACTGTTTCTGTGGGTGCAAACCCGTCCCCTTCTGTTGGGTTCTGTCTCAGAAAAAGGGTTTAGGTTTAGCCTGTCTCTCCCCCCGGTATGGCATGCCGCTGGCTGACAAAAGCATTCGCTTCTGACTGGGCACTTGGCAGAGGAGCAAACCTGCTCTGGTCTTTGAGGACGAGCTGTGTCGCTGCCCTGCTCCGAGTGCCTCCGTCGCTGTCAGCGCTGGCCCTCAGGAAGCGCCTTGCCTGCTTTTACATCCCCTTCGCTCAGCCACGTGAGCGGCTTCCTCGGCCTCAAGGTCAGGTCGGCTCTTCTTGGTCTAATGGGGTTTTTGTCATATTTATTAGGTGTTTGTGTATATCTTACCACTCAGCCTTTGAAGCTGTTCTGTCCTGTACCTGAGTCTAGTTCCTTCATCCGCACGGTTATTGGTTGTATTTGAGTATTATGTGAGTCTGAATGCTGTAGTTATTAATTTAGGCTTTAGGATTTTTTCATAGGGCTTTAAAAATAAACTTGGATATTGCAGAACATTGAGGTAAGCAAAGCCTGAGTATACCAGCTCACGACCCCTTCCCAGCCAGGCTGTGTTGGCAAAACTTTTAATTACAAAGAACAAGTAGTCTGCACCATTCTCCTGCCATAAACACAAAGGACTCTTGCCTCCAAGTTATTAAGTCTGGGTTTCGCAGTTTCTAGCTGAAGCAGACTAACAATTTTCATCCTCTTTATCTTATTCAAAACTCTTCCAAGTCCTCACTACTCCGTATTTTGTTGTTTGTATCCTGTACCGCCGATCTGAGCCGTTGCTGCTCGTCATGTCCCCAGTCTCGGTCCGCAGTGCGCTCTGGTGTTTATCTTGGTGATGGGACTGGCTTCACCCAGCTCATCATGTCCCCATGTCTGCTTACTAATGTCTCTTCCTTACGGTTGAGTGCAGCCACTTACCTGCTTAAATATCTCCAGAATGCTCATTTTAAGTAAAACAATGTTAATCTAGAGCAGATGCCTAAGTGCATCTTGGAGAAAATTGCTCATGACTGTAGACCTGTCATCGCTCCACTGTCAGGCACGTTTCCACTTGCTCATGTGGTGGCCACCTGTAGCTGGTGGTAACATGCCGAAGACTCCCACCTCTGAAGTCCAACCTCTGTCTTTGTTTTCCACTTTGTGAGATTTCTTGCCGTGATCTGGAGCCTCATGTGTGCGTGGAGGCCATACAGACCCATCTCTCCACATTTCTTTGTCTGAATGCCAGTGTAAATGTGAGTGACTCCTTTCTGTCTAAGAAATGTGTTATGACAAGGCTCTGTCAGCCCTGTCTGCAGTAACGTTTGCTGGCTGCCTTGCTGACTCTCATCTAAAAGAGTTGATCTACAGCGCATTGACTGGCCTGTCTCTCAACTCCCCCAGCCCAAAGAGCATGATTTCTTGTGTGGTCCTTAGCTTTATACCTTTTCCTTGAAGTTCAGCTTCTGAAGTCGTCCTTCCTTGCCAGTGCAGCTCTGAGGATCACTGGCATATGTGAGATTTCTCCCAGTGTCAAGGACCAGCCTTAGGGGAGGTGGGAGACAACACGGCACCCAATGTAACAGCGTGGGAATAGGTTTTCAAAGGATGCAGGTGGAGTCCAGGCCCTCCAGGGCCAGAAGCAAATGAGAGATGTTGAGAGCGGCTTATTACAAAATGAGCTTGCTTTTGTTTGTTCTTGTAGTTGATGTAAGTCAAGGGAAAGACCTTGAGCTTTTAATCAATACATTGGTTTTCTGCACTGCCCTGTGCAGACCCATAAGGAGAGCGGTAGGCTTTCTCCCCACTATGCTGCTCGGCTCTGTACTGACTGCTCTGCTGTCTCAGCAATGATTAGAATAGATGAACCTTTCTTCATGAAAGGGAAGGTAGTAGGCTTTATGTGGAAGCACCTCTTCTTACTATCTTGTTGCTATACATCAAATTCAGGGGGAAAATTGGACACAAAAAAGATGCCTCAGGGTTGTAAGAGACTATTCTGATGAAGCCTCCATGTCAGAATTAGGGGTTTGTTTCTAGAATGCGTTTGCGTGATGTGTCTCTTCTGGAAATCCCCTGCAGATAAAACTCCTGGCCACCCGGGCCTTTTGTCCTGAAGGGACTGTCCATCCGCAAGGAGCAGTCTGGCTGCACTCACAGAAAATGCAGGATGGAGAGACTCCCACCCGAACCTTCACACGCTCACATCTGGCTATGCCTGATGGCGGACCATGGGATTTGGCTGGGTGCACCTGGTTTTATTCACCTCTGCTAAACCAGCCTGTACTCCTAGTTATACGTTGCCAGCTCAGTGCTACAGGTGAACGATGCGGTTTGCAATTCAGGGCATTTATTTCCTATGCTAATCATAAATACTAGGGTGTCCCAGCATCTCAGGTGAGTGCCAATACCAAGAGATGTGGGTGGATGCTGTTTTCTTAGATGTTTCTTTCTTTCTACTAGCCGGCCTGGGAGTTAGAGTGGGAAACCTAAGGAAAGCTGAGCTTTTGCTGTGGAAGCAAGAGTATGAGGCTGGCCCAGCCCCATGTCCCATAGGACCTGGAGGAACTTTAAAGGAGCCCATGAAAGGCAGCTAAGTGAAGCAAACCTGTTGCTGGGAATCCAAAATCCAGTGGTCTGTGCCTCTACCGGCAAAATTAGAAGCGCCCACAAAATCAAAAGGTCAAACCCCACCTGTAAGCTGCATAACTTCATTATATTAAATTCACAGGCAATAGATTTGGCCCCCATGTTCAAGCTAGTGTGGATTTGGGATATGTTCAGAGCCATCATTACCCAAAGAAACAGTGGTGCTCTTGTTTGGGGCAGAATCTTGTGTTGTACCCTCCTCTGCTGTCTCTGGATGCAGTACCCTGCCTGTGCCTGCCACCCCTTAGTCACGGGTACCACCTCCACCGTGACTGCTGCTCCTCTGCTAGGAAGCGTCAAACAAGGTTTCAGTGCAGCGAACTAAAAATGCAACTGGAAATTAAGTCAAAAGGAAGAAGCAGGCTCTGTGGAGCTCTCGGAGGCTGGGTTACCTCCCCAGCTCTGAGCTGCTGCACTTTGTTAGCACTGCTCCCCAGCCCTCTCCACTAATTTACAGCCCTATTGACTACATCTTTGCATGCACAATCTCGTGTTGTCAGAGATCCCAAAGCAGCTTTGATTTTCATCTGACCCATCATATGGGAGAAATTTAAGATAGTTCAAGTGGACTTTATTTATTCTTGGCTAGTGCTGTGGTACGAATTACCGTAAAATAAATAAATGTACTAATTGCTGCCTCTTTACATTGGAAATTATTCTGACTTAGGGAAATATCTCAATAGGTGTAGAAAGGAGATGCATAAGGGCCGGCCAGGCGAATCAACTGTCTGTCTTAATGAACCATTAACACAGGCTTATCAAAAAAACCACACTGAAACCAAAGTTCTCGTGTTGGCTTCAGTGCCCTTTGGGTAAAGCTCATGATGTTCATCCTATTACAAGCACAGGAGTGTTGGTGAAATAGTGTGTGTAGAAATGGAGGAAAAGCAAAGTGAGGCAGAGGTAAATCAAGTTTATGCTGTGAAGGAATTCACACCCGCTAGAATTGTGTGCACGGCTGTAACCATGTTCTGCTGCAGCATGTGAGCCAAAAAATTGACACAAAAAGAAATGATGGGGGGGAAATGTTAATCACCATCTTTCCTTTCATATAAATGTGTTAATGGTTTAGTAAGTGTTTCCAAAAATGTCTGTGTGGGATTAAAATAGAAACCACGGCCAAGTTTAAAATGAGCTTTTGGATGGGGAACAGACAGTAGTGTATATCCTGGTGGTACCGTTCTCTCCCAGGCACTGGGAAATGTGCAGATGCACGGCCAGGACAGCAGGATGGAGATGGCAAAGTGTTTTTCTCAGGAGCTTTCTGTTGGCTGTCTGGGGAGCTTGGTCTCCCCTGGATGTGGGAACAGTGCTTCACATAAGCAAAAAGTACCACATACTGAAGTATGCAAGGGTTGCCATGGAAATCAGGAGTTGTTACTGAAAGACCAGGAAAAACATGAATGATCTGAAAAACCATGGATTGCTATAGCGTCCTACCCTCTGCTATGCAAAAAAGCCCACCCCAGATTGTTTAATTCCTTGCTGGCAAGAGGTTTGTGTGTGCTCCTGCCGCAGCTGCGTGGAGAAGCAGGTATGCAGTTGTACGTACATCTGGGGGGCGCGTGCAGCCTACGCTCCTCAGTGCAGCTCTTGGCTTTGGCTCGCTGGCCAGTTCAGAGCAGCTATGAACTATAACTGGGACATGGAAATTAGCTGGGAAGCGCCTGATATGAATCTGAGCAGGGTGTGACAAACCCTAGGTGGCAAAATTCCCAAATTATTTGTGAGTAGCCCACCTGGAAGGCTTTTTCAGAGCTGTTCCCAGGGAGCAAAGTGAGCCAGGAGGCCGGGGCGGAAAGTCGGGAATGGTCTCTATAAGCCATCAGTGGCTGGTGGAGGATGTCCTCGATGCAAAGCCTGGGGGCTGGGAGGGTGCTCGAGCATCTGGGGGAGCTACTCCTGTTCCCACACCCACAGCGTTCGGGGACCCACACCCATGGCAAGCAGGGAAGACTGAGGAATTGGCTGCAGAACAGATCAGATGGAAGACGTGCTTAAATGAGTGTAGTGATGCATGGAAGTAAAATGTTATTTTGGAACCACACGTTTAAATATATATAACAGTAACGAAAGCAGGAGGTCTGCATTGGAAATGCCAGCACACTTGCTGCTTCCAAGGTTTATTTTTAAGTCAGGATACTGGAAATGCTGTTCACCATGTTTCCAATGAGCTGAAATCCCTTCTGGAAGTGCTAAGGCCATGTTTACAAAGAAACTTTATGGTAGGTCCTCTTGGAGGCTGCTTGGGAGCTACTGGAAGCTCCAAGAGTTTTATCTTAGGTAGCTCGGTGCCCTAACTCTGTGCAAAGCCACCCAAAGGACAAAGCCTGTGGCTTACACCAAGCCTGTGCTTTAGCAGAGGCATACTGTGCTGTAGGGAAGGAAAAGCAAATTGACATCTAATGTTGCTTCTCAGTTTTGTGATTGCATTGTACATTTTATTTTGTTCTTTTTTAAAAAAACACCCAATCAACCCTGTAGCTGTCAAGGCATTATTCCTCCTGGTAGAAGAAAAAGGCTTCTACGTTTTTGTGATCTGCTTCTGTGATCAGAGGAGTTGAGGTAACCTCACAAAGCGTGGGCGGCAGGGAGAGCCGGGGCAGAGATGCTCGAGGAGCCTGGCAGCAGGCTGTGCCCAGCCACTGGGGTCCTGTGCAGGGGCAGAGGGTGGCAATGCTGTGTGCCGCATCCTTGCGGCCAGCTTTGCATCCCCGAGGGACAAGCAGGCTGCTCGCTCCTGGGCGATAAGGAGAGCCAATTTCTCAGACCGACCAGACCTGCAGCTTTCCCATTGCTGGTGGCGAGGGGCCAGCCCTACATCCAGCAGTGCCCCTGGGACAGGAGCGTGTCCCAGTTCTGGACTGTTCCAGGGGCTGTGTTGCCATCCCTGGCTCTGCAGGGCAGCCGGCTGGCCCCACTCGGCCCTGCGCCGTGAGTGCTGCGGCAAGAGCGTGGTGACAGCAGGTGACCTCATGTATTGGCACAGAGGTTTTGCTGGTTAGGATGCAGCTATGGGGATGGATCCAGTACTCCCACTATGCTGCTGGGATATTTTTGGTATCGGTGTGATTAGGTTTCTACTGTTGGCTTCCACCTGTGAGCTTATAAACTAAAGCTGTACATTTGCCACACATCTCAAAGCATCGTCTTACAAGGAGAGAAAGAATTTTCATTTATAATCCATGAGACCTATTCAGCAATGGGCTGTTTTCCCTCTCCTGCTGCCAATAGACCTCTAAGTGAACAAACAAATGTCTGGAAATACAGGCAATTTAGCTTGGAAGAGATATCATCAGTGCAGTTCAGAGGTTAATGGGCATGGAGGATTTATAACAAACCAGGCCTATAAAAAAAGGGGGGGGGAAGGAGGAAAAAAAAAAAAAAAAGAAAAAAAGGAGGGGGTAGTAATCTAGTTGACATCTATTGTTCTTTGTATAACAGCTCATCTGTATTCTATCTGGTCGAGGGTATTACAAAGAGAATTTAAAGACACATGTGTGTGAGCACACACACGCATCTATATATATATGCACACATATATGTGCACATATAAACTGAAATATGAGGGAAAAAGCCCCTGTAAGTTTGAACCAACAACAGCAATCCATATATCTTTATTTGCTGCCAACATCCCAGCGCTGAACTCTCAAGGAGCCTGGATCTCTGCCATCATCTGTCCGTGTCTGATCTCTTTGGTAAATACGACGGCTGCCAAGAATGAGGCAAACGAAAAGCACTCGCAGATTAGAAAGAAACACATGGCAGCCACTGACCTGCTGAAATCATGAAATACATCATGAAGTAAGAAAAGAGGGGAAACAAATCATCCTCTCAGGGACTGCCCATCTGCTCGCATAAAGCCGCAATCATTATTGCAAATAAATACATTCAGACTGGAGAAGTCTGGGAATAATTTGGGGGGGGGGGGGTAACTTTTTTTTTTTTTTAACCCTCTGGAAATTTTCCTACATAAACAAAATGAGATCACTGACCAGAAATAGATATCTATCAATTGTGCCCTTTTTAATTATGTAAGGAGTAAGCCTTTATTTTATAGGTGTAATTAAGAAAAGAAATTACTTCCAAGACAGGATGGGGCCATAGTGTTGGAAGTAAACCCCCGTGAAAATTGCAGGTCCATGTTTTTCTGATGAATGAAGGATGGATGTAACAGTATTTACTTCATCTGAAAAACTCTGCAGTGTGAATAGGGGCTGTGTTTTTGCTATGAAATTAAGGGATAAAGGGGCAACAATGGCTTACATGAGATAACTTTATTACACATCTTGCTTTGCCTTTTTTTCCCTTGATGTTTCATAGGGATTTATCCAGGTATTAGACTCAATGCAAAAACTCAACTTGGATTTGGAGTTTTTTGGTTGGTTGGTTTTTTGGTGGTTTGTTGTATTTTTTTCCAGACTTCCCAGATTAAATGTGACTCTTTGGAGCCTGCTAAGGCTGTAGTACATGTATTTTCCTAAAGCCTAAAAGGATTCAGAGGTGAATAAGAGCTGGTTCAAGTGGGTGGGAGGAGAAGGCTGAAAACAGGAGTTACTTTAAGAAGCTGGTCATCTCCTTTCCTTCATTGTTTTCTTTCCCCTTGCTCTTTTTCACCAAACCGTGCTGAAACCTTTACTTCAAGGGTTATCCTGTATTCAGTGGTACTCCATTTCTCCCCGAGACAAAGGCGTAGCTGTAACCTGGTTTGTAACCTGGGGATTTTTCCTTAATACGCAGAAGGGGAGGTGTTGCGTGAGTGCCCAGGATGCAGCTGCAGGTTGGGCTGAGCCTGCTGGTGGCTCTGTGAGCTCTTCCCATCGCGGGGATCAAACTGCCTGTTCTGCGCCAGGGGAAAAACACTCGCGGGTGGGATTTCCTATGGAGCCTCATTAGGGGAATGTGTTCTGTGCGTCTCCTCTCCCTCAGGAGTTAGCACTGCCGCACCCGTAGTGCCTGGGGAAATCAAAGACATGGGTTTCATTAACCCATTCATTAAATGGGTTATTTAGCCATGCATGCTGTTTGTGAAATACGTGTTTCTGAAATGCATGAGTCTGGCAAAGAAAGGTTTCAGAAACACCAGAATGAAGAGAAAAAGGTGATTGCCTGCATTCATTCCTTCCCATTTGGGTAAGCGGCTTGGCTTGCTCTCGGTGGTGCCGGTGTGTCTGAGCTTGCTGGGACCTGGCTGCGTGCCTCTTAGAGGAGCTGGATGGCAGGGTGGTGGCAGGAACGCTCACGTTACGGTTGCTCTGTCCTGGGTGGTTTGGCTACCTGGTTGGTGCTCACATGCAGGTTGTGCATCGTGTCTACTTTTGTGCTGCTGGAGGAGATCTACTGAAGGCTGGGGCAGCTGCAGCCCTGTGTTGTGTGCAGCTACCTTTGAGTTGCAAATCAGATTACTTGTATCGCACCTGGCAGCATGCTGGTTTTGGTAGCGGATCGTTTACTCAGAGCTGTTTAATCCAGAAAAAAACCCTAACCCAACCTGAACAGGCATTTTCATGATGTACTGCAAAACCTTCACATTCAGCACCAAACCTGTGCTCTAATTTAACCTGTGCTTGATGTGGCATTTTGCCAATGCAGCCAAAACTCCTGAGTCTATTTTTCCATTCAGTGATGCTAAAACTTCAGGTTATAAGAAGTTAGATTTTTCTGGCTGTTCAGCAGATCTCTCAAAAGCCCATGTGAAGCCCGTGATGCTTGGCTCTGGGGCAGGATGAGGCTGGGGACTGGCCGGTTGCCCCAGAGCATCCTGCCAGCTCTACTCCAACCCACCCACTTCCCCAAGCAGGGATGGGAAGGAGCAGGAACAGGTTTTAAGCCTTAGGAACCAAAAAAACCCCACAAATTCACAACCTTCCCAGTCCCATTTCGGGAACAGCAGTTACACTGAGAGGTTTTGCTACAAGATAACTTAGCAGAGTCAGGAAGAAAATGAGGAAGAATTCCCCAGCTCCAAGTACAAGCTGGCTCCATAACCCCTATTTTCTGGGAATGCCAGAGGGGAAGTTGAATCTTGTCACAATGTGCTAAAGTATAGGTTCCTCCCCAATATCTGAAATTGAAGATTTCACACCTGGTGCCAAACAGCTCTAAAAGAGGGGTTTCCCATCCCTGTCAGCTGCCGTTCTTGTTAGGCTGTTGTACCTTTAAAATTGCATGAAGGATTCCAGCTTTCTGCCTTCTCTGAATTTATTTTTAATATTACTCATCTTTCCGCTCTTCTGCTTTATCCCCAGATTCCTTTGGGAGTCTTTTCTGTGGGTAAAGCACAACGCAGGCCATGGTGTTCCCTGCTGCAGTGGGGTACCCGGCTGCTCTTACTGCTCGATTATAAAACCAGAATGCGTTTTAGCATAATCTCCTGAGCGTTTATTAGCATGTATTATTTCCCTCGAATTTATGATTATCTTTACACACTTTGCAGTTATTTTCTGATCTTGTAATTCTCTTAATGTTTAAGCTAGCATGATGAACTACACCTTTGCTTAACCCTTTGCCTGCTGTTGGCAGGGAAACCTGGTGCTCTCCTCCTCCTCTTGTGTCCTGCAGGACTGGAATTTCTGGCTTGTGTTTTTAGTAGATGGCTCTTTACCAGTAGTTATTAGTTTGTGGTATGGCAGTAATTTAGCTTTTCTCCTTTACTTACTTCGTGCCAAAATTTTTATCCTTAGTGACAATAGGAATCTAGATATATAACATGAGCTGCAACATGTCATCTTCAGAAAATAATGGTCCAGCCTATTTATCATATTTTTTAGTTTCCTCTTTATGGATCCCAGGGGGTGCTCTGTTTTGTTTTCTTTTGCTTTTTTGTCTTCGTTCCAAGAACAGTGATGAAATGACATAACTTATCTTCCTTATTCCCTCAAGATCCTGCGTTTCCATGCTTGCTGTGCTACAAAAGTTAAAGCTCCTTGTTCCCTCAGGGAATTTTGTCTCCCAGTTGCTGAAGCCTTCATGGGGCTGCATGCCAAACCGTGCTGCATAGCACGCTCCAGCTCTTGTAAAGCCAAGGATGGGGGGGGGGGGGGGGGTTAGAAGGCTGGGGCTTTGCTCCAGCCCTCCTTAGCCTCCCTCCTGAGGACCTTTCCCCTGACATCTCTGGGTGCTGGCTCCCACCCCACCCTCCCTCACTGGTATGAAATCCAGCTGAGCCAGGGACATCATCTGGATTTAAAATAACCCTGCACCATGGAAAGGTGCACGGGTTTAATTCTAGGAAGTCCAGCAGCTGGTTTCCCTCTCCTGCTTCCCAAAACATCATCCTGATGCAAAGGCAGAAGTGGTGGAGGAGCATGTGTGTGCATAGGTCCTGTGGCTGCTGGCAGCTCCCCCAGACACAGCCCAGGGCACAGCTCCATGTAACTGCAGAAGGGCTGGCCTCAGGGACACCACCTGCGCCTTGCTCTCTCACCCGTTTTTCACACCTTACCACCCCATCCATTAATGTCACAGCAATAGTTTGCAAGCTGCTCTGTTAATCATATGACTGAAAAGAGCTGAATTTAAAAAAAAAAAAAGGGAGAGGAAAATTTCCTTTTTTTTTTTTTTTTTTTTTTGGTGCTTAGGAACATCCTCAATGGGCTTTGCCCTAGGAGAAGATGCTGTTGTGCTGACACCTCTGTGGTGTCTCCGAGCAGCTCTGGCAGTGGTCCTAGAGCAGGCTTCACCGAGGGGACCCAGCACTGCGGCTACCAGGGCTGGTATTGCAGCCCTTCTCTTCCTTCTTGAGTGATTAAATTATTTAAGGTTGCTAACCGGAATTTTCAGGAGATGCTAGGTAGTTAGCTAACTGTGGTCATTTTAAACAGAGATAAGCACCTGGGGACAAGCCTCTCGCTGAGAATGAAACAGATCCTATCAATCTGGGGTTCCAGGCTTGCTAGGGGTGTGCCCCCCTACCCCACGGCATGCTGAGGTGAGGTTGCCCAGTTCTGGCCTGAGGCAGGAATGGGATGCTGCGGCTAAGTTTTGCTCTGAGCAAGGTGCGAGCTGGTGTGGGCTGAGATGCGCTGAGGTTGCTGTAAGGATTGCTTGAAAACCCAACCAGATACCGTGTCTGTTCTCTCCCCCCACCTCTTGCAGCCCATTCGGATGGTTTAAGGGAAATCCGATGCCATGCCAGATCACATGCTGATGAACCGTGTTGGGCTGTTATGAAAATCATTGCATTATAAAGCATAACATTGGCAAAGGTTTTCTTCTTTAATGGTGCATCCTGGGGAAATGATATGTCTCACTTTAGCTGAAAGCAAATGCTTGCTTCAAGCCCCCAGCTATTTAAGCACGCTCCCTTTCCCATATGGATGTGACGGAAGATGGAGGCAAGCCAGACACGTGGATCTGTGCTGTCCTCTTGTCCTGATGCTGGGCACGAGTCAGACCCTTGCTTCCTTCCCTGTTAAAGGAGGTGAAGGGTTTGGGGCTGCTGTGTTGGTGTATGCCAGTACACAAAAGCACTGTGCTTTCTGTGGAAACAGTATAATTTCTGCTTAACAAAAATTAAATAAATCTCTGTATCAGCTGACAGACCCCAAGGTATACATCTGGGTCTGTGGACCTCTTTCATCTTCCAGCCATGGAGGAAAAGGCATAGAATGCTCTTCAGAAACACCTGAAGGCATAATAACAAAAGCACTATGGTAAAGTCAGCTCAGGGAGCTTTCCAGTGATGTCAACGCAAAGCGATGGCCATCTCTGCCAACAAGCAGGGACAAATTCAAGGCACTGCAGGGTGGGGGCTGTGAGTGGCAGAGCAGAAGACTAGGAGGACTTGGATTAGGGGAGACAAAAGCCCTTATCTCCACTGTGCCAAAGCCAGGAAAGAATGTGTTTCTGTGCACCCTAATATGCCTTAATAACCTCATTAAGCATAGGGGCACTTGATAAACAAAGCACCCTTCATTCTTTAGGAGAGTTTCAAGCTTTGAGGGCAAATCAAGGATTAGCAGGCCTTTCAGAGGTTTAGGGAAGTGTTTTGTGTTGCTGGGATTAAATTACATTTTCATCAGGCTATAGAAGTGGGCTCTGCTGCTGCCTCCCAACGTGTGACAGCCCCAGCTGGCTTGGGGCCGAGTCCTGCCAGGAGGTTGGTCCTCGGTTGGACACTGAACTTGGGAGATCCCAAGTTCTAGTTGGTGGTGAGCTAGAGAAACCCTTTGGATTTGAGGCAGAAAGCGCTTAACCGATCTCTGACTCCATCCCAGCCCAAACACAGCCTTTAGCCGCTGCATCCCGTGCATGGTGCGGTGCCTAGCCCTGGGACATTATTCCAAGTGAGGGACTTTTACACCAAAGAGCACCAGGAATTCAGGAAACACCACTGTTGCATTTGCACTTCAGCAAATCGTTAAGAATCTTTTAAAGAAAAGACCCTCAATCTGTGCCAAATAGTTAATTATAGGAACGAAGCTGCCTGCAACCCTGCTAACCCTTTTTTTATTTCCTTTGAACTTGCTTTGCTGAATTTGGCAGAGGATGCCTGGTTTGCATTGGTGACAGAGCACAGAGAGACCAGTTTACTCTAAGAACAACTCTTAGGAGAATTTAATCACTCTAAAAAGCAAATTAGGCTCATGCCACCAGTACTGCACCTGTAGAACACTTTGCTGGTACAGCGTGGTCCTGACATGGCAACACCGTGATATAGGCAATAAGAACAGCACAGGAAGACACATCGGTTTCCTTGGCTGTGTATGAAACACCCTGTCTGTGGGCAGGGTGTAGCTGTAATCATGACAGTTGTTTATTTTTGGTTGTATGGTTTAACATTGTCCTTAGAATTCATCTTTGCTGTGGTTAAAAGCAGGTTAGATGGGTTGGTAGAGCTAGCTGCGTCTGCCCTGAGGGAGAGTGGTAGATCAGCTGACCTACCAGTATGTATGTGTGCATCTGTATATATATGTATTTATATATTTATATTTTAAAAAGCAGATGCGCGCACACACACATATATATAAAAGTGCTCCCAGTTTGCCGCTCTCTGACAACTTTCCATGTGCTTTGACCAAGTGCCGTGCTATTTCTAGCAAATTGGAGCACGAGACCTATAGAACAAACTGTAATTTGTCTTAGCAAACATTTACAGAAGCAGGAGCCAGGCTGAGATTCTCAGTGCTAGAGATTATAACCCCCACATACGGAGGGGAGGGACCTGCCTTACGGCTGTGCTGAGCCCCAGTGGCACTGGGGAGACCACGGGGCAGAGGCTGGCTCTGGCCCTTTGGGCTCTGTGGGATTTTCATTGATATAAAAGGCCATTTTTGAAAAATCACGGCTTGTTCGCATTAGGGCTTTTGCCAGGTGTTAAAATCCTCAACATAGACCATCCTGTGCATCTGTGTAGCCACTCTGGGTTTGTCTACATGGACCACCTGTCTCTTTAGATCTAACTTCATTCTTTGCTTACATTTTCCTAAATGCCTTGGGCAAACAAATGGAATTCTCTTAATGAAAAATGCATATATTTTTGTTAAATGGATCTTGCTGTCACTGCTTTGCTGTTTTCCCCTCAGTCAGGGCTTGCTAACAGGCTGGGTTCCACACATGTGCCAAATCTATCATCTGTCACGAGTGTGCACCGAGGCATGTAAGGATCCGAGCACTAACTCTATTTCCTAGCAACTGGAGGAAACCATCACACACCACTATTTTTCCTCTGTCAGCAGGATTGCTCCAATTTATGTAACCTACAAAATGTGTGTTATCACCACAATAAACCATATATTCTGAGGTGCTGTTTACAGCCAGATAATCACAGAGATGCAGCCCTGCGGTCCTGGTGTCTGATATGTCCTTGCTTGGGACCTCAGTTGGTTGGAAACCTCATAGAAATGTCATTAAGTGCTTCTTTGACAATGGCACTAACTGCTTAATTATTGAGGAAGATAGCAAATGGTGTGTTGCATGATGGAGTATTAAAAAACCAGCTAAAACCAAGTTCTGCTGAAGCAGGATCTTCGTTTACAGGCCATGAAGTAGTGGTACCTGTGCATAGTTGGGTGGGATGCGTCGAAAGGGGCTGCTGGTAATGATTAGCTCTCAAAAATAAGGGTGTAAGTATGGAGGGGTAAATTCATCATAGGGAGCATGCGATTGAAGTGAAGTTTGTTGGTGGCCAGCCCTGCTGCTGGGTACCCGTGCTGCAATGAGACTGAAGGACAGGGGCATCGCTCCTTGCTGGAGCAGAGCAACTCGCATCTCTGCTGGGCCGCTGGAGGCCTCTGCAAGAAATCGGTGCAGTTTCGTTCTTGCAGAAAGCAGTCACTTGGGGAATCTGTCCCTTGCGGTGTCCTTGGCCCCATAGCCCTGTCCTGCTAGGTGGCCCCTCTGCATTGCTGGAGGCAGTGGAGGACTGGGTAGGAGCAGGGTACCACCTGCCAGTGCAGGATGCTGATCCAATTAACTTTTCTGGAAGAAAAAGGGCTTCTGGCTCTTTGGCGCATTTGAAAATCACAAGAAGCAAATGATTCAATCAACAGATGAATATCAAGCAGCCTTAGTGAGCGGCTTCTGCATCACGAGCCCGTTTAACAGCAGATTGAGCTGCAGATTAGTGAGACATTAGAGCACAGTGTGATGCATCACAGCGTAAATGGGAAGGCTGAAATCAGCACAAGTTTCCTGGAGAGCTGCTTTATTTTCCTGTAATGCCAAGCCCATTATAGTCCAAAGGTTCTTAAATAACTCTTCTTGGAATAGATAGTAATACAGACTATGGATGAAAATTAAGGAATACAAAAGCAAGTAAAGCTGTGATGAAGGAAACACCATTTGCAGAGAGTTCAATAGACTGGTAAAGCTGTGCAGCAGGAGAGTGCTCAGAAATTCATATGGGCTCATTATGTGAATGCTGCAATGGTCTAATCCGGAGCCGGGGTGCCCCAATGGACCCCTGCTCAGATTAAACGCCCTCACAACACCCTACCCTTCCTGCCTGGTGTGAGGAGATGTACCTCACGCAGCTGAATCCATCTCCAGCCTCCACAGCAACTGAGATAATGATGATGTAGTGGGAGTGAGTATCACATCAATTTTAGGTCTGAGACTAGCAGACGAGCCGTCAGTGCCAGCCTGACCCTCAGCAACGTGCGCGCTGGCTGCAGCCAGCGTGAGTGCATTTGGATTTTGACAGTGATGCAGAAGCTGCTTGAGCTGTGAGCATGATCGATGTATCACCTTCAGGATGCATAAAGGCATCCATTGCGTCAGTTAAACAAGTGTGTGGCGGGCTGTGGAGTTTTTGTTTGCTCATTTGTTAGCTATTCAACTCGAAATAGTGGAGCCTATTTACACATGTAGCTTATTATTTGAAAGTAGGCAGCATGATACATAATGCAGCCTCCCAGTTAGAGCAGAGCATCATGATAATGATAAACAAGCCTGGGAATGTAAGGTAACGCTTATTTTTCTTGGCTAAAGCTGCTCCCTATTGAGATAGCAGCTTTGCCAGCTGAAAGAGAAGCAAGTGCAGAAACAAACAGAATAGGTGTTGACACACATCCCTGGCACACTGCTAGGGTTTGAGAGGAGTGCTTACCTGGCTGTCCCTGATGCTGCTGGTTTACACCGTGCTGGCTGTGACCACTCTGTAAGCAAGATGTACACCAAAGCCTGCACCAAATTCAAACTAGTGCTGTAAATTGAAACTGTGGCAGGTCTCTGAAGCCTGAACTTTGCTTTCAGTGGTAGTGAGCAGCCCTCACCCTCCCCTTATGGCTGCCCTGAAGGCAATCCCTTCCCCATGCTTTTGTGTGTGATGGGCTGCATGGCGACCCAGGCAGGGGAAGCAAGCAGCTTAAAAATAACAACCCAAGAAACGCCCCCCTCACCCACAGGGTTATTTTTAGATCGCAGCAGTTCCCGGTGTGATTCACCACGTGGCCTGTGTATGGCTGAATCAGCCTGGGTGAGGATGTGACGCAGGGAGAGGGATGGATGATGGATACAGTGCGGGGGCTGCTGAAGTCCTCCCTGGCCCCTTCAAGAAGTCCTGCTCCAATGAACCCTTTTAGCTGGAGCTGTGATAGACCAGGATCTCAGCAGCAAGGCTGGTGTAAGAAACCCCTGGTTTTTTTCTATTCTTCCTGCCCATTGGCCCTGGGCACTTGTGCTGATGCCAGGGCTGGGACCAAGGAGGAATGGATGGCCACAGCAGCCCCGGGATGAAACCCATGCCGTGACACAGGATCCCAACACATCTCCCAGTGCATCTCCCCGAGTTTCTGCTGGAGGTCTGGCATACCAAACCAGCATGGATTAATCAGCTCGAATAGTAGGTCTTAGCTAACCAAAATATGCAAGAGATGGAGAACAGGAGCGGGAGCAATTTGGCAGGTCAGGCTTGTGGCAGCTTGGTGCTGGCACCCCAGTGGGAGCCAGGGCACACGCGCATCGCCTGCGGTGTTTAGCATTAAAGCTGTGCCGATGTGAGTGGGGGAGTTGCTCTCCCTCCAGCCAAACTGCAGTTGTGTCTTGCCACAGGTAGAGCCAAAATGTGGCTGGGCTGTAGCAGAGCCTTGGTGATTTAGTGCTGCAGCGTTAGGGGTTTGCTCGGTTGCTGGTGGGCGTAAGGAAATCATTCTCATTGACATCGGGGAGCTGGGACATCCCTCCCCTTCTCACTGGGCTGTGCAAGCTGGATATTAAACCAACGTTGCCTCCTTGAAGGTGTCTGCCCTTCCCATGCTGTTCCTACCCTTTCCTGGGTGGAAGCCCCATGTGTGCCTTCCCCCAGCTCAAGTCACAGCCTCTGGTTCTCCCTGCTGTTCCTGGCCAGCCTGTCCCACTCCTGCCAGCTCCCTGGGACACGGAGCTGCTCACAGATTGAGCTTCCACCAGCTGCGTAAGCCCAGTCCTGCTTTCCCATCCAAGGATTTGCATTGATTTCCCTCCAGGGAGTTTTGGTCCCTGCAGGAATCTCCTGCACTTGCCGTTTGGGCCAAGCTTCAGCCAGGGATGTATCATACTCACAGCTTTAGCAAGCCATCTCTGTCACGCCGCCAGTTAGGATCCCTCATATATTCACAGTCAGGATCTGGCCTTGAAGCTGCAGGTAGCACTGAATTTTGTGACACTGATTCTCATTGATTCTGAGGATCCTTTATTTTTCAAGGTTACCCTCCTCCTTTCTGCACTAACCCCCCAGAACACCAACCCTGTGCTGTCCTCCCTGTGCTTTCACCCCTGCACAAGCACCTTCCTCTTGTTGGAGTAAAGCAGAAAGTGTGATATAAATTGGTCCAGATGACTGCAGCCAGGACCAACACCAGAGCAACCTGGTGAGAATTAACCCTATGTCTAGGCACGGCCTGGCACCGGCGGGAGGAGAGTTATCTGAGCAGATACAAATTGGGCAGCTTCACAGTCAGGCAGGAATCAGATGGAAAACATCAGTAGGAGAAACCTGGCTTGGCTCGGGTGGTTTGGCTGGGTAAAATGGCCCCAATAGCTGGAAGAGGAGAAGGGGAAAGAGCAGCTCTCGGGGTCCTGCCAGCCAAAACCTGTTTCCCTGTGGATGGTGTGGATGCCTCTGCTTGTAGCACTGGTGACGGTGATGAGAAGAGGGTGTAAAGAAACTTTGGCAGGGTGCTCGGACTCTGGTGTCGGAGGGGGTGGCTGTGACAAAAAGTACCTCTTTGTCCTTGTGCAGACCTCATTCTTTGGACTAAAAATATGTTCAGCATCAGCTCGTCCCTAACCCCTTCCTTTAAACGCTGTCCAGGACATTATGTGGAGTTTCTGCATCTCCTCTTACTATTTCAGTCCCCCCTACTAAATTAAGAGACTGTTTTGGCAAAACATATTTTGTAAGTGCTCTGGGGTGGTTTGGTGTTTTTTGGAGGCTTTCTTTGCTTCTCCTTCCAAAGCCCAGGTGCTGAGGCTACCCTGGGTGCCTGATGAAAGCTGAGGGGCTCCTCTGTGCCCGCAGCATTTTCTGCTCGGGGCTGGTCCACGCTAAGTGATCTCAGTGTGTAACAGCATTACTGGGGCTTTGGGTTTGTTGAAACAGTTGCAGCAAATTAAACTTTCTCTGGGGCCGCAGGAGCATGTGTGCGCTTGGAGCGAGCGCAGGATCTGCCACCCTCTTGGGCTCCTTTCCAGCCCCTTGGAGCTTGCGGTTGTTGGACCGATTCCCTGAAGGATTCATTTACCTCTACTTACAGCTCAGCCACTCGCTTCCCCCCAGGCTTTTGTAGACAAGACTGGGTTGCTTTTAGTGCAGAGGCTGCTGCGGGCAGGGGAGGGCAGGGGGGGTTCCCTCTCCCACCTGTTTTTATTTGCACCTCTTTTATTTTGGCTGAATGCCCCTTTCAGCTGACTGCCATGTGAGCAGGGCAGACCCAGCCTTTGGCGAGTGATTTACACACAGTGATTCTGGGGACAATCGTATTTCAAACGCAGCCAAGCAGGCTGGCTTTTGCAGAGAGCCAAGAAATAACACAGAGCAGCTCTGGAGCATACTGCAACCCCACCTGTGGCAGGCTGTGCTTTGTGCTTCTGGAACAAGGTTTTGCAAAACCCAAATTGTCCATTCCTTATAGAAGATAGGAATTTATGCTTTAATTGCATCCCCTTCTCCTCCCACGAGAACAGTACAATACAGGTTCTCCCCGGGACTTTTGCAAGCTCTTCCAAGGATGGAAGAATCAGCAAGGCAAAGTTTGGTGCAAGCACCACATGTATTTTGAAATATTTCCATTTTGCACTGATACCCACCTGTGTATTTCTGTGTAAGCATCTTCAATTATAAGCTCTGATATGCTAAAATATATCATAGGTAGTTTTGATGAGACATGGCACTCCTAGGTACACATGGTAATGATAGGTTGACTGCCCAAATTGCTGCAGTATGAGTAACCTGGGTGTAGAAAAAAAGTCACCCCCCAAGCACCATTGGTACAGGGCAGCTAAGCTGCTCTTCCCATCTGGGCAGGACACACTAATGCAAAAAAGGCTATTGCATTATTTCCCCCAATATTATCTTGTCAAAGAAAACCTGCATTCTAAATCCCTGCAGTCCTAACTTGTCATGTGTAGGTGGCTGGGATTTACTCATCCCCGCTGCCAGGGCTGTTCCAGGCTGCTGCCCCTTCCCTCCCAGCCTTACATGAGAGCAGCACATGGCAGGTAGGAATTACTGGTCAGATCAGCACCTTCAGTGTTTACTTCCTGTTTTTACAGTGTTCTTCCAGTGTTTACAAAGGAAATGCTTTGCCCAATATCCTGAGTGATCCAGCAATGTGAGTAAAAGTGTTCAGATTCAATCCATTTCCAACCAGGCATCATGGACCAGAGCTCAGATCTCTGAGGATATTTAAGGGCCCGAGTGCTCTGGACTGGATCTGGGTCCACGTTGCCGAACCACAGCATTTAAATTTAATTCGGCAAAAGCAGACTACAATGGTAGCTAGTTTTTAAAAGTGAAATTGATTTCTGTGCAATATGTGGTCTCTACAGTACCTGTATCCTTCACACTGCTCCTACCTGGATCATCAATGCTACACAGGTGCCACACAGACTTTCTGGATCTGAGCGTCTGTCAAAAGCTGTTTGTCATTAGTTGCATGTTCCTGATGCTGTCTGTCCTCCGCTAAGCCTAAAGGGTTTCAGTGGTGTTTTAACGTGATGCTTTTTCTGAGCTGCATAAGGGAGACATGGAGCACAGTGCAGGATGAGGCGGGGTGCTCAGTTTGTGAAGGGTTGGAGCTGATGCTGTGAGAAGAGTGTAGGGCAGCCTCAGTGCATCCAGGATGCTCTTACAGGTGCCTCCCAGGAACAATCAGCCTCCACCATCTTCCTAGCAATGGGTATTGTCCTTTGTTTTGCCTGCCTTCCACTAATTTCAGAAATGTTTTTTTTATAAACAACAACTTTTGTATCCCCAGCTAGCTCCAGAGATGTAACTGAAGCAGCTGATACGGTTCTCAGTGGGCTATAAGGTGGCCAGGATTCAGCTGTGAGTATTCCTGCACACTCTGTCCCAGCTGGGAGGGTGCTGGTGGCTGGCAGCTGGGACAGAGGTGGACATATATTTAGGAACCAAAGCAAAGCGCTGTCCCAGGCAGCAGCAGGGTGTAGCAATGTGGTTTACCTTGATGTGCTCTGGACCCTCAAGGAGCAGGGGCAAGCTGCAGCCTGCTCTGGGGTGTAATCTGGGATTTCGCTGAACAAATCTGCTCAAGGCTTTGAAAGCAAAGCACATCTTCATACCTGCATGTCTGTGTGCAAGACACGAGCTGAAATCCTCGGGCGATTCACTGGCTCATCCTGCGCATCAATAAAAAAATCCAGTAGAAAACAGGTGATTCCCGGCAGTTCTTTCCCAACACAACTTGTTAGTCTTGCCCCAGCATCTCTCTGGCTTTGCTGCTGCTGTTGTATTAATAAGTGGCCTGTGAAACACTGGGAGGCAAATCAATATTTTGGTGGAGTTGGGCTGAGAAACCCTTCTTTATTTCCATGGTAACTACTCCTACTCTTTCGGGAGGCTCATTTCCCAGACAGCGGATCCATCAACCTCCCTGTGCCAGGAGGAATGACAGGGCAGGTGGAGATAATAACACAGCAGGAACGGAGTCGTGCCATGCAGGTGTCCTTCATGTATTTGAACATAACGGCCCCGTCCACCCCTGCCAGTGTGTGGTCCTGTGCAGCACCACAGCCATGCTGGGCAGGGAGATGGGGCCGTGCTGGGAGGGTGCCGGCTGGCACTGGTGGGCTCCCTGCGAGCACCTCCGGCTGCTCTGCATCTGAGCTCGCAGCTGGGAAATCTCTGCTGCTGAAGGCTTTTGCTAAGAGTTTAAGCTGAAATGATGCAGCGTGGGCAGTCGTGCCCTGCAGCAGGGGGCTGCTGCCACACGCAGCTCTCCAGCCCCTTTCTATGACTCTTCCTATGGGTTTGGGGAGAGGCTGTAGCTGGTCTGTCCCGTCCTCTCCTGCTGAAGCTCCCCCCTTAGCCGGGAGCCTCCAGCTGATGGTGGGTAGGCTCATGAAGGATACACTTAATCATGTTTTATGCCCTTCCCACTCAAGGCTCACCAAAGCACGTTAGTTTACATGGGCTTCATATGCAATTTGCTGGCAAATGAAGTGTGGCCACCTTTTGGGTGGACTTCAACATCTCCGAGCTGGGAGTGAAAAATAATAAAGCTGGTGGGTGAGAGCGCAAGCAAAGCTGAATGTGGAAGGGAGTTGAGACGTGAGGCAAGAGCACCCTTCTGCTGAGGGCAGCACCTTTCCTCTGCCTGCTGTGCTGTACATTAGGTCACTGCCAAATTTGATGGGAAAATAATGAACATGCTTTTTTAACCACCATGATGCTTCCCTTGATTGCTTATCCTTTCTGTTTAGCTGTCTGCCTCCAGGGTAATTACTTGGTAATTGGGAGGACCATACTCCCCATCCAGACCTTCTCACCCCAGCCCACAAGCCAGGGGACGCCACTGAGCTGAGGTTCCTCAGCTGGTGGGTTTTTGGGGAGGTACCTGCAGCCTTGTGGTGCAGCCTCTGTGTGTGCACACGAGCTTTTCCAGTCTCAGCTGGCTCCACAATGAATTACAAGCCGCAGTTGGAATGGAAACCCTTCGGGGTTAAAGGCTTTGAAGTACATTGATGCAGCATTTGGGCTGTGATTAGGCAGAGCACTGCCTTTCCTCTGCCCTCAGTAGGAGCCGGGCATGAGGGGAGTGTGCGGACCCTGGTGCCAGGGTACCTATCCTGCTGGATGGGTCCATGCTGTTTCTGGTCTCTGCATGGGAAAGCTGAACCAATATGGGGGCTTTAGGTTTGGAGGTCCTTGATAAATGTAGGAAAATGAGGATTAACTTTGTGAAATCAAAACAGATATATTTTTTCCCAGCTAAGAGGAGAAGAACAAAAAAATTAGTCTTGTACCAAATAAAATATTTTGTTTGGCCTGAAACAAGGTTTTTCTTCACTTTCAATCTTAATTTACCTTTCCACTAAAGACTTTTTAAATTCAGTTTCATCATAAAGCACAATTTAATTTAGAAATAAGCAATTTAATTTCTAAAGGGACTCTCAGAAATCTCAGGTCTGGTTGTCAGAAACCTTGTCACAAAGGGAGGGTCTTCTGTTCTTCATCCATTAACTGCCTCTGTAACACAGCCTGTGGGTTTTTCACTTCTGGCTGTGTTCGGAGCTCTGCCTGAGGGAATGATACTAACAGCAAAGAGCTTTGCTTCTTCTGGAGCTGAGTGTGGCACTGCGAGCAGGGAGCATGCAAGTTCAAGGTGCTCTCGTCAGTGCTCCTCGGAGACCATTTCTTGCCTACAATGGACCTGAGCCCCCGTGTAGTGCACACACCAGCAGCTGTATGACACTTCAAATGCGTGATGCTTGTAATAACACATAGATGGAATTTTTCTGCTTTTAATAACAAGAAAGGTGGGAGTCACAAGGCTGTGACAGAGTGGTGGTTTGCAAAATTGCACACAACTTTTTGAAGCAAATGACCCCATAAATATCCCAGGCCAAGGTCAGTTTGACTGATTGTGCTAAAGGTTTGCTTGAATGTAAACAAACTCACAAAAGACACCTTTGTGCTGCAGTCTGCATTTAAGCTGAGCTTGATATTTGTTGCTGTTCCAGTCCTTTTGTAGATGGAGAGCCTTAAACTTTAGCATTCAGGTGGTCTGTTGTTGTAAAAAAGATAGTGTTGATTAAAGGTGTCACAAATAAGCTCATCAAGTGCTTCTGTGCCCATACCTGGGCAATGTCACCTTCACAGCAACTGAAAATTTCTTGCTATCTACCCACTAGAGGAGTGGTACCCCCTCCAGGGATGCTTCACTCAGGATCTCCAGCTCTTTCACAGGAAGTTTTAAATAAATTACTTTAAATAAGTAAGATTTAAATCAGTAGAATTGAGATAGGAGTGTTATTATCTTCCCTTCTCCCCCACAAATTGCAGTCTCTACTCGTACCCCAAGGCATCATCCTGCTGGGAATGTTGTGCCTGTCTGTGGTGCTCCACTGAGTCACCGTGGGCAGGGGACACAACAAAAGGCACAAGCTTGTCCTGCGTTTGATCTGCACATGAGGCTTTCTGTTTTCACAGGGAAAATCTGTCTCTTACAATTTCCTGCCAATGGGTAAACTGTGCTTGTCAAATCTCATTAGGAAAAAGACCGTTCCTGGGAGCTGGAGTTGCTGTAGCTGTGCATCGGTCACCCGAAAGGAAGCCCACAGCCCTTGCTGAGCGTGGTCACTTGTACTCCAATTTCTAGGTTGTACCCAGCAAATCGCTCCTCATTCATAAAAGGTGAAGAAGATGATCCTGCCAGCAGGAAGCCTGGATGCATGGTGGTGTTATTTTGCCACGCTTGTATTGCTCTCGGTCAAGGTTAGGCCTGCAGCTAGTTTATAGCTCAGCAGAAGCTGCAGAAGATCAAGGCTTTTCGGAAGTGACAGCAAGGACTGTGCTCCGGCACCTATATGCCATGTGGGTACCGGGCAGCGACGCTCTAGTTAACTTGGCAATGGCATGAGAACCTGGTCCTCAGGGTCAGAAGCGATAGCCTTAGTGGAAAGTTGCAATTAGAAAGCATACAATTCCTTTAAAAAGTTACTACTAACATTCTCCAGGTGTACTCACGTGCAGAGTCTCTGCAGTGCGATCTGCACCGAGGAGCAGCAAAGTGCTGCTGAAGTGAGCTCTGCTGCAGCACGTGCTGGTGTTGGTCTTGTCCGTAGGCACTGCCCCCTCTCCCTGCAGCAATCCCACCCCTAGTCACTGTACATGTGTGATCTTGGGTTGTACTGCCCAGGTGCAGCTGGGTCGTGGACAAAAATAATGCAATAGTGGAGGGAAAGTTGTAATTAGAGCTTATGAGATACTTTTCCCTGTGCCAGTGAAGGAGGAGAAAGAGTTTCCAATTATTTGTGATTTTTACCTGTCTCTTCTTCCCCCAGTTCCTAAAGCTGCCTGCTGGGAACTCAGAGCAGAGCTGCACTGGTTAGTGTCAGCTATAGGTCATTAAGGGATCAAGGAAAAAAGCTAAAGGTATTTATGCATGAAGTTCCCTGTGACATAAATTACCTGTAGCTGATAGAGCTGGTGAGATCCTAGAAAACAAATGCCCGAATGTTTTGTGAGAGCTAACGGCACAGGAGCTGGTGTTTTCAAGTGTAATCCACTGTGATCCTTCCCATCCCTCCTGCCAGCGGGAAGCCTTCACGCCTCCGTTTGCAGAAGAGTTTCCCTTTGGCCACTTCCATACAGCAGCCGGTATCTTAAACTGTCCAGAAAAGGTGGTTTTAAAGTAAACCAGAGCCCTCTCCTCCTGCTCCCTGTCAGGATTCCTACAACAGCCGTAGTAACAACCCACTCTGACGGTATCTTCTTGGAGACTGCTTCCATCTGATTAGGCCAAGATAACATGCTTTTGTCAGCCTGGTATCATCTTTCCAGGTTTGTTCCATTAATTGTGATAATTAACGCTTATTTTAGACAAAGCATCAAATTGCTCCACTGTGAAGCAAGGGAGAAGCACTTCACTCTAGAAAGTGCAACAGTATATTTAATTGGTATTGCGTTGCAGCCACTGCTAATGGATTTTAAAAACACAATGATCAAAAGGAAATCGTCATAACATGACACGGAGATAAAATGCTCTGACACAGTGTTAATGGTGACCTGCCCCGGCATGTCGGACTGCTGCGACTGTTTGTGTCATGCAATACTACAGAAACAAAATTAATAATTCTAAAGCAAAAGAACCACAAAAGCATAATAATAGTTTTGGAAAGAAATTCAGTAGCTCTTGTATTTTCAGTTGTCAAAAGCCATTTGAGTTGTCGCAACACCAGCAGCTCGGGCCAGCCCAGAGAAGCTGTTCCTTGGCTATTTCTCCTCTCGTACTTCACATGAGACCCTCTCCCCGTCCCCTTGGCACTGCAGTTGCTTGATGGGCTGTGCAACGTCTGTCCCCCACGGCTGAGCCTGGCAGGCTGAGCTGCTGCATTGCCGAGGGGACTGTCCCCTCCTTTGAGGGTGAGGGAAGGGGTGGCTGTTCCCGGGAGCACCAACAACCAGCACATTGGGCACAACCTGATGCAAAGCCTGGAGGAAGGTGAGGAAGCCAATTCTTCAGACCTGTTTTCTGCCATCAGTTAACTTGGCAAACGTAGGCTGGGTTTGTTCTAGTGGTAGAAGCAGAAATGAGTAAGAAAACCCTCTTTACGTTTGCATGCTAGCACGTCCTGGATTTCTCTCTTCCAAGCCTGGAAGTATTATCCAAAGTTTAATGTGTTTTATTTTGCTAATCTAAAGGAAAGAAAAAAAAGAGAATATTTTAATGCTGGTTTTAATCCTTTGTTTCATCTTACCCCACGAGCACAAACTCCCTGTGCGTGGGGTCCAAAGGCAAAGGTGTCCTTGGTGCGACCGGCTTTATCAGAGTCCCTGCTGAGCTGGGGCATTATTCCTGCCGTGGGAAGGAGCTGGCAGCATGCTCCAGGCCATACGGATCTTGGCACCCATGTGCTTCCTCTGCCATGGGAGAAGTGACCATGCTGATTAAGGGCTTTGCTCCTGTGCTGCAGTCAGAGCGTGAGGGTTTCCATCGCCTTTGCTTGCCTGGCTCATCAGAGGGCAGCGACGCTTGGAAAAGTCCTGGAAATCAGATGCTAGAGAGCAGAACCCCTTTCACCCCCAGTGTGAGTCTGCAGGCAGCTGACCCAGCCAGATGCTTGCAGGCAGGGCACTGGGAGGTACTGACCCCCAAAGTGGCCAAGGTGGGTGCAGGTGAGTACCTTGTTCGTGGTGCAAAGCCAAGGTACCCTGAAAACCCCATCATGTGGAAACTAGCTGTGCTCTTTAGCCAGCCAGCTAATTTCTTCTTGGCGCTTTGGCCCCTTCAGGCTTTTATTGCAATCCTCTTTGGTGGGTTAACCATCACCCAACAGGGTTTTATGAACCCTGTCAATTTTCCCCCAAAGCATAAAACTATTGTATTTTCTGATTGGGGAGAAACTTGATAAACGAATCACCTTGTCACACATAAGCCACGTTCTTTCAACAGGCACCGTCATTTTTCCACGATATTCTTTGCCTTTGCCGCAGTTTGGTTCATGCTTGAATACTTTGCTATATGTGATGGACTTAAACATGTGCTCAGTGCTTTGTTGAACTGCTGATTTATGCCGGGGTAGATTAAGATAGAATCAGCCCCTTAAGTGATCTGTGCTGAGTGTTCTCAGTGCACCAAGACACTGGGTCTGCGCTTGTGTTTTAATTAAAGGTTCCACCTATTTACATGGAGTCAATCAATCTCAGCACAAAAAAGTCTTTGCAGTTGATTAGCACCATACTGCAGTCAAATGGCATTAAGCACAAATGGCTTTTTGGAGAAGTAATTCATCTGTGTGGAAATGAAAAATACAATTATTTTAACCGATGTCATCGTGTAATCAATCATGCCCATCTCAGCATCAGGCACTCCATGCGCTCTCCATGCGTGCAGGGATGTGCAGAATTTTTTGGCTCTGAGTCACGATGCCGGTGTATGCAGTGATGTGATGGGTACCCAAAAGGCCCTGACTGCCTCCCCAAAAACATCACGGCTCTGCTCAGAGCTCCTGCTCTAGTGCTGCTGTTTGGAGCTGGGCTTGAGCCCCTGCAATAGTGTTAATTAGATCATATGTAGAGCAGAAATGAGCAGAACCTGGCTTCACTGATAGATTTTTAGTGGGCTCAAGGCTAATGGGTGTTTTAATGGGAAAATGCAGCATTCCAGCGTATTGGAACAGCAATAAGGGAGTCTATGGGCCATCATTAATATACTCCTGGTGATTAAAATCACTCTTCCCTTAGACCTGCATCTCTCAACATACTCAAGGCATTTGTTAGTGGTCCATTATATGCCCACTTCTATCTTACTGCTTAATTTGAACACTAATTAACATCATCATGCCTTCTAAAACACAAATGGCACTTGGTAGTATTTCATTATCTCCAGGCTCTGTCTGCAAGCAGCAAAAGCTGAGCTTCACCCGAAAAACCACCTCTGTGGGCTCACGGGGCCAGCGATGGGAGAGTTTCACCTCCATGTCTCATCTCCCAGGTCTCACGGTTATGGGGGATGTTGGTGGGAAGTAAAACGATGACTTCATTTCCTGAAACGTTGGGGCAGTAGCCAGCAGGACTGCTTAGACGTCTAAACACTCGCTTAATTACCTCGCTGAACTGGGGCCCAGGGCCTGGGTTTGCTGCTGCTGCAGTCTTTTCTTGCTTTCGCTGGCTAGCCCAGATCAGGGGGGGAGGCAGAGCTAATCCGAAATGGAAAGGCTTACTGGTTCCAGCTCTCCCCTGTGCATTATGCTGCCTTCTCAGGAAGGATAGAGTTCTATCAGCCTTTGAAAGTCAGTGAGGTTTCTTTTTTCCCCCTAGATGTCTTAAAATACACCTCCTCTGCTGCAGTTCAAGCCCTACCTCCTTCTCGGCAGTAGGGAAAATGAACGCCATCCCTTTCAGAAGCAGCCTTTTATGGATCTGGGGACTTTTACCATCTCTTCCCCAAGGCTTTTCCTCTCTCTAAACTGAATTATGCTCATTCCCTCTGCATGTCCCTGTGGAGTGAGCACTGTGCTCCATCTCCTTGCTCACCTCCATCTCAGCTCCTCCTGCTCCTTCCCACCCTGGGCACTGTGAAGTCTTTACTGGTGTCACCCCTGGCAATAACTCCTATTGGGATATTGGCTTTTTTTTTTTCCACCCCAAACCAGGGCATTCCTGCCTCATGTCATAATTCCCAGGTCCACATCTGCAGGGCTGCTGCCTAAGCGCTCATTTTGCATCTTGTATTTTAACAGCTAATTATTCTTAGTTAAGTGCTATAGCTCCTCGTGCTGCTGGACTGCTGCCTGTTTTTATTCATACTGCTTCTCCACTTCTTCTACTGAACTCTTCATAGTGATCATTTGAGCCTCTCTGTAGTCTAATAACTTCTATTATTAGTCTTTTGAAGCAGCAGTATAGAAGACACCCATTTTGAGAGTCCCCAGTAGTTTGGATATTGAATATGAGCAAAAGCATTAGAGGGAAAACTCTAATGGAGGGGGGGAACTCTGCTCCCTCGTGCTTCTAGCCTTTGCACAAGTTAGCTTTCCTTCTCAGAAATGCATTTGTCGCCACCTCCTTGGCATTGCTCTAACTGAGCCGGGGTCCCCCGTGCCCCAGAGCAGCAGAGACGAAGGCTTTGCGGAAAGCTTAAATGACAGCACAACAGGGACAAAGCCAGTCCTCGCAGCATTAATACTTAAAGAGAATCTGAGCTGAAATCAGCTTAGCAAGGAAGCGGATAGGCAAAGGTTTGGGATGTTGTTTTCCCCTTTGGGATTGCTCTTCTTTGGCCTTTTGGCTCAGACTGAGTGTAGTATTCATTTAATATCTGATACATCCTTTGTCAGGAGACTGTTGGTGCTTCTGTAAGGGATTTGACACTGTATATATTTCTTCCGCTGCCAGCTTGTTATGATCCTGCCCTGTCATGATCTGGGGTTTAGCTTTCACAGCTGATGTATAGATTGGCATGATGGAGCAGCAGCAAAATTAAGTCCAATTTCTCAGCAAAGATAAGCAACAACTTGAGTGGGGAAGTGAGCTCAGGCTCAGCAGTGAGCACAGCGCTTCCCCTGCAGCGGCAAAGGCTGACAGAGTGTTGGTATGAATAAAAACTGGGTGCCAGGGAGAGGCTGTCAGTGACATTACTACCTGTCACACGTGTGTAGTCATCAAACAGCGGGTGGGCGGCCATGACAGCCCTGGGAAAGACATCTCTATTAGCGTACTCAGCGCGGTGCTGGTACGGGGTTGCAGCGTGTTAAGGGCAGGCAGGCTGTTCCACTTAAGGTGGAAAATGATATATTCGGCAATCAGAGTAATTTGATTTGGCTGAGGTTCACGGTGTTTTGGAATCTGATGTGAGTCTTCCTACTATTGGATACTTCCCCAGATTCCCAGTGCTGCAGCATATTGCATCTCCCTTTTGGGCTGTGTGGAGTAAATGAGCTTCTGAGCCTGATGGTATGGATTTTGTACCCAGATGGGCAACTTCTCTTATCTTCTGTTATAAACTGGATTTCAAGATTGCAAGAAATTATAGCAAGCATGGTATCCCTGCACCATCTGACTTAAAAAAGCAGCTAGTGATTGCATCTAGTGGCCCTTTTTCCGTCCCAAAAGTTTTCTGCCCATCTCAGATTAAACCAGCTTTCTAGAAGCAGCCTCGGCCAATGCTGGTTTTGTGCTGGAGAGGTTTCCAGGAGTGGGATTTTTTTGTCCTGAGGGTTATTGAGGTGCAGCTCCTAGAGAAGGGAGGTCTGGATGTGATAGAGTATGCTGGTTCCCTCGCAGCTTGCTCAGCAGGGACTGAGCCTGAGACCTGAATAGTGGTGGTCTGGAGAGGTGAAGTTCTAGCTGAGCCCATCCCAAGGAGGAAGAGGAGGCTGTGTGTGCCGGAGGGGAGCACTACATACCAGCTTAAAATGCATGCACACATGCACTCCCGGCAGCTGGATGCTGTCTAGCTGCAGCTGCCTTATTAAACTGCTTTCCTTCCCCTGCTAAAACCGAGATTGACAGTTTGCACAAGCTTAATGGTTCGTGTAAGTGTGGTGCTTTGTGCTGGGCTGTGATGGGTGAAAGCTCCGAGGCAGCAGTGAAGCTGGTTGCAGAGAGAGGCTGTCCTCTCCTGGAGCTGCTCGGGAAGGGCTCAGCCTCCGTGGGAACCCCGGGGTGCAGTGGGGCAGCAACCACCGTGCAGCAAAACCTGCCCCAGGCAGAGAGCAGCGAGGGCAAGCACCCAGCTGCCTGCACCGATGAGCCTGCCTGTGCCACCAGTAACACTCACAGATTTGGTGCCAATTTTTAATTGCATTGATTCAATTATAGGGATTTTCAGGATGTAGCAAGGCCTGTGAGCATCTCCCCTGCAGCAAGGGGTATAAAGCTCCCCTTGCAGCTGAAGCGGTGGCAGCACCCAGGGGATCTCAGCAGAGGGAGAGCAGGCGGCCGTCACCCAGCAGTGCTGCCGCTTGGCAGGAGGTGCTGTGTGGCCTCGCGCTGAACTGGTTAGAAAACGATTCCCTTCTGTCTGGGATCTTGTGTATTTTTCTACACTGCAAAACAATCCTACTTTTCCCTGAGCATCTTCTATCCTGATGGTTAGGAGCCTGCAGGAGAGCTGGGGGCCAGCAATGGACCAATGGTTCATTAATGGACTTTATCCACCGATGGTGGTGCCTTCCATCAGAGCTCTGGTCATGCTGCCACAGCCATTTTCCCTATGAACTGTGCTTTTCTGAGGTTTACAAGGGGGTTTAAAATCCAACCAACTCTCCTGGACTGAGGATGGTTAGAAGAAGAGATGAGAAGGTGGTGGGGTGGCTGTGGCAGCCCCTGGGAGAGCCCTGCTCTCTCCCTTTCCACCTGCATGTCCATCCAGGTGGAAGCAGTGCTGTTAAGGGCCATGGAACGCTGTGCCTGGCTGGCATGGGGTAGCACTATGTACTGCTGTGTCACCAGGGATGAACACATCCATGGGTTTGGGGCAGTTCTAGTAATGTCTTAGCTACTTTAAAGATTCACAAACTATTGCTATGATTGGCTTGAAGTTGAGCTTACAGTATGGGGTTTGAAGTTGTTTAATTCCTCCTGGCTCCCTGCGGTGTTCTGCTCTGCTACCACTTGACCTCCATTTCCCTGCAGTAATAAGGTCAGCACACGGAGCGGTGCTGCCTTCCTCCCACCAGCCCTCCCGTCTTGGTGGTCCCTAGAGCTTTCGCTGCTTATTCCTTCCATTTTCCCACTTTGCACTGTTTAGAAACAAGCAAGCAAGAGCTCCCTGGAGCCAACCGCTCATTTGCTGGCAAGGGCTGCCTGTTAATCAATTAAAGCTCTGTGAATGTATTTGCAGCAGGGTGGATGATTAAGATGCTTTCTGTCTCCAATGCATGCCTGTGGGAGGCTTGCCTGCATGTGAAGGACAGGTGTGTTGGCCTGGGGGGGCTGCAATTCTGTTTTTGTAGCTATCAAATATATATATCTGGATCAAATATATATTTGGTCTTGGTATAAAGAAGCTGGTCATTAAGGATGGTGAGGGAAGGGGAAGAGGTTTAGCAAATACCAGTCTTTGCATAATGGAGGTTATTACCTGAGCACACTCTCCAGGGCAGGGTCTTGCTGATCTGCTCTGAAGTGGCTCTGGGGGAGCATCTCCCCAGGGACCACCGTGTGCAGAAGAGGTCCTCACCGAGCCACCAGGGCAGTGAAGGCAACGGGCTGATGTGTAGGATATTCTGGAAAATCATCAGAAAAGGTACTGATGGGGGCAGCACTGAAACAGCATCAAAAGTGGGTTTGTACCCAGGCAAAAATTAATCAGTGCCAATAAACTGGGGTCCGTGCTTCTGTTTTCGTGCTTTTCTGTCAGAGCAAACCTCAGCTGTGGCAGCCTGCCAGCCCCTCTAAACATTGCTTTAATTTCCACCACTGATCTCTGTTTCCAGGCATGACTTTGGCTCCTTTCAGAGCCTTAAGCAGGGGAATCAGTGACACAAACCAGCCCTGCGCCCGGCCAACAAAAGTGTGCTGGGACTGGCGAGGTATGTGCCGTGCTCTTGTTGGGTCCAAGTGTCATTTTGGGGATCGCAATGCGTTCATTGAGAGAAGTTCTCATTCAAGAAGAGAAGTCTTCTCTCAACATTGATGTGCCATAAAATGTAGTGCAGTCCTTGTAAAATGAAAACTGCATTCATGCTTATGGTTATGGAAGTAACATATTCAACCCCTGAGCTAGCCACTGGTCCAAAATCCATCACTGTAGTAAGTCTAGCCAAAGAAGTCTTTGCACTGGCGCAATTTGCTGAAATGTGATTTAATAGAAAGACTATTAGTGTTTTAAAGGGCTGAGAGTGATCGGCTCAGGTTTGATATTTGTTTAGGACTGGGCAAGAGCAAGATCCAAACTGGCCCCAGGGCAGGAGCAGTGGCTGGGGAGGGCTTTGCAGCACGGTGCTCTGGGTACGGAGTTATTTTAGGGGTGGAAATGCTGGAGTAGAAGGAAAATGGCTGGAGAAGCAGCTAAATCTGGGAGATGGAAACTGAGGCATCTGCATGGCTGGGAGTCGTTCAGTGCAAACCCCAGCATGGCTGGTTGGGCTGGCGTGGGGAGACGGGAGACAAGGGGCTGGGGGGGCAGGAGGCACCCTGCCACGGCTGCCCTGCAGCGGGCTCTGGTAAAGCACACGGTTTCTTTAGAAGTTGTAAAAGCCAGCCCTCCGGTCTGCCCATGCACTGGGAATACTCGAAGAGAATTAAGAAAGCACCTCCTGAGATACATTTTTTTTTTTAAGCAAAATAAATCAAGTGATTAAAAAGGCTATATATTGCCTATTTTAATAACAAGGTTGCACACTGCCATTTAGTCCATAAAATTCGAAGTGCGGTGGGCAGCGCAGAGCCCTGCCTTACAGCTGCCACCAGAGAGCATCCTTGTATACTTTTTCTGTGGAAGCAGCACTGAGTTGGGAAGTAACCCATCCTTCAGCAGCCTGTCTTTTTTTAAGTGCTTCCCAGTCAGTTAAAGATACAATAATTGAAACTTGTCTATCAATCATGTTAGCAGACAAAACAACATTGTTTCTCTTCTCTTTTTCTCCAAAGTACTATAGCTTGATCGGCTTAACAATGTGAACAAAGACATGAAGTCAAAAATCCCACTTAAATGTTTTCAGGTATAAAAGCACATCATCTCTGGGGAGGGAAGGTGAAAAATTCATTGTTTAGAAGCATTCTAGGGGAGTACTCAAAAGTCAAAGAGAATACTGAGAATACAGTACGTGCACACAAAGTATCTTTTGGGATGATTAAAAAAGCCCTACCATGTGATTTGCATAATGTCTGCCTGTCTGTTGCCCCCTCATCCAAAGCAGCTGATGTGTGTCTAGGGGGATTTAGCTTTGACTCCTTTTTGTGCTTTCTTGGAGTATAAAAGCATGCTAAAGCCAGGTTTGCACTTTGTAAGTCCCTGTGATGAAGGGGCAGGAGGGCAGGCAGGGGCTGTGGCTCTGAAGTGCTACGTAAATGATTTTTTTTTATTTTCCTGAGCATGTTTTCCCTTTTGCCACCCAGGTGTTCCCCAGCATCCAGGGTCCCCAGAGGTGCAGCAGCCAGCTCAGAGCTCCTCCACAGTTTTCTAGGTGCAGTTTGCGGTTCTCATAAATATGTTTTTTCTCCAGAAATCTGTGACTGGGCTGTGGCAGGTGTCCATGTCGGTGGGTGACACCCAGGGCAGCGCAGCCCCAAGGGCTGGGGCAGGGGCGGCTCGTGGGCTGCTCTGATGGGCCACCATGAGCATCTTTGCTTTGCAGTGACTAGGCTCCCAGGTTTCTTTATCTACAGCCAGAGCTTTGTTGTCAAGAGCTTTTAAGTTGTTTCAGTCAACAAAAAAAATGCAGATTTGTTGGCTACAGGTTTGTAAGGTGGCAGCCCCTCCAGGCTGACCAGGCCCTGTTGCCCTAGGAGAGCCACACAGCGAAGCTTTCGCCAGAGCTTTCTCCTTTTTCAAGACAGGCGCTGCATTGCTTCTGGTTTGTCTTGGTTTTGCAGCACTGTTGCATTGGGTTTGTACTTTTATGTATACATTTATACAGACTGATTTAGCAGAGGATGCTGGAACAAGTCTAAGGTTACCACATGGAAAAGCAGAAGACAAATGTCTCTATGCAAATCCTTTCCCTTTCTCAGTCAGTCGGGTAAAAGGGAAATAAATAAGCAGTGAGAGGGCACCAGCACTTTTATAACAGCTTGAGCAACAGGGGGACCAGCACGCTGTGAGTCACAGCAACGCAGCTGCTTCCTGCGCTGCCATTAATGCTCCCATTTGCAAACATAAACCAGTGGTTTTAGGGAGGTTTGAAATTAGTGGTCTGTTGGTTACTGTGTGTTTCCCTCTCTGCGCAGTCTGCTGAGAATACCACAGCCATTATAGCTCGTAGACGCTGTCCCCAGGATGACTTACGCTTTTAGCTCTCGTTGATTACCATTCAGTTGACTAAAACGTGGTGATTAACTACCATGTGGTCATTGCACCCTTGGTGCCTCATAACTGTGATGCTTGTCACCTCCTCTGGGTGTTGTGTGCTTGTTTGGGATTTTACTGAGTACCTAGTGGGGTGGGAGTGTCTGAGCTGCTCTTTCCCTGGTGTGGTCCAATCTATGAAAATGCTTCAGATGAGCTCAAAGCAGGGTTTTCCCTCAGCTAAAGTCTTTGAACTGTGAAGACACAGGTCTACCACAGACCAAGCATGCTTCCAGAACTTGTCATCATCCATGGTTCTGGTCAGATGGGCGAAGAGGTTCAACCCATGGTTGCTATATTTTAGTTTTCTTTGTTCTCCTTACAGAATTTTTCTTTTCAGACCGTTTTCTGAGCTTATTCCAATTCTGTTGCAAGAAGCTCATAAAGCTGTTATTGCTCAGTCATTCTCAGTCTCCTTGTTAATATAATACAAGGATAAGCAAAGTTCATGGAAACTGCCTACACTGGAGAAATGGAACAAGAAGGCCTTTTGAATGCTGCAGGTTTTTCAAGGCTGCTTTGTTCAGAGATAGGGAAAACAACCTGTAAAATCCATCCTGACAAAGAGAGCTGCAGATAGATTTAGGGCCATTGAAAAGAGTCATCTCTCCAGATGTAGGTTGGCATGTGGGTTCACAATCTCAAATATGACTTGTGATTCATCCCAGCATACTGGTGATGGGGGGAGAGAGTCTATATTAGGACAAATGCTGAATGACGAGGGACAGCTCACAACTCAAAGAACATGGAGAATGAGGTCATATAAGATGAAATGCTTCAGTATTGCCAGGCACATGCTTATTTACTGAAAAAGAAGAAATTTCAAATGATTTTCATAAGAGGCAATATTCATTCGCCACCGAACAGGCATCTCTGAGTTTGTTTTGGGCTCACAGCAGCATCCTACCAGCCTGTCAAGTGCTGCTCCAGAACACATTGTTTCTTCTGCAGCCTTGGGTGCCTTCAGAGGCACCACATAACCATGTCTGGAAAAAATTGGTCCTGCCCAAGAGACATCTTATGCCAAGTGCATGGTAATTTTCAGAAAACAAGTGAACAGTTACAAGGCTCCTTAAAAACAGATTGTGATATAAATGTAAACCCTTGTGATTCAAGCTGTGCAACATCCTCTAATTATTTGAGCTGTAGGAACATTTTTCTCTGTTTTTCAGTTTTTGCTATAACTTTCATCTAGAAGGTTGCTGCCTTGCGCAGGAATGCTGCTTTAGGGCTAAGATGCAGGGTGTGGAGAACCACCAGCTTTTGATCATTTTGGCATTTCCAGGGGTGCAGCACTGTGCGCTTGTACTACCCTTTGCCTTCCGTTTGGACTTGCAGCCTGAAGGCATTTCCCACCCTACCCTGCCTTGAACCTCATGAAAGATAAAAGTCTAGAAGACGTCCACCCTTTTTTTATGCTCTGTCTTCAGAGGGCCACCTTGGCATGCCAGCAGCTTAGGCAAGTGGTGTCAGCCGACTGGGATTTGTGTCACCTATGGGAATGGCCAGCTGGAGTGAAAAGAGGAAATATTGCTAGGGAATTTCATCTTGGAAAAGCAGTGTAGGTCCTTTTTTTTTGGTGGTGATGTAGAGCATCTGCCTCACTTTTGTCCCCCCTGGGTCTTGGGGCTGCCCTGAGCTTTGGGCAGCTCCCAGCTGTGGCCGGCCCCCCGCTGTCCTGGGATGCTGCCATCCAGAGCTCTTCTCCACTGAGCCACAGGGATTTGCTGCTGCTTTGAATATGCTCATGCAAAGCAAAGAGTTAAACCCCAAACTTGCATCTGCTCATAATGAAACATCTTCACTGGCTGAATTTGACTAATTTAGTAATTACTACTGGGAGAGAATGGTCTCTCTGAGTCCTCCAGCTGTTCCAGCATGGAAAGCCTCTTGCCTCCCTGTAAGGGGCTGCAATCATTTCCTCTGTGTTTCTTACCTAATTTTGTTACAATAATTCAGCAAGTCCACTCGGGCCAGCTGTTCTTCAGGCCTCCTGGCCCGCATTGCTTATACAAGGCTGCTGGTGATGATGTTGAATCAATCTTTCCAACAATTTTGCATCTGTCCTCAGCTCTTGGAGTTGCTCCAGCTGCTCTCAATATACAGCTGATAATTCAGCAACACCCCCTACAGTGATTCACTAGCCCATGAAACCTTCTAACTGTGCTCCAGTTTCTCACTTCCCAGTCTGGCGATAGTCACTGAAAACACTGTACAAGTGACACTTCCAATAAATTACCAGTAATTTAAACTCTTGGTAGCAATTTACAGCTAAGGTGGGTTTTGCCTGGCATCTCCTTATACGTCAGGATGTGGATCTCTCTGAGCTCAGACATTATTTGAAGGTCATCTTTAGTGAAAGCTGCTGGACTTCTGGTGAGGAGGGAAACACTGCAGTGTGGACAAGAGACCCTGAAATGGTCCTTAAGACATCCCTGGTCCATGGGGTTGTTCAGCCTGGAGAAGAGATGGCTTTGGAGACACCTTATTGCAGCCTTTCATTACTTACAGGGGGCTTATAAGAAAGATTGGGACAGATTTTTCAGTAGGGCCTGTAGTGATAGGACAAGGGGTGACGGTTTTAAACTAAAAGAGGGGAGATTCAGATGAGATATAAGGAAGAAATTTGTTACAATGAAGAATGAAAGTGGTGAAACCCTGCCACAAGCTACCCAGAGAGGATAGGTGCCTCATAGCTGGAAGTGTCCAAGGCCAGGCTGGATGGGGCTCTGAGCAACCTGATCTAGCTGAAGATGTCCCTGCCCATGGCAGAGGGGTTGGACTATATGCTCTTTAAAGGTCCCTCCCAAACCAAATCATCCCACGATTCTATATCCCCAGGGAGACAGGATAGATCAAGGGGTCCTGGCTCCTTTCAACTGGCTTCCTTTTGCTCACCAGTGGCTCCTTTCCTGGGGCCACTTTGTGCAAGTAGAGAGAGTTCAAGGCCTCTGTTCAAAATCCCCAGACTATAAATATTGTCTCTTTTTGCTTTGCTACTTATCGAACCCCAGGGGCAGTCCCTGGTTTCCTGGGATGGCTTCATTCAAATACTTTTCCCCATGCTGTGCCATGTTTTCTGCTAGCGGTGTCCTGTGGTGCATATCCCCCTTTTGCTTCTCAGGTTTTGGGCTCTGCTTTGCAGAGGTGCTTGACAGATACCACAGTGAGGAAGCTCCCTCTTTGCTCTCATTTTTTATGCTCAGATAGAAATATGGATGAGCATTGCAGCAGCTTCTGCTTTTCTGTGCCTTGATATTCTCTTCCCTTCCAGTTGATAGGAAAAGTCTGACGATAGTTTTCTGGATGCTGTACTGTCCCTTAAATCCTCCCAGAGATGCTGAGGCATTGGTCCACGCTGTAATCACCGAAGGATTACAACCAGTGTCATTCCATATTAGTGGGATTATTAAGCGAAATTGGCTTATGGGATCCAGCCTGCTGGCAGCTTACCCCAGCTGCACAATAGCTGCACGTCCCTTCTGCACACCCGCCCCTGCGCTGCCTTCCTGCCAGACTTCCCATTGATTTTAAATTTTACTATGCAGTTTTAAAGCACTCGGGGGCCTGGGGTTTTTCCTACATCATTGATTTATTGCTTTCCTGGGAGCTGGGACAAGCTTCAAGATCTTCATCCATCAGCCTGTTGTCAGTGTCAGGGTTTGCCCACGGATTTCAGCAGTGAAATGCTCCAGGCCCGGCACTGGTGGTTTTCAGTCAAATTTTGAAGAAGCCTGTTTGTTCGTGACAGCCTGTTTCTGCTCATTATAAACTGTCCTTAATTCAGAGCAGACAGAGGTGGTTGCTGCATCGTGTCAGCTCCCTGCTGTGGCTAGCATGGGGGTCACCTGCAGCGTGGGACAGGTTATGAGAAGATGCTGCCCAGCATCCTCCAGATTTTGGAGAAATCATTAGAAACTCTTTTGGCCCTTACATCAGCCCCAACCACCCAGCATGAGCAGTGTGCTGAGTAGCCTGGAAAGACCCTTTTCTGAGCTTATTATTTCAAATTTTCAGAACTTCTGGAGGGAGAGGAAAAGCACCAGCCTTTTCCAGCCCTCCAGTCACCGGATGAAAGAAGTCTTTGAAAGCTTCAATCAGAGAGTAATGCTGTCAGGGGAGGGCTGATTGAGGATGTGCTAGGTTTGGTACTGCAAGAGAGTGCTGTGCTGTGGTGAGCACCCAGAAAGGAGGTAGAAAGTGCTGCTGCTCCAGCTGGAGCTTACCTTTAATGAACTTACTGTTCTCCTGTTTACATCACTGGGATGTGAAACTTGTTTTTTCTTGTTAATGATGAAGTAATTGGTTATAGCGCAGGGTCTGTGTCCATTAGCACATCTGCTCAAAGACACTTGTACTTTCTGATCCGCACTCTGCGTATAAGCAATGTGTTTGTTCCTTGTCTGAGTACGTGCATTATCTAATACACCTCATCTCCCATTTGAATTTTAAAAAGAAAACTAATAAAGAAGCGTATTGCACCATGACAATAACAATGCTAATAGATCACTGGCACAGCAACATCTTGGGGATGTTTCTGGAAGCTGCCTTGGTGAATTCTTAATCGAGTGAGGGAGGACTCTGTTTTAACAGTGTTCCTGCCTTGGGTAAGACCCCCTTGACTTGGCCAAGCTTTATACTTCCATCCTCAGCATTAGCACAAAATTTGTTAGAATGAAGTGTAGCCCAATTTTATTCCAAGTTGCTGCTACCACAGCAGTAACCTTTGCTCCTGGTTCCGCTCCAAGTCCAGATACTGTGGTCAATCCAGATCCGACCCATGGTCCATGCTTATTCCTGTTTTGCCCCCGCGTGTGACCTAGGAAGGTCCGTTGCCTGCAGCAGCCAGGCTGGGGAGCCGGAGGGAGAGTGCAGAGAAAGTTCAGTCATTGCTAAACACAAAGCCACCAGAGCAAAGCAGGTGACCTGCTGGAAGCTGAGGAGGAAATGTGTGAGAGCTGTAACTCTGAGTTATGAAAATCATAGAACAGAGTTAAAATCAATTCAAGACAAAAAGAGGACTGAGATCACTCAGGGCTTGCCCAGGGAATTTAATTTTAAATGGTAACTTTGAGAAGCACTGGGTTGTTCTGTTCTGTGTATGTGTAAGCAGCCAGCGTGGGGATTATTGCAAGCACAAGACTCTGCCTGGCGTTCTTCCAGAGGGGGTGCATGAGGTTAGAGCTCCATACGTCTCCTCTGGTGTGCTGGGGAGCTTTGCTAAGCTGCTTGACAATGCTTGATCCTTCTGGATATAGTAAGAAGCTTTCTGTCATCTGTGAAAAATTAGAGGTTATATGAACAGCATCATGAAGGCTATCAGTAAAGTGAATTATGGCACTGGTGTGTATGTTGTGGAGCGTGTGCCCGGAGCGGTGTGCAGCTCTCCCTGTGGGTCAGGTACTGCAGAGCAACTTGTGCTGCACACCTATACCTGAGTGGTGACCAGACACCCAGCACGGCAGATGTTCTGTACCCTCCTCTGCTGTGAGAGGTATGGGCAGCTGTTATGGATCGAGTGTTGAACCCAAACGGAGCCCCAGCCCTCATTAAAACTTATACTTGTGACAACTTCTAGACAGGCTCTCAGCTTCACCAGCTCCCCGCAGTGCAAACGCATCACTCAGGGGCAGCAGCCCTCTGGGCAAGTGCGTGTACCACCCAGGCACGGTGGGGATGGTGGGGCATCCCGCGGCTCCAAGGCTGGACCAGAGGCTGTGGTCCCAGAGGGAGGCAAGGGTTGGAGCAAGGACAGCAGTGCACAACATTACACTCCCAGCTTCCTGGGCCAGGGCTTTCCAGGGTGGTTTTCTGAGCAAGAACGGTGTCCTTTAGGTTTCTGCTATGGTCAAGACAAAAAGGTTTGGTGTCCTGTTGCTGTAAACAGGGTGAAAAGGTGCATGTGTCAGGCTGATGTCTTCTTGCAGCATTAGACTATCAAAGAGTAGTTACTGCAGCCCAAGGGGCAAGAGGATTTGCAAGACTTCCTTCATGTTTTAACAATTCTCATCAGCCCATTGAGAAAGTCCCAGGAAAGTCCTGAATTTCATCACAGGGATAATTGCGGTGCTTTCCTCTTTCCTTTGTCTGAACCTCTCTTACCCTTCCCACTTCTGCCCAGCCCTGGGGTGCTGCTCCTGGAGGGAGCCCCTTCCCTGCTTTGCCTTATGCCAATGTTTGGGGTGCCTTGTGGACCTGAGGAGCAAGGCTAGTGCTTGCCTGGGTGCTCTTGGAGGCCAGGGGGCCCATCCCTTGCCGTGCTAAGCGCATGGTGGTGCTCCCAAACACCCCCAGTACATGTAGCTACAGCATGATTGCATCTTGCTTCATTGTGTTAAAAACTCTATGCAAAGGGTGAAATAAATACATGAATAAATCATTGGCATTGTAACATGGCAGACAACTGGAAACATGATATAAATACTAAAGGCTGGACCTATGCTTCCCAGCAGTGTTTGATGTGGGCCGCAGAAACACTACCCCAAGGGACTTCTGGTCCCTGGGGACCTGACTTACGCCAGTGCTGGAGATCAAAAGCCAGGATGTGGTGATGCACAGCTATAATAACGGCTGTCCAAATTTCATTCAGCTCCAGGTCTGGTGAGACAATGCTAAAATGAAGCCATTGTCAGACCAGAAATTAAATGATTTGTGTTGGCTGGCTTAGGGAGGGGATTCACTTTTTTCATCACATGCCAGTACTGGTTCAGCCACGTATGGAGGAAAAGATGAGGCTTTATAAGGCTTTAGGAATTGGCTGGACACCAGAACCTGAGCCCTTCTAGATTTAACATTTATCCTTACAAAACTCATCTTCCCGTGGTGGAAATAAGTGGGGCTGGATTCCTGTCACGCAGCCCAGGATTGCTGTAACCACTGATGAAAGCTCCAAATACTCCGACCTGCGCAAAATCATTGCATAAAGCCCTGCAATGCCAGATGTGTTGTTAATAGGTTCTTCTATTTACTTTTTAATATTTGCTTATGCCAACCATTAAGTACAATCCAGGCACTGGCCCTTCCCAGGGTGGAGTGTTTCTACCTGGGCAGGAGCATCTGTTATTTGCTGGATAACCAGAGCAGAGGTAACCCTTAGCTCTAAAGAGGCCAAAACGTGGACCTCTCCTCTAGCACAAGGCCAGCCTGCAGGATCCATGAGATGTTTCTGCGCCTGAGATCCCCAGCATGGCATGCTCTCTGAGGGCTGCCCTTCTCCAGGGATCACCACTTGGGAGAACGGTGTGGGATTTCTTCCACTTGAAAGTTTCTATCCCTGCATATTCTGGTTTGTGCCCTCAAGGAAACAACATCTAAACTGTAGATCACTGCGTATTAGTCTGTGTTTTCTACAAATATGAATTTAAATAGTCTATTATCTCAAAGCCCTCTTAATGTTATTATTCCCACTTGTTAGATGCATGCTCCATACTGAATTTCCTCCAAATTCATTAGCTTCCATTTTATGTTGCATAAATTTGTAGTCTGCCCTTTCTAAAGAGAAGATGAAACCTGACTGTAAAATTTACAGAACAATTGTTCCTATGTAGCTTAATTAGTAACTTGCAAGGATTTCACAAGCCTCTGAGATGGCTTGCAATGCTTGAGACTTTTTAATATAAGATTTGGGGTTAATATTCCAGATTAATAATACATATAAGCATTTATTAAAATCTAGGCAGCACTTAGAAACAAACAAACAAACAAACAAAAGGTTTATCATATCTGTAACAGCCTCGAGGAACAGAAACTTGTGACTCAGACTCTGCTCTCTTTTCCTTCGTGCTGAGCTGCAGCTGAAGTTCTGGGGGAGGCCAAGCTCCCTGGGAGGAGGACAGGCTTCATTTCACGGACTGCTTTGTCACTCCCCAGTTTTCTTCTGCGGATAAGCAGATGGCAGCCTTTAAATCGGAGTGCCTTGCTCAGGATGTGGAGAAGGGGTCTGCTGTCTGGAAGGCAGTTGCTTCAAAAATATAATTTCCTATAAAAGTGTTCAAGGTGGGCACCAAAATTTCAGGCACCAAGAAACACCCTTTGCTAAAGGAAAGCTTAACCATCACTTGACGTGTTTAGGAGGGATGGTGATCTGAGTAGGCTGGTTCTTGATTGCTCTGCTATGCCACGCCATCCCGTGAAGCTGATTTGGTACAGATGTCCAGTCCCTCTGGTACTTGCTGGGTCACACACAGCGGCTGATGTACAAACGAATGTGGGTTTTTATGTTAGTGCATTAAGATTCAGGGTTCCCTGGTTTACCAACCACACTAGAAATAGCTTATTAAAAGGCAGTTGTTCATATGCCTCTATAAAAAAGCAGAACAAGTCTCACTGTAGGGAAATTTAAAACTTTCTTGACTGAGTTTTTTTAACTTCAGGAGATCAACCTTTCTTCAGATCTAAGTGGGAAGAACAGCACCAGAAATATAACGATGCACCCATTTATGTCAGCAGAAATTCTTAACCAGGCACTGAGATGCTGGAGAGAGACAGAAGAAGGCAAGTAATATGAGTTAAATAAAGAAGGAAACTTCTAGCTTGAAACTGGAGTCTTAGGAAACAAATCTAAAACTGATGTAAAAGCATGGTAGGGTACGGGACCATCGGAGAGGTCCAGCATCAACAAACCTGTGCAAGTGTGATTAATTCATTGGCTGTTCTCCAACACTCGCAGGCACCTTCGCTGGAAGCGTGGCGTGAGGCTGGCTGGGGAAGGGCAGGCTTTTCCATCAAGACGTCACAAGGCTTGCGGTAGTGACGAATGCAAATGTATTTGGAGAGCCAAATTCATCTCTGTGTGTAAAGGCTGTGTATAACTCATCAAATTAGAGTTTGTGAGACACATCAACCCAGTGCTGACTCCCTCCATGGGACGAAATTTCTTTTAAACTGCTTTCACGTGGTGTGCAAACTGGAAACAGGCACGTTAGTGATGCTCACAGCGGGGCCTGCAGTGGAGCAGCAGCAGTGAGGATGACTCAGAATAACAAACCTTGTCATCCTGGGTGAGCGTGAGCGAGTGGCGTGCCAGCAAAAGGGAGAGCGGAGGGGAACATCTCTAGGAGAGCTGTGGGGAGCCGCTGGGGAAGTGCCCCACAGCCAAGCTGGGAGCTGTGGGTGGGCTGGTGCCAGGGGAGGGGGCTCTCCTGGACATTCCCACTTGCTGGGTTGCTGCAGACTCTTTTCTCCTGCAAGTGAGATAAGGAGCTGCCTGAAGGAAAGGCTATTACTCATTGATAATTCATCCTCTGAGGATTGTGCAGCGCATCCAAGAATCCCTGTCTGAGGGCTCTTCTGAGTCCTGGGGTGGGACGTGTTGGTGGGAGGTCAGGGCACAGCACCGCTGTACATGCTTCACTTTCTTTTATTTGTGCTGTTCACAGCCCTTCCAGCCCTGTCTCTCCCCTGCTTCTTGCATCCAGTCTATTAGAAATGTCTCAGAGGGTTTTCACTGAATGATGGAGGGGGCTGGGACCTGCTGGGCTGCCCAAAGCCTTCTCCTCAGATTTAGGAGAAGCCAATGCAGAAATCTGGCTGTATCTAGCATGCAGTGAAAGCAGACAGGGGAGCAACCACCTTGAACTTTGTCTATTTCATTAGCATTGGTATCACGAAGGGAATGTAGGTGCTGCTACAGATGGTGCCAGGCTTCTTTTTTTAGTACATCCATTTTTATGTCTATGATCAAATTCACTATCCACTTTCTGGCCATTGCTTTAACCGTCTTGTTCTTTCAACTAGAAATTAGTGGACCTGACTGTGTTGGTTGCCTTTCAATTCTGTTGTCAAAATAAGTAAGCCAGGAGACTGCAGACCCAACCCAAATGCAGTCTCCTTAGGTGGAGGGAAGTTTCCTCCATCTGTCAAGGTTGGCTTTGAGGCTCTCTCAAACCTCTGACATGACCTGCTGATTTCAGGGTTTGCCCAAATATTTTCAACCAAGTAAAGCAACTGTAACATCCAAGGCATAGAACTCCTGGTCACCCACATGCTCCTATCTGGCATATCGCGTCCAGCTGTGACAAGCCCAGCAAGCAGATTTGGCATCCTTCAAAGGTGAGCCTACGCTGCATGAAGGACTTACCTCTGCTCCTGCCCAGTCAGCATCACACAAGACAAAAATCCTCCTTGCAGCCATCCAAATCAATCTAATTGTAAGCAACATAAAATGGTGCTTTAAATAAATCTCATTTACATACTGAGAAAAACTTCTCAGCTTACTGAATATGGAAATTACCAGTGGAAAATTATTTATCACCTCAGTATCAAAATATCAGAGGTTGGCTGGTGCCTTTGGGAAAATCAATTGTGATACAGCAATATTTCTCACTTCCCCATATATAATGTGATCTGCCAAATTTAATCCAGTTTTGCATTTGATGGTCCCCAGTAGGATGAAAAGGTGAAGCTGATGTCACATAAACAATGCCAAGCATCATCCCCCATGAAATTTTATGTGACAGTTGAAAGGTGCCGAATTATCCCAAAATAGTCTGGGGACTTCACAGTTCATGTAACCTGGCAGTTTACAGCAATGCAAATATTTTGCTGCTCACTTTGCTTCTGTTCTCTTGTTTTAATTGTAAATTCAGTACCAGTATTTCAACCTAGTAGGTGAGAGAATGAAGGGGTTTCATGCTGTGCCATGCACCGTTCTCAGTAACAAAATGCTGTAGAGTGAGAATGCGGAGGCAGAAGCAAGCATTTGCTAAGTCCAAATCCTTCCCTCTTCACTCACTGTTGATCAACCAAAAGTCTCACCTGCTGCCGTTATAGGGTATTTTTCTCTAAATGTAGCCAAAACGGGAGATTTGTCCAAGGACATATCATGAGCCAAATTGCAGGGGTTTCTACCATGCAAAAAATAGCCTGCTTTTTTGCTCTTCCCCTGCCTTCCCAGCTCCTGAGACGCTGCCTCTATTACGTGGGCTCCTCATCACTAAGGGAACTCCTTGTTTTTCTTGTCATTATCTACAAAAGGAGCCCGATGCATATGTAGGATGTTAAAAATGTGTACATTTAGTGAAAATTGCCTAAGACAAACTGCTGTTGAGAGTATTTGAGTACAGCCTACAATGCGCTGCCAGTTCCCAGTGGAAGGACAGGGCTAAGATATGTTTTCCTGTTTCCTCCAGTTTCTGTTGGGCAATATTGCTAAATGCCTCTCACCTTTGCCATCTGGGATCTGGATATTTTACTGGGAAAAATCCCTTTGTTACATCTCTGCTGGAGTTGCCCAGTTAATTTCAGCAAAGGACAGTGGTGTAGCAGGCTGCAATGGAGAGATGCTTGCTGCAGAGCAGCGTGGCTGCTGGACTTTTTCATTCCTTAACCAGATCTGCATCAGAGATCAGTATTGCCTATCAGTTCAAATCTGTCAGGTGTTGCATCTTTGCAGCACTGGGTCATATTTTAGTAGAGTGAAGAGCTTCCAATTTGCCTGTAATGAGGCTAATTACCAAATGAACACTATGCTGGTCTCCATCATACATGTCACGGGGCCGGAGGGTGGAAGGACTAAGACTCTGCACATGTTACAAGGTTCTCACTATGTTTATGCACTGCGTCACCATGGAGGAAAAAAAAGTTAACTGATACGTGATGCTTATATATCCCCTTAATGTGTTGTTATAATTAAGGATAGCAGATTTTCTTAAGATCTCAGTTACCTTCTTACAGGCTTGAGGGGAAGGCAGCTTTTCATTGAGCTGTTTTGCAGTCAGGGTGGGAGTAAGGGGTGCGCTGCTTTGGGTGCAAAATGAGTGTAAAGGTAAATCTTTGTTACAGGCGTGAGTGATGTCTGTAATGAGTAATGAGATTAACGCAACCAGCCATAAAGAGGGGGGTGAAACTGCTGAGCTTCTAAACCTGTGATGTGCTGGATGCCAGCTCTTCACTGCTGGATTACCGGCATTTCACTTGGGAGTTGCCAACAAGCCGATGGAAGAGTTTTCTGTGGGTTTGTTGTCCTGGAAAATGTTGTGAGTTTATCTTGAAAGCAGTCCTGTACTTTTAGTTCCTTTGCAAACTGTTCATTGACAACATTTCTACATTTGTGCTTTCTTTACTTAGTTTCATAATTAAGAAGTTTTTTTTCTAGTCTTTCACAGTTTGCAAAGGGATGGAAGGAGGACTGGGCACTTGGTCACCCCTGTCATGCCTGAGTTCCTTATGCGGTGCTCCTCACCAACCCACCCATGGCACCGTGGCCGGGCTCTGTGAGGGTTGGCAGCAGGAGTTGGGGGCTGTAAAAGCAGGAGCCCTCTCTGCTTCAGCTGCAGCACAAGGCTCATTTGCTTGCAGGGGCTGGCGAAGGCTGCCTGGAATTAGAACGGCTAGCAGGAGCAGCCACCTCCGCAGCCACGTCCCCAGCCCGGGAGCAGCCTGTCCCGCAGAGCCCCAGGGCTAAGAGGCAGGGCTGGAAACTAGGTGTGTGAAATGCTTTCATTTCCACAAAACTAAGTACATGAATGTTATTTAAAATAATTTTCCTTCACTCCGGTTGTTATTCTACTCTGGCTCTCCAGAGATTGCTCCTATCTTGGTCTTAAAAATCTGGTGAAAGGGAAAGATTGCTAATTATAAACTCAATAACCACTTTTTTCTCGCATGACAGCAGCTGGCCTGTGCTTTGATAACACCAAAAGTCCCCTCTGGCCATGCTTTTGGAAGAGGTTTGTTTGGCTTTTCTCCTTCCTGGGGAGAAAGTGGCTTGCCTGCTGCCTGTACAGGAGGGGGGCGATGCCCGGTCCCTGTGCCCTGTAGCTGGCATCATGGTGCCAGCACACCAAGGGATGTGCCTGGAACTGTGGAGCCCAGAGGGTTCATCTTCTCGGGATTTCTGCAGCTGTGAACGTGGGCAGAGTCAGATCTCTGGCTATACGATCTTTAAACAATTTTCCTTCATCATTTTTGGCTGGCCCCAGAGCCCCATTAAATAGCTTTGTCCATTAGCTTTAATGGGTGTGAGGTGTAGCTTGGTGCTTGAAGTGGGGCTGCAGGGAGGGAGATGAGGGTCCTGGCCACAGCCATCACCTCTGGCGGCTGCTGCCCCACATCTGCTCAGCCATGTGGGGTGGTTGGTGGTGACTGTCCCCACGGCACCTCGGGCACCTGAGACACAGTCTCTGCACCAGCTGTGCCCCTGTTGCCAGCCCACCGCAAACAGCCCCCTTGCAGGGGAGAGAAATCAGATGTGTCTTGTCCTTGTGCAGGACTGGGAAATCCTGGGGACACTCGGAGACCTGCTCCCTGCCCTCAGGGAGAGGGTCGGGGGGGCGCGGGGCTGCAGCCTGCTCCTGGCCGGGCTCAGGCAGGCTTTGCCCGGGCACTGTGCCCTGGAGAGGGTTAGCCAGAGCTGATGCCACCCAGAGGTTTCACCATGGGGTGGGGGTTCAGAGCGGCTGACAAAATCTGGGGAGCAGACTGGGGGCAGGACGAGGGAGTCTGCAGAGCAATCGGCTGATCAGAGCAGCTGTAACCACCAAAGACTCAGCATTTCCTCCCATTTCAGTTGTGAATATATGACAGAAAATCCTACAGGCAAAGTTAGCATTAGCCAATTATGAGACATCTTCAGCTAACCAAGCCAAATATTTGTTCAAATACTGATATCTTGTATTTTCAATGTGAAATGGGAATAGCTGCATTACGTAAAATATAAGAAGAGAAAGGCATATTGTTGTTTTAATGCAACCTTTCCGAACAAATTTGTATTCACACTGTATCTTAACAGAGGGATGCAGGAAGCAGACAGAAATTTATCTTCTCCAGAGAGTGATACATCAGTGCCTGGTTCACAGGAACATTTTTCAGACATCTCAAGAGCACCATGCACAAAAATATAGATACCATGAATTTCCTGAGCAGACAAGGGCTAGCTGGAATGACGACAACGATGGGAAGAGCGCAGACCAGTAGCAGAAGCCTGGCAGGAGGGAATCAAGATTATTCCACTGGAAATGCAGTGAAAACAGCTAGGAAAAAGTTTGTCTGTTCATTAGGCAAATTATTTGTATTTCCTTCACCGCCTGTACTTAATATGCTTTTCATGTAGAGTTCAGCTTCCAGGATGCTCAGTGATGCTGAGGAGCCCGGTCCCAGGGAAGCATCTCGCTCCCCCTGGCTTTGAAGAGCCCAGCTTCTGCCTCTGAAATCTGAGCCGGTGGAAACTTCTGTAGGAAAGTATCACTGTCAGGAAGAGGCCAGCTGAGGTCTTTTAAAGAGTTTTTTGCAAGAAACACAACTTCTTTGTAGGACTCGCTCCCCTCCAGCCTAATTTCCCCTGACAAGACAGCAGGGCTGTTGGACCAGTAGAACGGTGGCTGTTTTCTTTCCCTTCCTGTAGACATTAACAACCGCTCTCTCATTTTAAACAAATCCACACAACAGAAGACAAGTTGTCAAGAAAGATTAAATCAGTCTTTCTGTAAAGCATCCAAAGTTCAAACTCTGCTTTTGCACCTTAGAGGGCAAAATCTTCCCCAAGATGGCTTGTGCCATCACCCAGGGTGGTGGGGACACCATGCTGGCATGGGAGGAGTAGCATCCCTTGGGTAGCAGGGCACAGCACACCTTGATGGTGATCCTGTGATGTGTTTTAGGGTGCTGTCTCTTCCCAGTTTCTTCTCTTTCCAGTGGCATTGTCCACACCGGGACTCAATAGCCCCAAGGCATTTGCTGATTTGCCTCAGTGCCGCCTCCAATGAGTTGTGTTGAAGCAAAAGCCATCGATATTGCAGCTCTAGAGGTTACTGAGAGCTCCTGGGCAGGCAATTGCTGGAGGGAGTGAGGAAACTAAGTTGTGTCAGGTCTGGAAAGATCAATGCACGGAAAGGGGAAGCACTCTGCAAATCTGATGACTTTTCACTTGAGCTTTGCTTGTCCGGGAGACTGATCATATTGAAGGAGCTGAAATCTGGAAAGGCTGGGTTAAAACACTTACCCAAGTTAAATATTTAGCTCTTTGTTCCATTTTACCTCAGTGGATGTCAAACACATTACAAAAGCTTTTGGTGACACTATCGCGTTACAGATGAACCCAATGAAACCTTTTTTCTGGCACTTTTGGGACCAGACGGTCTGTGCGGGGAAGCCTGGCCCCATGGTGGTGAGGACAGAGGGCAGGACTCTGGCATGGTCCCTGGGTCACAGCCAGAGTTTGTGTCACCCTTTGCACCAGTCTGACGCACAGGTCCCAGGCCATCACTTTGCTGCTCTAGCTCGTTTGCTGACCCTTCTGCAGACATGAAGCCATTGTATTATATTATAGAAGCATCAGCCTTATGGCATCGTGCAGAGGCTTTACTGGGACATGGTTTTTATTTTCGTAGTGCAATTTTCCTGCTTTTTCTCCTTCTAAAAAGAGCCACGATGGATAGATAAGCATTTAAAATAAACCAACCAAGAGTGGCTGACTGGTTGGCTTTGTCCTAACAAGCCAGGAGGGACCAAGCTTGGTGGCACGAGTTGCGGAGCAGCAAGTGGAATCTTCTCCGTGAGTGGTTTGGATGTGAAGGGCGTGAGAGGAGAGCGATCCGCAGATAGCATGATCTGGTGGCAAGGTGGGGCAGGAGAAGAGGAGGTGCAGTTTAATAAGCCATGTCCCCCAAGGGCAAAACAGTCTGTAAAACCAGCTGAGTCTCTTGGATTTTCTCAGGAGGGTGTTAAGAGGCTTGGGGAAAATCTGCAGAGCCACCTGGGGGTTATGGAGGAACCTCCCTGTGCCTGAAAAGCCAGCCCAGGGTGTCTCCACGTGGGATTAACTTGTGGTGGAGGAGAGCCAGTGGAGTTGTTCCCAAAGCCACACTGCATGTTCACTGCTGCCAAAGAGTACTGGGGGGTATGGCAAACGTGCCAGCACGCTGGCTAGCTGGAAGCTGGCTTTCTTCCCGGAGAGGCTGCAAGCTGCCTCCTTAGCAAAGAGGGCTGGCCCGGCGCCTGGTCGCTGCCATCCCTCCTCCGAGGTCTCCTGAGCTGCTCTGACAAGGTCCTTCTGAAGAAGAATGCCCATGTGCATGACGCCCACGCACCCCACGCTGTCTGGCCCAAATCAGTGCCTGATTGGCACCGCATGCTGCCTGCTTAGTGCTCATCAGGGCAGCTGCATCTCTAGGCTGTAGAGGAAAATGGTTTTGTAGCACAGCGATGAGTCTGTGGGAAGAGGGGCCTGGACCAGGCGGTCAAAACTCAGCACAGGGAGGAGAGTTTTCAGTCTCTTTTTGATCCGTGTGGGTAGCCAGGAGCTTGTATCACCTCCTGATGTGAGCCCCAGGAGGCAGGGGCTTGCTCTGGTGTGGGAGTTGCTTCTTTCTCATGTGCCAGCTCCATGATTTGGGCTGCATAGGCTGCTGCAGTGTGAGCAAAGGCACAGTCTGAGCTGGATGGAGGATGCTGAGACTCCTGCCGGCTTATCTGATCGGCAGCGGCTCAACAGGGATCCTGTGATAACAAGGATGCTGTGATTTGCTGCTCCTGCTGCTGGATGTCAGTGTATTTTTAAAGCCTCAAGGACAGTGTTTGATTAGGGCGAGAATTCCAGAAATGGCAGATTGTACTCAATTGGTGATGTAATTAGTAACATAATTATAAATTGCCTAATGCCAGAAAGTATATTGTGGCTAATAACAGTCTGTGCCATCAGGACACATTTGGATCCCGGCTCTGGCCCAGGATCCTGTGCTGGCTGCTTGCACATCTCCACCAGCAGGTAAAAAAGACCAAATCCTGGTGGGCTCTCCACTGGAAGGGAACTGCATCTGGGTGAAGCTGGTGGTGTAATTCCTGCAGCAGTCCGGCAGCACGGCTGGCTTAGCATCACAATGCTCTCCTTGTTTCTCCCTTTTCCTCCTTGAAACCCCAGCTGCACGGGATTTCAAGGAGGAAAAATCCCAGCCATTATCTCCCTTTCCCCCTTCCTCTCCTTGAGATCACGGCCTCTCAGCAGCCAGGGGATATTGCTGAGTGTGGGTCTGGCTGGATGGGTTTTTTAAGCCTTAAAACCTGTGAACGTTCCCCTTTCTACATGGTATGTTGCAGAGATGGCACAAACCAGCTGGTCTCCACCATTAACATGATGAGTGGTGGCAAAGGTGTGACGACCTTTCTGGAAGGTACTTGGGGCAGAAGAGGAAGAAGCAAGGAACCCAGTAGCTGGAGGGTGCACCTACCAGTGGGACTTGGGCATTTTTGAGAGTAGTGATTTTATGGCAGGAGATTTATGCTTTGTATGGGCACCCACTGAGATCAGAGTCTGGCCGTACACCTCCTCTTACAGGATTAAGGTCTTGGTTGAAAATTCTGGCACGAAGAATACTCCTATTTGATGTAGCTCTAAGAAAGAAAACATTTTTTTACTGTATCAGGAGAGATTATGAGAGCAAAGATGGCACTTTCTTGCATAATTATTAAATGATCATTATCTCATAAGTGCAAGCTTCTAAACAGCTTAGCTGGAGTCTTTTTAAAGCAAACATTTGTTATATCTTACTCCAGAGATTCCAGCACATGGCTTTAGATCTCTGTAACTTCATATTCTTCCGCCAGTCAGCTGAATAATTAAATAGCTAGGCTGGAGACTTTATTATCCAGAAAATCTGCAATTGAGCATTTGTTGCACAGAAAATGGACACATTTCTTTCCAGGATACATTTGGACACAGTAGGGACCTGAATCTCTAGTGATTTCATTTATAGAAGTTTTCCAAGTGTTAAGTGATATTAAATTAAGTGAAATGAAACACTTTGAGTCTAAATATTTCACATCTGTATAAATGGCTTCTTCTATTATTGAAGTATATGAGTTACAGGCTTGCCCCTACTTTTTCAGCACGGTGAGCGAGGGTTTAGCCCTGGGACACCTATTAAAGGTGATGAGTGTCAGTGTACCCACGTACTACTTCTCCATCTCTGCAAGGTGAAATGCAGGTAAATGGCCTTTTCATTTCTCCACCACCACAAAATACCTTGCAGTTTATTTTCTTCTGGCCTATCTGGAGCTCTGTGCTGTTGACACTACAGAATAATTTTTCTTTCAGAAATTATTTGTATTACGGGGCCTGGCACTGTACCTTCAATAATGCAGTGAGTAACACACTGCAGGGAGCTGAGCTCTCAGGAGGGGTTTGACACAACCCCACAGCCTCTGGCTTCAGAGGTGGGCAGGCACTGGTGGCAGGGTAGGGAGTAAGGGATGCCCAGGCTAGGGGTGGGATGAAGGACTTTTGCTCAGGCTTTGGGTTTTATTTTACAAGATGCCTCAAGTGAAGCTTATTAAAGGCTGAAATAAGGAAACAAATGACTAGACTTCCAGGAGCTTTCAGGAGGACGCAGCTGTTCCCCTTGGGCTAATGTCTGTGTCCCGGAGGAGGTTTACAAAAATTAGTACTTGTTGGTTTGCATGTTAGAGAAGCTTTTAATATTTGGCCGTCAAAGCCTGAACCCCGGCATTAGCAGGGGTTTATGGAGGCTGCAGTGAAGTAAATCTCGTTACTTCACAAAGCTGATTGAGTTTGTCTTGTTTTTAAATGGCATGATGTGTGGTGGTCTCTCCAGGCTTGATCGATAGCTTGTTAAAGTCACGGAAAGGCTCCCGCGGATGTCAGCAGGCTTTGGGTCAGGCACTCTGTGAAATAACAGTGCCTTTTCAGCCCACTGTCGTCATTCAGAACCTGTTGCAAAAACCCAACAGATTTCTATGATGTATAGCTGGCTCCTGCCATTCTGTTAGCAGTGATGTTTGGGGAGGTACACGGTGTTAGGGTATGGCAGATGGGGAGCAGCGTCCTGAGAACAGTGCACACACAATGCAAGCATTGCTTCAATGCACAATGGCTGAACTTAAAAATACCTGTCTTGGTTTAGTTAAACTTGGTTAAATTACTCTTCATTGACTGCTGAGTAGTCTTTTGAGAAGGGTACATATTTTGGGGTCCAAGCTGAGCTTTGCTCTGTGTTGGTTTATGAAGCAGGCTTATTTTGCAAGCCTTGCTGGGATGTCCCTCGCACAAACACCGATCAAATGGTGCCAACCGGAGCCCCATGAGTTTCTTCGGTGGTTGGAGTCTTTGAAGCAACTCATGACACAAGCTGGTGCTGGTTGCTTCTGGCTGGGAGAGGAGAGCATGTCAGCACTTGACTCTTTCTGGTTTGAGGCAGGTTTCCTTGCCAATAGAACAGGGCATTGCTCAGGAGCTGTTGGAGCATCCACTGCATGTCCTACCTGCTCTTGGCTGCAGTGGTGGCCATCCTTAGCCACATCTACAGTCTCAGCTGGTGCTTTGGGCATCTTGCTTCTTGGCAGAAATGGGTTTTGTGACTCAGCCTCAATTTTGCATCCTCTTTTCACTTGCTAAGGGTCACGTAACCGTAACACAGTCTTCTCAAAACCTTTGGCTCACCCCTGTACATAGGATAGTTGGGGTACAAGTAGCCTTAAAGTTTCTGTAAGCCAATTGCTGTGGTCTGTAGTGAGGTGAGGAAATGCACTGACAGAGTCATGCTTGTGCAAATTTCTGTGGTGTTTTCTTCACCATTCTGGAGCATATTTTGCCCTTAAGTCTGTGTCCTAGGAGGATCTCCAGTCCCTGATGTATTTTTTCCTCTGAATAATATATCTCTCCTCCCCTTGTGTACACAGGCCTTATCAGTTGATCTAGCCTTTGAGTATGGTCTATCTGCTACAAAAGAATATCTTTTTTTTCTGCTCAGATGTCTGAGTCCCTGAAAATCTCTTGTGCCTACACCCTTTAGGGTTTGGTGGTTTCCAACCCCCCCCCCCCCCCTCCACCTCAATTTCTGTGTTCTGTGGTTTGGGCACTCTCTACCTTGGCCACCCCACTTCAAGAGGCACACAGGAGAAAATTTGCTGCTTCTTAGACAGAAACCACTGGCTTGTGGTGTCCTCCTGAGAATGGGAGGCACCAAGACTTAATAATTTGTTATCACTGTTTTGAGAGATACACGGCACAGCCCCATGAGCAAACACTGACCCCAGGCATGTTGCCAGTGAAGGAGCGGAGAAAAATCCTCCTGTACTTAGCTATTTGTATTGAATTATTATTTATCCATGTCAGAAGAAAATCAGGAAGGAGATATCAGGGTGCTTCCCTGCAACCAGGGAGGGGACAGGGCAGCCACGTGTCCAAGAAAGCCCGAAGGAGGTCTGGGGTAGCACTGGACCCCAAAGCCGGCGTTGTTCTCAGTGCCCTGCCAGCCTTTCAGAGAGCACTGGAAACAGCATTTATTTCATTCCAGCACTTTTAAGTGACTGAGAAGTCTCCAAAGACAGTTAAACTATTTCATGTGTCTCACAGGACCTATAGGCAGGTTTTTGCAGTCTCTCCTTGGGACGCTGTGGCTGCTGAGGGACCATGGAAGCCAGCAGGCACCAGATCGGGGTTTTGGCAGCCCGGGCTCCTGCCCCGGGAACACCAGCTTCATTCCCCATGGTGCCACCACCAGCTGCTGGTCGGGGGCAAGAGGGGAGTCCAGCTTCATCCCTGTGCTTTTGCCACGGCACCCACTGATGCCCTGTGTTTTGCTTGAAATTATCACAATTTGCATAGAGAACGCTGGCTGCATGGATATTTTTAGGGTGATAAAATTACGGAGATGAATTGGGACAATGAATTGAATCAAGGGAGTGGCAAACGGCAAACGGGAAACAGCTCCTGCTTTATTTATAGCTACATGTATGTGCGTGTATCACTACGTGTTCACCTCTTTCCAAAAACCGGATCGAATCTTCCTGGCACAGATGATTCTAAGTCCATGTTTCCTTATTCATCAAAGGACCATTGCGTCATGTTTCATGTCTAAATCGTACCTTGAAATGCATGAAGGGGAGCTTTTTTGGGCTGAATTAAGATCAAATGAGGAGGAGGTGCAGCTATGAGTCTTTGATGTAGACAAACCAGGAAAGCTCTCTCCATGGCGAGGATCTAGGAGCCATTCTCTGATTCCCGACACAACTCAACCCCTTAAATAACTAATAGTTTAAAAAGGTGCTCCCATGAGCACTCATTGGCTTTCTGATCACTTCAGAGCTGTCCGTTCAGCTTGTAAAGAGATCTTTGTGTTCTGTCTACATGATGCTGCTAAAGGACTTGTAATGATAATTAATAACATTACAACCAGTTGTGTTTTACAACCACTGCTAGGGCTGGCCTGGGAGAAAATTGTATTTGGATTTTGGCCCACTTGTTTTAATCAGGCTTCTGAAGCACTTCTAACTTGTTTAAATACCTGTGAGCCTTCATCTAAAGTAATTGTTTCTATTAGTCATGGGGATGTATTGCAGTCAGTGATTGATCTTCAGAGCAAGTTGTGTGGCTGGGGAAATGGGTTGAGTTGTAAGTACCTGTAACGTGGTGGCCACCAACGGGTCCTGAAGGGCTGTGCAGGGCAGAGATTTTGCTGGTTGCAGGACTGCCTGTAACATTTCTGCATGTTTTATATAGAACTGGGAAAAGAAACGGGGTGAGAAGCCCACAGTGGCAGGGATGGATGGGAGTAGCTCAGGTCAGAGCTGGGTCTGCAGGGGAGGTGGGGGGCAGTGCTCTGAGTTTAGTCAGTCACAAACCTCTTTGTCGCTCCTAAGTAATGCAGGCATATTAAAAATAAAAATCCCAAATGCTGCCCCAAGTCATGCTGGTTGAGGAGCTGCCTATACTTGAGTATCAGGTTGAAAACCGTCAGCTGCCTGTGTGCAGATGAAGCAGGTAAGCAGAATCCCTCTCTTTGGGCTCCTTCAGAAGCAAAACAAACAAAACAATATTCTCTGACCTGCAAGAAGTGGTGGAGTTTGGGGTTTTTTTTGCTCTTTATCTCCTTCCTGGAAGGAGATTTCCTTGCCTGTTTGCAGTGCCTGTTGCAAGGGCTGTGTATCTTTTTCATCGGCTTTCCTGCCCCTCTTTGCTCCCTTCTTTTTGCCCCTCTTCTAAAGCAACAAGGACTGGGTAAATGCTAGCGGAAAGGCAAGGCAGCCTTGTTCAGATGCTGTTTCTTAGTCTCAGTCGCCCAGAGCATCATGCAGTTATAGAACTCAGACACTTAAAATAACATCTGGGTAAAGAAACAAAATAAAGTGTAACTTACAGTTCACAATCAGTTCCCAAAAAAAGGAAAAAAAGATTCGTAGCTAATGGCTTGTCTAACAAAATCCATCTCTTTAATGGCTTTGAGACTTCAAAAAGGCCAGGCTAGGCAAATTCTCCGAGATGACCACTTTTGCTAGCAATGCTACAGTTCTGATGTATCTTAAATTTATTCTTTTACACCTTTTTTTTCTTTCAAAAAATCATGAAATTAAGAGATCTCTTTGGTATGTCCTTTTGGTTCAGTGCAACTTTCCCTGAAGGATTGGCATGATCTTTTGCAGGCTGGTTATCACAACTAGGTTTGGGGAGGAAAAATTCAGGGGAGATTTCGATGAAGAAAGAGGCAAATCTTTTGCACAGTGCTAAAGGCCATTGCCCAGAGTCCATCCTCTGCCTGGTGCCTGTAACTTTCCCGAGGGTAGGCCAGGGGACAACAGGGACAACAGCAAGAAAATAAACAGTATGGAGACAGAAAATAATTTTTCTGGTCCCACCTGTGTTTGTCTTTACCTCTGCCAAACGCTGAAGGGTTGCAAAGACCCTCTGCTTGACCAAATGGTTGCAAAGAAATAGGAGAGATGAAGGCTGGCAGTGGGAACAAAGAGCAGAATTTTCTGCTGGAAATCCATGTGCTAGACTCGATAATGTTGCTAAAGAGAACAGTCTGATCTCCACTGAATCCCCACCATGCTGCAAGGTGGGGAGAGCACAGGGGTCAGGCACCCCAACCATCTGATGGGGCCAGTGCTGGCCTGAGTCTCTGTGGTTTCACCCCTCATCTGGCGGGGGTCTGTGCAGGATGGAGGGGGGAGGCTGCGATCAGGGAGCGCTGGTAGTACCTGGTTAGTTGGGGAAGGATGAGGCTGTAAGGAAATAGCTCTGGAGGGCAAACTTTAAAGGGTGAGAACTGAGAGTCTAAATGGAGGCTGGACATGGTGCGCTCTGCTCCAGCTGGTGGGCAGGTCTGAAGCCCGGAGGAACCCGGAGGCTGAAAATCAGCTAAAAAAGGCTGGAAGAATTTTAGGAAGGTAGTAATAACTGCAAAGAGAGCAGGTCAGCATACCTTGTCCAGAAAACTGATTACCTTAACTGGAAAGATGCTCTGCAGGCAACCCACTGTACAGAAGAGATGTCAACTCCATAGATGTTAGAATCTGGTGGGCCACTCGCAGACTTGAGACTCAGTTTCAGAAGTTTAAGATACTTCAACTGGTGGCAAGTCAGTGGGGCTCGTGTCCAAAATTTTTAGCTATCTTACCTTGTCACATCTTTTTCCTGTTATGAGCATTTTGCAGTAGTTTTAAACCATATGGATAGAAGATATAAAGTAAGATTCATTCAAATCTCAATTTTGTCCAGGATGGTGTTGCTGATAGCTCTACTCCAGGGTGCTGCAACACTGGTTTAAGTCAATCACAAAATGCGGGTCCAGTCCTCCCTACCAGCTTTGGCTTCACCTTTATTTCTAAGCTGTGGAAGCTTCAATCCTACCATAGAGGACGAAGATCCAGTTGAAGCTGCCTAGAAAAGTGCTCTGTGTACTTTTGTATCAGCAGAAGTTTCCTTGATCACCATGTTCCTGCTATTTTTCAGGCTCTGGTATTAACAGCATGAGTTGCCTGTAAAGTAACGTGAGACAGCCTGAGAGAGGGAAACACCACAGCATCTCTCTTCTGAGCAGCCTTTCCAGACTCCACTTTGTTGCTAGGAAGATCTGGATGCAGTGCCATTTGAAATGAGAAAATAAAAAATAATTCAGTTTTTCCAACTTTAGATGCTGCAACAATTCAATACAAACAAACGCAATGAAAAGAATTAAAGTTCAAATGGAAACTCGATATCATTAAAGATCTGCCATCATATTCGCGCAGACCCACAGTAATTACAACGCACACACAGTAATAGAAGCCTAATAGTTGCAAAATGTTCTTTGGATTAATTGGCTTTGGCAGCTTACACACTCACATGATTTTCTACATTTTTGCCCATCCTGACAATCATTCTGTGCTCTAGGCAATCTTTGCCTGAGCTGTCTGTCTTTATAACCATCACATTATTCTGGCTTTTTGAACATCATAGTGCAGTAGTTTGCCTCTCAGCATCCAGTATGGTTTAATCATGTCTTTATTTGTGCACTATTGTGTGGAGGATAGCTCTTTCTTTCCTTTATAGAGAAGGCAGTTTGCACAGAGAGGGCAATGGTGTCCCTGGAGCCATGGAAAGCAAGTGGTGAGGTCTGTGGACAGTGACACTGATCTTGCTTCATGGGGGGACCAACACTTAGGGATCACCAAAGAAAGAATGGGAGATCTTAGATTGGGTTAGGGCATGAATGCCAAACGATGGCTATTCCTATGTGAGCAACATTCAGTGCAAAAAAACACAGAGCAAGGAGTAGGAGCGTGGCCTCCAAATCCACTTCAGTGTGATAGACTCTTCCCAGAGTTGGCAGCAAGGTGGTTGCAGCTAGGAGATGTTCTTCCCCCTAATCTCCCACCAAGCCAGTGAGCTCAGCTGGGCAGCTCCAGGTCAGCAAGACCATGACCCAGAGATGGCGCATACGGTCCTGTCCACATGGTAGTAGAGGATTTTACAGCATTATAACTGTGACTCGACGAGAGCTAAAACCAATGCATTGAATTAGATTACACTTAAGCATGTACTTAAGTGCCTTGCTGCATCAGGGTCTGAGTTGTTTGGCATAAGGGAAGGTGACTTGCAACAGACATGCCACTATGGCAGATTAAGCATGCCTTTAAAAGTTAGAGTTATCTAATTAAATTGGCACCGGTGTCAGCACTAAAGTAAGCCTGCAGTAGACTGGTGGAAGCACTGCTTTTTGGAGCTCCTAGCTGTGAGTTTCGCAAATGCTGCGATATGGTGCTACCGGTAAGATGCTATTGCTTCAGAAAAGGACAACGGCATTGCTGGTGTCTTACAAAACATCTCAAGATAAATGAGGAAAATGTCCCTAAACCCGTGTACATGCATATATGTCAGCTCGGCTCCTGCAGGTGATGTAGTTTTATTTATGTTGCTATTAAGCTCTGCAGTACGTCAGGCAGGGAGCAGCGGGGGCTGAGCACCACTGGAAGCTGCAGGGAAATCCTTCGCCCTGCATGGTCTGCATGCAGGACAGCGCGTACGCTGGAACTTTGAAATCTGGGCTTGTTTGAAGCTGAAACTTGAAAGCAAATCTCCAGGGAGGAAGCAATGTGAACCTTTTCCTTTTTTTTTCTCTTTTTTTTTTTTGGAAAACCCTGCAAACTCAGAGCTCTGTCTGCTCACAGCTTCAGATCAAGTCTAGTAGATGGGCAAGTCTCAGAAAAGTCTCTTAACTAAGCAGCAGTTCAGGCATTTGGGTCCACTCCTGCATCCAAATACAGGGGCATGACAGGAGCTGCACCATCCCTTTGTGGCTCCAGACTCCAACTAAAGCAAGGGCTGGGTGAGAGGATCTTGCAGCAGGTACTGTTCCTGGGGTGGGGAGAGGGACATGCCTACAGCTAGCAAAAACTCTGGCTGGTGGGACTGGAGGTGCAATGGGGCCAGGCCTCCAGCCCACTGACTTCCAGGTACCAAACAGCCTCCCTTCCAGGATTGCTAATGTTTGTAGAAACTTCTTAAAGGTTTCTGGTCCAGAATTTGTGCTGGAATACTTGAGAATATCCCATTGTGCACCTTTTGAGCTTCTTCCAGCTTTCCTGCAGTCACTGGCACAGTGCAGACAGCTTTAGGAAGGCGATGCTGTAGCTCTGTCGCTGTGCAGAGGTGGTGTGAACATGCTGTAGCTCTGCTGCTTCTCCCTCTGTAACAGTTCAGGGCTGGAAGAGGCCACAGAGGGAACTGACACTCAGTCTTTTGAGTGTCAAAGACCAGCCATCGGCTGATGCTCTCCAGAGCAAGCTTTGCACAGCCAGGGGAGCATGGGGGGCTTTAGTCTCCGCTTGCTGTGCTCACTCATGCAAAGTCCATCAGCAGGGCTCCCTGTAGGGGCTAGTGTGTTCAGCCTGTGCCATGGGGACCCTAATGGCACAGACCACCATGGACCCCAGCCCCGTCACCGGCCCGAGCTGCTCTGGTGCTGCAGCCCCATACTGGGGATCAGCAGTGGGCACTGGAGACAGGGTGGGATATGGGTGTCAAAGCAGGTGCTATTGGGGGCTGTGGGTAGCACAAGCCAATGGGACCCTGCTACCTGGAAGCTTCTACACTGCAGTCCAAATTACTAATCAACGTGCCCAGCGAAATTCAGATACCTCCTAAGAAATGCATTAAGTTTTCAAAACCAGCGCTGAAGCCAAGGTCACATTTCTGACGCACCCAGCCAGTACAGCATGCTGTCTTTTTGTGACAGTCCTTTAAAGAATGATT